>NC_067405.1:58415943-58722191 GCF_009764475.1 Pristis pectinata | reverse complement strand
ACATTAACATAGCATTGTGGATCACTGTAACACTGTTAATGGAAGTCACATAAAAACTTTAATTGTGAGGTTCATGGATCCAAGCTGTTGGGTTTCCCTGTATAATGCTGCGCTGAAATATTATTGGTTTCATTGGGCTGTTTGCTGGCAATATATTCCATGCTCTCACAGTTCTCAGCATGTAGCACAGCAGATGGGACTTTGCAGCCAGCTCTTAAAGGGACATACCACAATACCAGCAGCACGCTTCCAGTTGCAAGGGAGTGTCACTACTGGATGAATGGATGCTGCAAAAGAGAAGGCGTACAAGAGGATCATTTGGGCCTAGAAAGGCTGATAAAGAACAAAGCCTACAGGAGGCATGTTCTTTGTGCAAAGTGGCCACAGTGGCCCTTCAGGGCAGCTGCCAGACATTCCTGGCAGGTGGTTGCCAGGGAAGTTGCTATAACAGCACATAAGTGGCTCCTCATTGGAGAAACCTGCATTAGAGGCCAGTGCCTGTGCCCATACTGTCTGCTCCTGTGGCCTGAAGAAAAGTTGGATGAAGTGTCCTCTCCTTGATTATGGAATTTGGGTGACTTCCGTCATGCAGCCAGGAACAGCGAACTGTTGGAAGCGTCCAAGGTCAGCAGCAGCAGGGAATGATTCTGAAACTAGGAAGCCAAGAGCATCCATCATTCTGGCCTCCACAGGCAAACCTGCCCAGGTAAATACATGATGTTGTATTTGAGGTCATAAGAGTTCAGAGATCACAGAGGTGACGAAGAATACAGTTTTTGCATAGTTTTGGAAGAAGCAGTGTTAGGAAAATCTGGTTGTTCCACAAGAACTGCTGCTTTTACAGAGCATTGGGGTAGATATTATCATTTGTAGATACATTTTAGCTGATGCACTACTCTTAGTGTATTTGGTGGAGTTTTATGCTGGGAAAAAAGTGTTCGGGAGAACAAAAACCTCAAAATACAAGGAGTCATATTTCCCAATGCACTCATGTACTCAGAAGTGTGGACAAAAATGCTATGATCTTGTGAAGCCAATTTTTAGCAGCACCTTTTTTTTTGAAATTGTGTGATCAGATTTCTAGCCCTGGGTGATGTTGCGTAGCTGGCAATGTGGGTGAACATCTTGTTCTCATTGTACATCGTTCTCCCCTTGTGCATCCTGCAGAAGTGATAGAGGCAGAGCTCACCTTATCTCTTATACCCTGTCAGCGTCAGAACACTACAACAATTCACAGGGAACCTCTGAGAACAGCAGTGACCATGCTACATTTTCTGTACCTTCCTCCAGTCCTAAAACCTCTCGACATCTCCAGGGTCCTCCAGTTTTAGTTTCTTATTCCTCCCCAACCAACTTCCATTGCTATGCAAATATAAAAACAGAAGATACAGGAAACACTCAGCAAGTCAGGCAGCAACCATGGAAGGAGAAATTGTTTCCCTCTCCACAGACACTCCTTGACCCGCTGAGTGTTTCCGTCTTTTCTAGTTTTATTTCAGATTTCCAACATCTGCAGGTCTTTTGATTCCCAATGGCCACGTCATTGGCAAATGTTCCTTCAGCTCCAAAGTTCTGGAATTCCCTCTCTAATTCTCTCTACCTTTCTCTCCTTTGGAATGCTTATTAAGACCTAATTTTTCCTCACCTGTTCATTCGGCTGGGTTTAAATCTGCCCCTCTGAAGCATTCACAATAACATGTTGTACTGAAAGGCACTATGTAAATTCAAGTTGTCATTGTGGTTCAACACCGTGAGAGCTCATACTGCCTGACTAAAAGGGCTATGCTGGTCTTGAATACAAGGTCTTTAAATAAGGGTTGAGCTTGCAAGCCTGTCACATAACCAAAAGCAACCAAAGAACTGCAAGTTTGGTCTAAAAAACTGGGTGTGCTCAAAGACAAAACATTGTTATTTCAAGGAAGGCAAATGGGGGAGGTGTTCAAAAAATAAGAGATGGATAATGGAGAAGAAAGATCTGTAATGGTGGCGAAAGGGGTAAGCACAAGATATTACAGCTTACTGTGGATTGTCCATGTACAGCAGTGGTCATGCATTAAACTGAGCTTTTCCTGGAGCAGTGTGGGTGTTTGCACAACTAAACAAGCATCTATGAATTTGGAAGTCCAGGAAGCTATTAAAAATGTAGGCCACATTGAAAGAGATCCACAATCACTACCCATCCCCACTGATTCAAACCCAACATCAGCCACATACAGGAACATAGGAAGTAGTAGGAGGAGTCGGCCATTTGGTCAATCTGATCTGCCATTCATCAGGACCATGCTGATCTTCAACTTCAATACCATTTTCCCGCATTATCCTGTATCCTTTGATTGCCTTAATTTTCAGAAGTCTATCAATCTCTGTTTTGAATGAATATAATGACCGAGCCTCCTCAGCCCTTAAGAGAACTCTAATGGCTCAACACCCTCTGATGGAAGAAATTTCACGTCATAGAGAAGGATAGGGTATAAAAGTAGAAAGGTGGATGGGCTAAAGTGCATTTACTTAAATGCAAGAAGTATCAGGAATAAGGGTGATGAATTGAGAGCTTGGATAAATACATGGAACTAGGATATTGTGGCTCTTGCAGAGACTAGGCTGTCACCAGGACAGCAATGGATACTGAATATTCCTGGATTTCAATGTTTTAAAAGGGATGGAGGGGGGACAAGAGGAGGAGGAGCAGTGTACCTGGTCAGGGATACTATTACAGCTGCAGAAAGGGTGGATAATAGAACATAGAAAAACTACGGCACAATTCAGGCCCTTCGGCCCACAAAGCTGTGCCAAACATGTCCCTACCCTAGAAATTACTAGGCTTACCCATAGCCCTCTATTTTACCGTATGTAATGTAGAAGGATCCTCTCTAGAGTCAGTATGGGTGGAAGTTAGGAACAAGAAAGGAGCAGTTACTCTACTGGGAGTATTCTATAGGCCCCCTGGTAGCAGCAAGGATACTGAGGAGCAGATTGGGAGGCAGATTTTGGAAAGGTGCAAGAATAACAGGGTTGTTATCATGGGAGACTTCAACTTCCCAAATACTGATTGGCACCTGCTTAGTTCCAAAGGTTTAGACGGGGCAGAGTTTGTTAATTGTGTCCAGGGTGGATTCCTGTCACAGTATGTTGACAGGCCGACTAGAGGGAATGCCATATTAGATCTAGTTTTAGGTAATGAACCGGGTCAGGTGACAGATCTATCAGTGGGTGAGCATTTGGGGGACAGTGACCACCGCTCCATAACCTTTAGCATTGTCGTGGACAAGGATAGGATCAAAGAGGACAGTAAGATATTTAACTGGAGAAGGGCAAATTATGAGGCTATATATAATGCTAGAACTTGCAAGTGTGAATTGGAATGACATTTTTAAAGGGAAATGTACTAGGGAGATGTGGCCGTTGTTCAAGGATCTCTTGCAGGACGTTAGGGATAAATTTGTCCCAGTGAGGCAGAGAAGGAATAGCAGGGTGAAGGAACCATGGGTGACAAGAGAGGTGGAACATCTAGTTAGGAGGAAGAAGGCAGCATACATAAGGTTTAGGCAGCAAGGATCAGATAGGTCCCTTGAGGAATATAGGGTAGCAAGGAAGGGACTTAAGAAGGGGCTGAGGAGAGCAAGAAGGGGACATGAAAAGGCCTTGGCGAGTAGGGTTAAGGAAAATCCCAAGGCACTTTTCACTTATGTGAAGAGCAGAAGGATGACGAGAGTAAAGGTAGGACCGATTAGAGACAAAGGTGGGAGGATGTGCCTGGAAGCTGTGGAAGTGGGTGAGGTCCTCAATGAATACTTCTCTTCAGTATTCACCAAGGAGAGGGGCCTTGATGATGCTGAGGACAGCGTTGGTACGGTTAATGTTCTAGAGCATGTTGATATCAAAAGAGAGGACGTATTGGAGCTATTGGAAAATATTAGGACAGATAAGTCTCCGGGGCCTGACAGAATATTCCCCAGGCTGCTCCGTGAGGCGAGGGAGGAGATTGCTGAACCATTGACTAGGATCTTCGAGTCCTCGTTGTCCACGGGAATGGTACCAGAGGACTGGAGGGTGGCAAATGTTGTCCCCTTATTCAAAAAAGGTAGTAGGGATATTCCAGGGAATTATAGACCAGTGAGCCTTACGTCTATGGTGGGCAAGCTGTTGGAAAGGATTCTTAGAGATAGGATCTATGGGCATTTAGAGAATCATGGTCTGATCAGGGACAGCCAGCATGGCTTTGTGAAGGGCAGGTCATGACTCACAAGCCTGATAGGGTTCTTTGAGGAGGTGACCAGGCAGATTGATGAGGGTAGTGCAGTAGATGTGGTCTACATGGATTTTAGTAAGGCATTTGACAAGGTTCCACATGGTAGACTTCTTCAGAAGGTCAGAGGGCATGGGATCCAGGGAGGCATTTACCTCGTCAAACCCCTCAGAACCTTCGATGTTTCAAGATCACCTCTTATTTTTCTAATCTCCTGTAACTATGCTCTGCTTAATTGTTCTTCATATGACAACCCCTTCATGACAGAACTGTTGGAACTACCTCCAAGGTGGATACTGCAGAGGGACATTGATAAGATGCAGAGCTGGACTGAGAAGTGGCAGATGGAGTTCAGTCTGGAGAAGTGTGAGGTGGTACACTTTGGAAGGACAAACTCCAAGGCAGAGTACAAAGTAAATGGCAGGATTCTGGGTAGTGTGGAGGAGCAGAGGGATCTTGGGGTCCATATCCACAGATCCCTGAAAGTTGCCTCACAGGTGGATAGGGTAGTTAAGAAAGCTTATGGGATGTTAGCATTCATAAGTCGTAGGATCAAGCTGAAGAGCCACAAGGTAATGATGCAGCTCTACAAAGCTCTGGCTAGACCACACTTAAGAGTACTGTGTCCGGTTCTGGTCGCCTCATTATAGGAAGGATGTGGAAGCGTTGGAAAGGGTGCAGAGGAGATTTACCATGATGCTGCCTGGTTGAGAGAGTATGCATTATGAGGAGAGACTAAGGGAGCTAGGGCTTTACTCTTTGGAGAGGAGGATGATGAGAGGAGACATGACAGAGGTGTACAAAATATTAAGAGAAATAGATAGAGTAGACAGCCAGCGCCTCTTTCCCAGGGCACCAATGCTCAATACAAGAGGGCATGGCTTTAAAGTAATGGGTGGGAAGTTCAAGGGAGATATCAGAGGAAGGTTTTTTACCCAGAGTGGTTGGGGCATGGAATGCGCTGCCTGGGGCAGTGGTGGAGGCAGGTACCTTGGACAAATTCAAGAGATTGCTAGATAAGCATATGGAGGAATTAAAAATAGAGGGATATGTGGGAGGAAGGGGTTAGATAGTCTTAGGCGAGGTTTAAAGGTCGGCACAACATTGTGAGCTGAAGGGCCTGTATTGTGCTGTACTGTTCTATGATTCTATGATCTCAGTCCTAAGTGACCCATCCTTTATTCTGAGACAGTGACCCTGGGTCCCTGACTCCTTAGCCGGGGAAACATCCTTCCTGTATCTGACCTGTTGATCCCTTTAAACATTTTGCGTGTGTTGATGAGATTTCCTCATAGTCTAGAGAATACTGTAACAAGCTACACAATTTTTCTTCATTTGGCAAAGCCGTTATTCCTGGAAGCAGTCCAGTGAATCTTCGTTGCATTCTCTCTATGGCAAGTATGTCCTTTCTTAAGAAAGGAGACTAAAACTTTACTCAGTACTCCAGGTGTGGTCTCACCAAAGTCCTCTACAGTTGCAATGAAACTTCTTTACTCCTGTATTCAAATCCTCTCATGATAAGGAATAACATACCTTTTGCCCTCCTAGTCACCTGCTGCAACTGCACATTCACCTTCAGCTACAATTGTACAAGCACACATTTGAACATCAACAATGTTCAATCTCTCACCATTAAACAAGTACTCCATTTTTCTGTTGTGTGAACCAAAGTGAATAGCCTCGCATCTTTCCATCAGCCATGTTCTTGCCCACTCATTTAGCTTATCCACATCCCCTTAAAGCCTCTTAACATCCTTCTCTATATTCACCTATTTTGTATCATCAGCAAGTGTGGAAGTATGACGTTTATTGGTATTGGTATTGGTATTGGTTTATTATTGTCACTTGTACCGAGGTACAGTGAAAAACTTGTCTTACAAACTGATCTTACAGGTCAATTCATTACACAGTGCAGTTACATTAAGTTAGTACAGAGTGCATTGATGTAGTACAGGTAAAAAAAACAATAGCAGTACAGAGTAAAGTGTCACAGCTACAGAGAAAGTGCAGTGCAATAAGGTGCAAAGTCACAACAAGGTAGATCATGAGGTCATGAGGTCACAGGTCATAGCCCATCTCATTGTATAAGGGAGCTGTTCAATAGTCTTATCACAGTGGGGTAGAAGCTGTCCTTAAGTCTGGTGGTACGTGCCCTCAGGCTCCTGTATCTTCTACCCGATGGAAGAGGAGAGAAGAGAGAATGTCCCGGGTGGGTGGGGTCTTTGATTATGCTGGCTGCTACACCAAGACAACGAGAGGTAAAGACAGAGTACCCCCTCTGATAAATCATTGATATCTATTGTGAACAACTGGAGCCCAAGCACCAATTCCCGGTGTATTCCACTGGTCAATCTAAGAGTAATCCATTTATTCCCACTCTTTACTTTCACAGTCCATCTCAGTGTATTGCCCTCATCCACATGTGCTCCAACCTTATTGATCAACCTCCTGAGTGATGCCTTGTCAGACACCCTCTGAAAATCCAAATACACCACATCCACTAGTTTCCCCCTGTCTAACCTAGAAACCTCCTCAGAAGGAAGCAAAAGGCCAGAAGAATTTTGATCAGGTGACTATAAGCATGAGGACTTGGAAGCAGAAGAGAAGGAGAAAGCTAATCCAGCACTGAGGGTGAACAAATGAACTTTGCATTAGGGAACAAAAATTGGTCGAGCAAGTACACTTCTATGGGGCATGGAATACTCACCGTTCTTGTGGTTAAATAGGGAAATAGTTTCTGTACTAAGGAGCCAGAGTAGAGAAAAAAATAAAGGAAATGAAGGTTCCCTGAGTTAGATGGTATTAGGGAAGCTGTCATCAGGTGTAATTTTATCACCATCACTCCTGGAAGTGTTTGGTTTTAAGTTCCTGCCTCCGTTCCCTGGCTCTATTCGTGCAGTTTCTTCTTGACGTGGCCCTTCAGCAACTTTTTCCACATGACGATATCACGTGGGCACAGCAAGCTGCAACCATCCAAAAGCCTTTTCCCAAGTCATCCAGAAAGGTTGCAGCATATCTACAAAGGCACCTTATAAAAAATACTTCAAATGCTTATGCATTTAATATTCTTCAAATCTTTTGGACCTCATGAAACATGTCCCTTGCAGATGTTTCATTGGAATCATAAATCACATCTATCAGGGGTCTCTCTAATTGCCATGAGCCATCCTAATACATGATTACTGTCATATGATAAACACATCGAGCAGCAAGTATTAACAGACCTGTAAGGTGATAGGTGTTTACTGCAAGACTTCAGTACTAATGGAATTTAACAGCTCCTCGTACGAGGGATTCAGTTCTGTCAGCGGTTCCGTGCCCCAGTGGGAATCCTGACAGCACATAAATGAGACTGCTCGCTCACCTTGCTTTGTGGAAAAGTAAATTGCCTGGACAGAGCCTCAGTGACTTTCTCTAACATGGTGATGCACAGTGCACAATGTGTGAGCCTGAGGGACCACCTAAGAGAGAGAAGAGCGAATGTGACAGAGGTCACCTGAGATTCCTCTGAACAATTTTTGGCAAAGATCATTGTATCGGGTGGTGCCGTTCTCCCAGTGGAAGCTTCCTGAGATGCCCCTCTCTCAAGGGGAAGGCCGTGATGCTAAAAGCCTGCCCTGATGTTTAATGTACCTGTTCGGAAAGGGGGTGGTCAGGGGGTGGAATGGGTTCAGGAATGTTGGCTGTTACCCCCCTCCCCCCACCCCACCTCCATTCAATTGCCACAGAGCAGCAAACCAACATTATTAGACAGTTGACAAGTGCAGAACAGAATCCCCAACCAGGCAATTCTGAGCTGACAGCAGAATTCCTGCGGCAATGTAGAAGGAAACAGAATGTTGATTGCGTGGCAACAGCAGATCCCAACAGGAAAATCTGAGGTGTTAAGTCAGATGAAATAATATGTGATATTGAAGCAGCAAAAACTTTTGCTTCCCAGTATGTTCAGGGGAAATACAAGAGAGGCACAATGATATCTGGGTCATGCAGCCAGTTCAAATTTCTCTGGACAGGGTAAAAGCCACTTACAGATGAATGAAACAAGGTATTCACTTGAAAAGCTCCAGCAGCTACTTAACAACAAGAAAGATTACTGATTACTAATGGCAGGAACAAGACTGAAGACATAATACTTAGAGACCACCCAAAGGGATTGGTTCTGACCTCTGATCAGAGTCACTCTTGCTATCACTGAAAAGCTTTGCTAAGTAGACATATATTCCAATTGAATGATCACTTTTTTTTCTCTTTATTTGAGAGATTGAAGTCCATCTGTTTGAATACATGTAGCCACTGAATACTGAATCAAGAACATTGAAACAGGAGACTCCATTAACAGATTTATATGACATTTTCGAACAGTTGATAACAACTAATGCCAAGAAATTGGAGTGCATACGCCTATGTTTTAGATGCTAACCACACAATATTCACTTTTACCCAGAGCCAATCAGACAAGCAACTGTTTCCAGGTGAAATCGCACCAGTCATGAAATTAGATTTCTGTACACGATCCACATAAGCATGCCTCACCTTTGCCCAACATCAGGCATGTACCTAACAATATTATTATTCCCCGCACACTCATTTCTGCCCATACGACCATCAACCTACGTTCAAAGCTCCACACTGTGACAATCATGGAACTGTCTCAGTGGAGTTTTTCCTCGCAATTTAAAGGGACAATCTGCTGACCAGAACTAGCTGCTCAGCACCTTCCAAAAGTCCACCGAGTGTGCTTCAACTAATAGTAAGTGCTCCTTTCAGCATTTAACTGCTGAGGTAGTAATTCCACAGGTCTCTCAGTATTAACAGTGCTCTATTACCAGAGGCATTGTCATGGTCCCACTGGCCACTCTGAATGTAGCAAGAATCTCAGGGCAGAAGGCAAAGACATGTCCATCACTGAAGATACTACTACCAGGGAGACATCAGAGACATCCTACCCTGAACAATATATTGTCCAGTTCTGGTTTCCCAAGACGTCACATTATCAGGAAGACTTTTGGCCATGCTCTCCTGGCTGAAGTCTCGTCTCCAAACTCTCTGACCATAGGACCTTTGCAACCCGCTGCGGTCAATCTCTGCCAGGTCTCACAAATTGCCACTCACTACTGCATCAGAGAGGTCACCCAGGATAAGCACACCAAGGTCAGTGCCCTCTCCCAGCCCAACAACCCCAATATTGAGGCCCAGATTACATTCAGTTAGCTCCACTGGACAGGCCTCCCTCTACATGCTGAGTTGAGACTCCGGACAGGTTATCAGGTTGTCAGAGAAAAAGATTTAAGTACGTTCTCAAAGTTCTCCTTGCAGAAGTGCAGCAACCCCACAAAATCCTGGGAATCCCTAGCCCATGACTGCTCAAAGTGGAGGAAGAAAAATTTGATGGCTCCTTGAACCCATGCACTGGGAACACATGGGAGTCCAGCCTAAATGACAGAAGGAGAACACCACCTCATGATAAACCATCGAGAATATGTTTATTTTAATTTGGGTCATGATAGGTTGGGCACAGTGGCACAGTGGCACAGCAGGTAGTGCTGCTGCAGCTCAGCTCCAGTGACCCATGGTCACTTCTGACCTTGGATGCTGTCTGTATGGATTTAGCACATTCTTCCCGTGAGGCATGGAAATTGCTCGGGTGCTATGATTTCCTCCCACATCTGAAAACAGCACTAGTAGGTGAATTGGTCACTGTAACTTGCCCCAAGTTTAGGTCAGTGATGAGATGAGAGATGAGAGATGATGATATATCTTTATTAGTCACATGTACATCGAAACACACAGTGAAATGCATCTCTTGTGTAGAGTGTTCTGGGGGTAGCCCGCAAGTGTCGCCACACTTCTGGCACCAAAATAGCATGCCCTCATCTTCCCAACCCTTACATCTTTGGAATGTGAGAGGAAACCGGAGCACCCAGAGGAAACCCACGCAGACACAGGGAGAACGTACAAACTCCTTACAGACAGTGGCCAGAATTGAACCCAGGTCGCTGGTGCTGTAAAGCGTTACGCTAGCTGCTACACTACCAGTGGCAGGAGACTTGGAACATGGGGAGTGGGGAGGGGGGGGGGCGGGAGCGAGTTGATGGTCATGTGAGGGAGTTTAGGTTACAGGGAAATAACTGGGGGAATGAGATTGCTGTGATTGCTCTAAGAGCTAGCATGGGCTTGATGGGACAAATGGCTTCTTTCTTTGTTGTTAGGAAATATGTTGATGATAATATGATGAGGCAGCTGATAACTTCACATCCACTTACTGCTGGCAAGCAAAGATGAATTCCTCTCTGTCAACAAACTTGAGCATGCAGCACTAATATGTAGAAATGGGTAATCTTGTTAGAATTAATACAACATGGTAACCTGGAAAATGTAGGTAATCCTGTTAGAGTTAATTTAATAATGCTAACTTAGAAATAGGGCTCATGTGATAAGCAAGATAGTGATGAAAATCTTTCCTAATATGGGTGGCAGTGGGTGAAAACAAGCGTAAAAAAGCAGGGTCAAGATGTCAAATTGTTAAGTGCAAGGGGAAGAAAAACAGGACCCAAGGGCACTGCGCCGCCTAGAGGGTCAAGCAATAATACACATCATATTCTCTGTAACTATAGCTTAAACCTTAAAAAGATTATACTACGTGACATAATAGACCACACTTGTTACTCACAAACCAATTGGTCTCTAACCCAATTAGCAAACCAACAGTCTTTTGAAGCAAAGAGATTCACAGTATTTGTTGCTGTAAATCCCAGATAATTAAAAGTTACAACTAAATTAGCATAGACCTTTTTTTTAAGATGAAAGCTTTACTTCTCAGTAATTAAAAGATGCTGGCTTGTTTTTGTCCTCGCCATCATATTATGCCATTAGTATAGTTAACCAAATAACAACTTCTCAGGGAAACTCTACCATTTGAATACAATGAACTGTTATGCAATAACCACTTGTTCAAATGGAGGGATGGAGAAGCTGCCCACTAATGTAAGTGTGACCAGTGGACTGGATAAAGCAACTTAAATACTACCTAAGTTCAGCACTTTTAAACATGCATTGATGGGAACCTAGTGAAAGAAAAACCAGACAAGCTGTGATGGGGTTAAGTGAAAGAAATCCCATTAGCCTCTTCTGATTATATAAGTTGGGAAGTTTTCCCTTCTATTCAGAAAAGAGCAATGCTGGTGATAATATCAGGGCATAAGGTCACGATTTTCCCTAGAAGGTTTCTTGGCAAAGGACCTGGTTAGATCAGAAGGCTGACAACAGGGTGATGGAGTCAGATGTGGCATCTGCACAGTTACAGGAAATGAAAGACAACATGGGACTTGAAGGCTAAAGTTGCTTTTAGACTTGTGCCTTTGTCCCAAATATTTAGATGCCAGGGCCAATAAAATTTTCATGTTGAAATCCCTTGTTCCAGGCGCCATTAACTCCAGAACTTATATTAATCACTCTTTTGAATTTTATCCCTGTCGGGTCAAAATTGCTGATTCACTTCTGATAGTGACTAAATGAGCCTCTGTTCCAAAATGACTTAATGCCTAAAAATGTCAGAGAAGAATATTTAAGAACTATCTCAATTTTAATGAGAACCCAGAAGCACATGTAAGATGCACATCAGGGATTGCATCGTTTCTAATGTGTCCCCACAAGAAACACAAGGAACACAAGGGAAAAACATTATTCTAAAACAACTGGATTTATAAAGCACATTTAAAGTAGCAAAATGTCCCAAGGTACTTCACAGAACTATCAGGCAAAATTCGACATTCAGCCTTATTAGGATAATTAAGGCAGGTGACCAAATGATCAGTCAAAGAAGTAAGTTTATTATTTACCAACGAAGAAAAAGTTTTTAACAGAATTAAGTGGCCTCAGTTCCCAGCAATATACAATACTCTGAATATATTAATAACCTTGCGACAAATTTCCACAATTCATACATTGCTTCTGGTCTGAGATATTTAACAATAACTACCCAAAAGTCTCCTGCCTTTGCTGGTATTTGAGCATTTATTCTCTGAGGGCTTATACATAGGCCTGTGATGATACTTGGGAGCATGAAGTTGATAACAAGGATATAAATAAAGCTTCCATGAAAGCTCAAGATGATGCACTTCCAGCTGCGTTGATTTTGCCACACCATTAGGTTAAGAATTGAAAAACAGTTAACAGCTAGAACATTTCAGTTCAATCTTCTACATAGATCTGAAAGGATGGGAGTGTAGTCTCTCTCAACCTGACCTGGGTAATTGTCCTGTCTAATTTCAAAGTCTGTCCATATTAAATAAATGGTATCACCATGTATTTTACCTCCCATTCACAGTTTCCATTTGTCTTACACCAATATATTACTACAGTGAACAAAAATGTTGAAAAACTGCAATACTTCTTTGCACAGCCAGAATAATTTTAAAGCCAAGATCAACTTTGAGAACCAAAGTTTCACCACAGAATTAATACTGCTAGTGATGGAATAAAACAAGCACCATTTGACACTCTTGCTCTACAGTATTTTTGGGATGTAGTATTACAGTCCCAGAATACCAGACATACTATGAGGAACAAGCTGTTACTTATACATCTCGTGATAGACATGAGTAAGGAAGCCTATCTTATCTCACCTTCTGGTATGTTCCTCAATAATAAATTCACTGCCTAATCTGGTGCGTCTCCCATAAATGTAAGGTTTCTGCTTCCATTCTCTACTTGGAAAATAATTTTTCATTCCTCTGCAAAAAAAATCCCTTGCTGACATTCATGAACAAATTGTGACCCACACACTTGGCTTTTAGTAAGCTTGTGTGTTTAACTTCACAAACCTCTAGGCTGATGTTCCAATGTAGGGAGAGGGAGTGTTATCAGACCATCTATAAAACACTAAACCCTCTCTCAGTAAGATGCAAAAAAAATCATAAGTCTAACAAGTCTTCCCAGTGTCTTAGCCAATTTATCTCTCTATCAATTAATGAGATAGATGGTCCGCTCATTATCTGTTTGTGTCTAAGGGAGCTTGTTGTGGGCATGTCAACTGTCCCCCTAAGGTGGGGGATCTTCGTTCCCCCTCCCCCTCCTGGTTCCATCCACCCAAGACACACACAGTTCACCCACAGGTTCCCACCCCCACCCCACTAACTGGTTCTGGTTCCATCTGTCGTTCACCTCTCCCATAATGGTTCCCATTATCACCTCCTTTGCTTTTCAGAGTCCAGCACAGGTAGCCCTTTGTGTTCCTGCTTGTCTCCCTCCAGCAGCTGTCTCCAACTCACACTCCTCTGCCCCACCTTGTTCTTTCTGCCTCTCCATATTTTATTTTCTCTCTCTCTTTGTCTGCCTCCATCTATCATTCACTTGCCATTGTCTCTGAACTCCACCTCCACTCCCCTCCCCTAGCTGCCTGTCATCTGACACCCCTCCTCGGTCCACCAATCACCTCGGACCCCTTTCTCACCACTTCTCTTTATACCGGCCATCTGGCCTCTCCACTCTCAGTCCTGATGCAGGGTTTCGACCCGAAATGTCAACAATTCTTTTCCTCCCACAGATGCTGCTCGACCCACTGAGTTCCTCCAGCAGATTGTTTGTTGCTCCAGATTCCAGCGTCTGCAGTCTCTTATGTCTCTGTGTTTGCTGCATTACCACGATTATTCTCACTAGTTCTCACTAGGGACGATTATTTGTTTGTTGCTCCAGATTCCAGCATCTGCAGTCTCTTATGTCTCTGTGTTTGCTGCATTACACAATTATTCTCACTAGGGACATCCCAAGATTGTAAAAGGAGCTGCATAAAGTTGTCCTTCCTTATTTTTATAATCGCAAAGCCACAGTAACCTTAAACTGACTTCCATTACCTTCATCGTCTGTCTGAACTTTGGGCCACCATTTTACACTGGTATAGATATCACAGACCTGCCTACATTCCCACCTCCAGCTCAGAGCACACATCCAGCCCTCATTCCCAAGCCCCGGCTCCAGCCACCCACTTAGCCCACATTCCCGACCCTGGCTCCGGCTGCACAGCTGACCCACATTCCCAACCCTTGGACCAAGCCGCCCACCTAGCCCACATTCCTGACACTTTGCTCTGGAAGTGTGACCTCCCCAGTGACCCCTGGGAACCTCAGAGCCATGACAGCTCAAAGAGGAGAAGGAAGAAGCATTTGGCTTGATACTGAGAATCTCAAGGCCATTCATTGTGAGCACACAGAGGCCTTTTGTAAACAGTGAAAGGAACGCACCCCCCCTCACAAACTATTGACTTGCCCACTCCATCAGGCACCTCCTGCCCCACCTGTGGAAGTCTATGGTTTCCACATTGGCCTCATCAGCCACCTCAGAACCCACAAAACTGGAGTGTAGGCAAGTCATCCTTGATCCCAAGGAACTGCCTAACAAGAGAAGAAGGTATAATTACAAAACTGTAAAAACGAAGCAAAAATGATGCCAAAAGAAGAGTGTGACAGAAATCAAGCTTTGATTATCCTAATTATGTGAATTTTATTTTCCAATAACCTGAGGAGCTGAGTTGGGCAAAACGGCCTCCAGTGAGCATTCACAGGGTGAATCAGTAACTTACTTGGTGTACTGATGGTTACAAAGCATACTTCTCACCTCCTTTTTCCCTCTTGAAATCCATCCACATTAGTTGCCCGGCCAGTGGTAAGCTCTCTCCCTGGATATTCTTGTTCCTTGTTCCCTTTCCTGCACAAATATTTGTTACTCTCTCTATGTCTCATCTGGGAAAGAATTGTAATTGCAGACTAGATTCTTAAAATATAATTTGTCTCTGGATGTCAGAATTTCTTGTCGTTGATAATGGCTTTCAATTTAGTGACCAGAAATTTCAAATGCACAAAGGATGTAGGACGGCTGCATCTAAACACTGTGCCAGCTCATGCTACACCCAAATCCCTACTTCGATATGGCCACTCACACCTCCTAGCACTGCCCAGTTTGAAAGTTGTATTGCATTGTATTTTTTTTATATTTAGCCTAAGGTTCTCATCTACTTTCGACCCATCAATGTGCTGAAGAGAAGATTGCCGCACAAACTCTTTAAATATTTGGAGCAACAAACAACCTGCTGGAAGAACTCAGCGGGTTGAACAACATCTGTCGGAGGAAAAGAATTGTCAGTTCCTTTCCTCCCACAGATGCTGCTCGACCCGCTGAGTTCCTCCAGCAGGTTGTTTGTTGCTCCAGATTCCAGCATCTGCAGCCTTTTGTGTCTCTTTAAGTATTTGTCCTCTTTTACCAATACCTAATTTCCTATCTCTTTTGTGCTTAAAACTGCAGGAACTTGAAATTCTCTACGTGTTTTTCAGAACCCATGAATTGTTGACGTGGTAATATATTCCCATAGCCAAAAGCAGCAGCATCGGTGATTTCTGAGACTCTCAGAGATAACAAGGTCACAGATTTGACATTACACAACAGATTATCTGCTATTACTGCAGCAAAAGAATGACGCCCCTGTCTCCAATACAGGCCGCACACAGAAATTCCATACGAGAAATAATGACATCTTAATGAATTAATTTTAAAAAGTCAATATTTCAGATTATAACCTCCAATATTTCCAATGAACTACTACCTTTTCTGGTGATGGTTACAGATTTAACACCAAGTGGGAACCCATGACATGATCTGATCCAAGATTTTCCACCTGGTGCTCAAGATCCAGAGCCCTCCGTGCTTATACATTTTCGTGACCAACTTCACAACAAAGCATGTTTCTCATTCATTTTTCCCTGCTGATTATAATACTTGCCAAAAAGCTCGACATTTTTTCTCTGCTACTATCACCGCATTTTTTCATTTTGTGAAGTCAAAGGTAGGAATAACTCACCGAAATGAACTTAAAATACAGAGATTGCGAAATGATATGCAGAGAAATAAAGAAATGGATATTGCTAATCTGCTGATAGATTTTCTTTTATTCTTCAATTCCTAAAAAAACGAAAACCTCAATTCCAAACCTGCACAGGCAGTGGTTTCCAGTCATACGATCACTCTCTTTAGGTGACATCTTGATATTCTCAATCCAAATGAATCAGTTTTCTATGCATGTTGTAATGCAGCTGCCTTTACAACATCATACTAGAATTACTTTGCACATTGTTCACATAATCCAGATCTACAGTCATTCAGTTTGAAATAAATTAGTGTTTATATTAGAAACTCTGTTTAATAAATTAGGTCTATTCCACGCACTGTCAGTGCTCTGATGGGTTGTGACTCACATATAACAGATGCCTTTTCCATGTTTGCATGCCAGGAGAAGACTGATGTGATTACTTCCTCTTTGCTATTACTAGGTTCTCTAGGTTTAGTTATCTACTGTCTACTGAGAATTAAAAACAATTTAGCAGGCATCTGGTGTAAGGAACTGTTTGGATTACTACCTTTCCATTAACAATAACTTTCTGTTTGGATCACAGTGTTAGTCAATAATTGGCATTTGTTTAAAAAGACATCATTCAGAAACATTTCTGTTTTCAAGAACAAGCTCAAGTTACAGGATTCTTCCTAAGGAGCAATTTTAATTATGCTTTACCTATTTGTGTGTCTGGACTTCGAAGTCTTCTCTTTCGTAAATTTTGAATTGTTGTTACAACTTTCTATTCACCATCATAGTCTGGAATTAAAAGATGCTTTGACCACTGCTATCATTTAGTTTTACCAGCAACTTATGTTTATTCGTATTGACATGACACAAACCCCTTCTTATCCCTGTACCACTAGCCAAAACACCTCTGGTTGAATATTTTTCAGTTAAACCCATTACAAAAGGACAGAAATTGTAATGAGAATGGTCGGCTTTAGCTAAGGATAAAAAAGGAGTAAAACAGGAGAACAATTGTATGTCTTATTTGCTACTTGACTTCAGCTTTCTTTGATTTGTCTAAGAAAGTAAATCTCTGGCATCGTTGGATGCCCAGTGACAAAATAAGGAAACAAATCCATGCTGCCTTCCATGATCTCAGGATGTGACAAAGTGCTTTATAGTCAATTATAAACATTTAAAGCACAGTCGACATGGTAACTCTGGAAATGGAGAAACCTGGAAATGCAGAATTGATTTTTTTCGAGAATCTTTTCACATACAGGAGTTATGTTTTGTTATATTACATTCTCAGCATGAAGTCAAGATAACTATAGATTCAAGAGACACTCAGTGTAAGACATAGTTTTCACTAATACCCCAATGTGAGTGTTCAGAAGGGAACAGGAGCAAGTCAGAAAGCATGGAATATAGCAGGTGAAGAGATTTGAAATAGTCAAATGCTTTGCGGATGCATTGTTTAAGGAAGAAACTTGAGAATGTATCACGTTGATGGAACAATGAATGTAGAGAAAGTTGTGTGCCTATTGTATTTACCATGTGTATATTATGAATAAGTATATTTTTGAAATTAATAAGTTTAAATTAAGAAGGTTTAAAAATAAACCCAACTCTCTGTGAAGACTAACAGGAATATAGTGTATTTAGTTCTATCATTTGGTTCTCCTGGGGTCAGCAACCCTGTGGGAGCATTACCCCTAGTTTGATTATGTGATATTTGATCCTGTAATGATGGATGACTAATATTCAATTATTTCATTTAATCATATGAAATACAACCACATAACATGCAGTTATCTATTATTTGAAAATGTTATTACATTTACCTTAGCTGAATGTCAAAGAACTCTAGAAATTTTACTGTATGCAAGAATGATTTTACAATTCATTGTAGATAATTCAAAAAGAGACAACAAAAGGTAAAAAAAAAGATGAGTATAATCTGAAAGAATGAGACGTTAAACTTGCAGAAGTTAATTTTCATTGCCAAAAACTTGTAATGAAGACTTAGCACACTATCAATTAGAATATCCAGATCATAATTAAATATTTACTTACATTGGAACAAATAAGCCCTCTTCTTCAAGTGAATTTGGTGTCTACATATCTTGTAGGTACAGCAACTTCACACTCAACTTCACACAAACAACCCCAATGTTTGATTTCAATGTTTGCTCAGGATCATTCCTACCTTAATATCCTGCCCATTTTTATTGAGAAAGTTCTGAAAAATGTCACTTGAATTGCATATTACCTGAAAATATAAATAATTTTATGGTCATTGTACACTAAACCAAAAGGGAAGAATAGTGAACAGACACAATTGATTTAAAGAATGTAGATACTGTTTGTGTTTGAATTTGTTTGTGATAAATAGGATTGAGTGGAAAAGTATTGCAAAAGCTTCCTAACAAATCATATATTCAAAAGGTCATGATCATGTCAGCCTATCTACTTAATGAAAATGCATTCACATTCACAATTCATTCCTGATACTCTCCATAACCCAGGAGAGAGGCATGTGAGCAGGAAACAGCAAATAAACTTTAATTTCAAGTCATTCTGAAAGTAACTACAGGTCGTAAACGAATAAGCTACTCATAGGCTTCAAACTACAGTCATATCATTCTTCTTTCCTAACACAAGACAAGAAAGTCTTGACTGCATTTAATTGACCTTTAAAAGAGGCAAGATAACCCAAAGTCCCAACTGCCTTTTATAAATGAATCAACTAACAAAGAAATTAATGATGACCACTGTGAAGATGAAAAAGGAAGTATGTTAATAAATACAGGTTTTCAGAATAAAAGTATTAATCAAGAGCTCCAAAGCAAATAATTTAGTCGTATTTACCAAGATTTAAAATTAAGTTCAAAACAAGGATTCTGCATTACAGGTCGATTCAGCAGTTGGTCCCAGAAAATTCAACGTTACAACAGATCACCTTCTTCCTGCTCTTTGAATATATTTCCTGCCATTTCACTTAGCTTTGACAGATGTATTAACGATTTTTGTACTTTCACCACACTTACAGGAAAATATCATTTGATATTTGAGACATATGTCTCTAAAATATCATTTCAACTCAGCCAAATTACGGCTAGGGGTTTCTGGTTCAGCACGCACTTGTTCTATGTTGGGAATCCCACGTTGTGGGAGGCAGGCAAAATTACTTCTGCAGGATTTAAACATATGCAGCAATGGATGATGGCTGTATCTAATGAGATAGCTGGAAGAAGAATTTCGCTCTTTGGTTTATTTTATTAACAATTTGCCAAGTACCCACATTATAACCTGCAGCAGTCCCGTGCATCAAGAGACCACCAACATCCTAGCAACCAGTGAACTAATTCCAATGACATTAATGGCAGGAAATTCATTGTATGAAATTTACATAATATCCCAGACAACAGAATATTGCAGGTAGAGGATGTCAAGGGATAAAAAAGTTATAAAATTATTAGGAAGGTAAAGAGGGGTAATGAAATATCACAAGTGGATAGGATTAAGGTAAATCCAAAGGCATTTTATAAGTAGACCAAGGATAAATGAATACCAGTGAAAGAGCAAGGCCCATTAAGGACAACAGGGGTGATCTGTGTGTGGAGCCAGAACTACTTGCTGGGATGATTGTTGTGTCTATTTAATTTGGATATCAGGACACTCAGCTTTCAAAGTTATGTACATTGATACACCGATGGTGAGGAAATAAAAAATGGCTAATCAAGGATAAAGGTCTTAAATTAGGGGAAGGCCAATTTCACGAAAATAAGGCAGGACCTGTTAAAGATAGACTGGGAGCATTTACTTGCAGGTAAGTCTACATCTGCACAGTGGGAAGAACTCAAAGGAGAAATAGAGATAGTTCAAGGCCTCCATGTTCCTGTAAGGGTGAAAGCTATGTGTAACAACTACAGGGAACTCTGGATGTTGAGGGATATTGAGGGTTGGATAAAGATAAAAAAGGAAGCTTATTGCAAGTGTAGAGAACTGAAGATGGGGGAGGTCAAAAGTATAAAAAGTATAGGGAGATGCAGAAAAATGTAATTAGGAAGGCAAAGAGGGGTAACAAAATATCACAGATGGATAGGATTAAGGTAAATCCAAAGATATTTTATAAGTACACTAAGGATGAACAAATATGCTGGGAAAGATTGGGGACAACAGAGGTGACCTGTGCATGGAGCCGGGAGGTATAGGTGAGGTCCTAAATGAATACTTTTCATTGGCACTCACAATGGACTTTGCCATTGGAGAATTCAGTGAAGGGATAGGTGAATGTCTTGCACAGGAGGAAGTACTAGTTGCCGTAGCAGGCTTAAAGATGGATAAATCCGCAGAGCTGGATGAGATTTATCCCAGGCTGCTACGGGAGGCAAGGGATGAGATTGCTCAGACTCTGGTTAAGATGTTTAAAACTTTGCTGACCTCAAGTGAGGTACCAGATAACTGGAGTTCAGCAAATGTGGTCCCCCTTTTCACGAAAGGCAGCAGAGAAAAGCCTGATAACTACAGACCCATGAGCCTAACGTCAGTGGGAGGGAAGATACCGGAAAAAGTTCTTAAGGGACTGAATTAATGATCAGGTGGAAAGACAGAGACTAATCAGAGACAGTCAGCATGGCTTGTCAAGGGCAGATTTTGTCTGACCAATCTGACTGAATTTTTTGAGAAGGGTACAAAGTATATTGATGAATGCAGTGTGGTAGATGTGGTTTACATGAACCTCAGCAAGGCTTCTGGCAAAGTCCCATATGGGAGACTGGTCCAAAAGTTTAGGGCTCCTGGAATCCAGGGCATGTTGGAAAACTAGATCCAAAATTGGCTTGCCAGAGGAGACAAAAAGACAAGATAAGATAAGATAAGATATCTTTATTAGTCACATGTACATCGAAACATACAGTGAAATGCATCTTCTTTTTTGCGTAGAGTGTTCTGAGGGCTACCCGCAAGTATCGCCACACTTCCAGCGCTAACATAGCAAGCCCACAACTTCCTAACCTGTATGTCTTTGGAATATGGGAGGAAACCGGAGCACCCGGAGGAAACCCACGCAGGCACAGAGAGAACGTACAAACTCCTTACAGACAGCGGCCGGAATTGAACCCAGGTCGCTGGCACTGTAAAGCATTACACTAACCGCTACAATACTGTATGGTAGATGGTGATGATAGAGGGTTGGTTTTGTGATTGGATGCCTGAAAGTAGTGGTGTTCCACAGGGATCTGTTCTGGGACCCATGTTGTTTGTAATATACATGAATGATTTGGATGAAAACTAGTAAATTAGTTTATTATTGTCATACAGAATCATAGAGTAGTACAGCACAGAAACAGGCCGTTTGGCCTAACTGGTCCATGCTGACCACAGCATCCTCCCTGCTAGTCCCAGTTGCCCACATATGGCCCATAACCCTCCAAGCCCCTCCCCTCCATGTACCTATCCAAATGTCTCTTAAATTTTGCAATTATACCCACCTCGACCACTTCCTCTGGCAGCTCATTCCGGGTACTCACTACCTTCTATGTAAAGAAGTTACCTCTCAGGTCTCTTTTAAATCTCTCCCCTCTTATCTTGTACCTGTCCCCTCTAGTTATGGACTCCCCAACCCTGGGGAAAAGACAATAACTATCCACCTTATCCATATCCCTCATGGTTTTATAAACTTCTATAAAGGTCACCCCTAATTCTCCTACACTCCAAGGAATAAAGATCAAGAGTGGCCAACCTCTCCCTATAACTCAGGCCCTCTAGTCCAGGCAGCATCCTCATAAATCTCTTCTGCACCCTCTCCAGCTTCATGTGTCTTTCCAATAACAGGGTGACCAAAATTGTACACAATACTCCAGGTGCGGCCTCACGAACAACTTATATAACTCCAACATAATGTCGCTACTCCTAAACTTGATGCCCTGACTGATGAAGGCCAGCATGCTAAGTTCCTTCTTCACCACCCTGTCTACTTGCGCGGCCACTTTCAGCAAACTGTGCACTTGTACTCCCAGGTCCCTCTGTTCCACAACACTCATCAGTGCCCTGCCATTTACTGTATAAGTCCTACCCTGGTTTGACTGTCCAAAATGCATCACCTCACACTTATCTACGTTGAAATCCTTTTGCCATTCCTCAGTCCATCTCCCTAACTGATCAAGATCTCTTTGCAATTCATTGTAACCTGCTTCACTATCAACAAGACCCCCGAATTTGGTATCATCAGCCATGTACATTCATAACCAAATCATTTACATACATAATAAATAACATAGATCCCAACACTGACCTCTGGGGCACTCCACTAGTCACAGGCCAGAGAATCGACCTTCAACCATCACACTCTGCTTCCTATCGTTGAGCCAATTTTGAATCCACCTCATTAGTTCCCCGAGTCCCATGCAACCTAACTTTCCAGATCAGTCTGCCGTGCAGGACCTTGTCAAAGGCCTTACTATAAAGTCCATATAGACAACATCCATTGGCCTACCTTCATCTATCCCCAAAGTTACCTCTTCAAAAAACTCCAAAAGATTCTTCAGACCTCCTACGGACAAAACCATGCTGGCTGTTCCTGATCAGGCCTTGACTATCCAAATGATGGTAGATCTTGTCCCTCAGAACTCCCTCCTGTAACTTCCCTACAACTAAAGTGAGGATCAGCAGCCTGTAGTTCCCTATGTGTATCAAGGTACAGTGAAAAACTTGTCCTGCATATTGTCCATACATATCCATTCACTACAACAGTACATTGAAGTAGCACAAGGTAAAACATTAACAGAATGCGGAATAAAGTGTTACAGTTACAGAGAAAGTGCAGTGCAGGTAGACAATAGGTGACATGGTCAGTAAGTTCGTAGATAACACTAAGATTGGTGGAGTTGTTGACAGTATGGAGGACAATCTTAGGATACAGGGTGATATTGATGTGTTGGTGAAATGGACAGCAAAATAGCAGATGGAATTTAATCCAAATAATTGTGAGGTGATGGATTTTGCAAGCTGTAATGAGGCTAGGATATAAACCATAGGATGTAAGGTCCTTGGCAGTATTGAGGAACAGAGGGACCTTGACGTGCAAGTCAAAAGATCCTTGAAGGTGGCAGTGTAGGTAGATGATGTGGTTAAGAAGGCAAATGGGATGCTGGCCTTCATTAGTCGGGGCATTGAATATAAGAGCAGCAAGTTATGCTCCAACTTTATAAAACATTGGTCCGACCTCAGCTGGAGCACTGGGGCAGTTCTTCTCAGCACATTATAGGGAGGATATGATAGCTCTGGAGAGGGTGTAGAGGAGATTCACCAGGACATTGCCTGGGATGGAGCAGTTCAGATTGGAGGAGAGACTGGAGAAGCTGGGTCTGTTTTCCCTGGAGCGGAGGAGCTTAAGAGGGGACATGATTAAGGTATATAAACCATGAGGGATATAGATCGGCAAACTGCATAAGCCTTTTCTCCTTATCAAAGGTGGACAAAAACTGGTGGAAGTAAAATTAAGGGTGAGATTTAAAGGGGATTTGAGGGAAATCTCTTTCATTCAGAAAGCAGTGAGTATTTGGAATGCACTGCCAGAGAAAGTGGTGGAAGTGAAGTTGCTAACAGCATTTAAGAGATGTCTAGGTAAGCATTTGAATTGCCGAGCCATAGAAGCCTGTGGGCCAGGTGCTGGAAGATTTGATTAATACAAATGGGGGCCCACCGGACGTAGTGGGCTGAATGGCCTGTCTCCATGCTGCATGACTCTCTGACTCTCTATAACATCCTGGATCAGGCCATTCTTTTCATCTTTTAATATCAGTTTAGTTTTCATGTCCACGGGGGAGTCTAGTTTAACAAGAGGAAGAGAGAAAAAAAAATGGGCAGTGTATTGGCCCAGTTCATAATGTGATATTCCTTTATATGAATGACTGGCAACACAAATTTACAAGCTGAAACTTAGAGTCATAGAGTAATACAGCACAGAAACAAGCCCTTCGGGTCAACTTGTCCATGCTAACCAAGGTGCCCACCTAGACGAGTCCCAATTGCCTGCATTTGGCCCATATCACTTTCCTATCCATGTACTTATCCAAATGTCTTTTAGATATTGTTACTATACCTGCCTTAACCACTTTCTCTGGCAGTTCATTCCATATACGCACCACCCTCTACGTCAAGAAGTTGCCCCTCAGGTCCCTTTTAAATCTTTCACCTCTCACCTTAAACGTATGCCCTCTAGTTTTTGGTTCCCTTTCTCTGGGAAAAAGACGTGTGCATTGTGGAAGAGGTAACTCTTACTTTAACCTCCTCTCCTTATCACAACTTTAACTTGTGCCTGTCTTCTTTCAGATAGGACAAAACAGCAACGAGCTCATCTATGGTAGAGGAGCAATTAAGAGAGCAATGATCACCAGCCTGACACTGACCTGCTGGGGACTGACATTCTGCACAGTGTGGTGCAAGGTCTGGAGGTGAGTCAGGAGGCTCAACAACTAGGGCAGCATCAAATGGAGTCTCCTGGAGAATGAACTCACAAGGCTGCTGCTGCAGAGGACAGATGAGGTATTTTTAATGGGGTAACCAGCAGGAAAAGCAGATAGGCATCATTGGCAGGCCAGCCAGAAGGTCTGCAGACAATGCCAATGACCATGGAGGAGTCCAACACCAATCTTGCACAGGGCCTTGCACATGGCTTGAAGGAAAGTGGGAAACTCCATTTCCCATGAAGTGGACCAACATAAGAACATAAGAAAAAAGAGCAGGTCAGTCAGCCCCTTGAGTCTGCTTTGCCTTTCAATAAGATCATGGCTGATCCAATCTTGGCCTCAACACCATTTTCCTGCTCTGTCCCCACACCCTTTGACTCCCTTGTGGTTCAAATATCTGTCAATCTCAGTTTGAATACACTTATGACTCTGCCGCCACAGTTCTCTGAAGGTAGATAATTCTGGACTATGATAGCTGATCGCCTCAGTCAAACCATGGATATAAATTGTGAACAGCTGAGGTCCAAGCACTGAGCCTTGCTGTACCCCATGAGTCGCAGCTTACCAATCTGAAAATGATCTGCTTATTCCCTCTCTTTGCTTTCTGTCTGAGAATCAACTTTCAATCCATATCAGCATACCACCCCTGATGGTTCCTTTGCTCTAACCTTGTTCACCAACCTACAGAGCAAGACCTTATTGAATGCTTTCCAGAAAGCTAAATACATCACATCCACTGGCTCCCCCTTATTCTACTAGACATATCCTCAATCAACTCCAATATGTTAGTCAAATGTGATTTTTCTTTTAAAATTTCATGTTAAATCTGCATAGCAGGTGAGTGTCAGCAAGGCACAAGGAGCAGTGGTTCACACAAATCTTGGATGCCTCCTGAATCTTCTTTCACTTCCTTCCTTTTCTGAACCAGACTCCCCTTTTAGGGTCCTTGGCTCACATGCAAACACATTTACTACCATGACAGCACACACTAACACTATGAATGTGCACACAACCACTCATTGCCCATTGGAACTCATGAACCCCAAAAACCAGTGGAGGCCTTTTTGCAGAACTGCGTCATTGCCAATTGAAAGAAAAGAAAAATGATCGCAAAAAACTTTCCAAATGTACAAGACCCACACCAGTCATCCGGATATTGCCAAGATCTAACTTTCAGCTTTATGAGTTGCAGGCGGTGATGCCTACAATAGTGAGTTCCTTTCAGCTTACCTAGAATTAAAGTAATTCATCATAGCAGAGAATATGGTTGTCTATTTATTTGAGCTGGGGATAAGTTTCTGGAACATTCCTCGTGCAATTACTTGGCATGGAAATAAAATTAATATAACGGCAATGTTGTTTCTCAGTAATTACTTAGCTCAAAATCTAAACTTCAATATTAACTTTCCTATATAAGAGTTTAGAATTATAATGTTAACATGCACCGTTAGGGATTTGAGCCAGATGTGAACCATTATAATGGCTCTTCCCTTTAAGTGCAGGCGCCTATTATGGAAGGATCAGCAATACTTAATGCATTAACTTAAATGATTACAGTTGTCAGAGCCGTACAAATGATAATCCAGGTCATGTAGGCTCAATTTTATTTTGTGTCTGCCCTCACAGAAGAAGGTAAAGAGACCTCTTCAATATTAGCCTGTCAATAACGGAGAACTGCAAATCTAGAGCTGGAAAAAGTATCAGAGAAACTAAGGGAATTGAAAACCGATTAATCTCTGGGACCTGATAACCTGCACACTTGGGTTTTGAACAAGATGGCAATGGAGATAGTAGATCTGCTAGTTGATATCTTCCAAAATTCTTTACATACTGGAGCAGTTTCCATAGATCCTCAATCAACTCCAAAGTATTAGTCAAATGTAATTTTTCTTTTAAAGGTACTGAAAGTTATGGTACTGCTTAAGAGAGAAGTGGGGGAGAAAATGAGGATATACAACCCAGTTAGCCTGATATGAATGGTAGTGAAAATGCTGGAATTTATTATTAAGGGATTGTTTACGGAGCACTTAAACATAATAAAAAGATCAGACATATGTTTAGGATTCATGGGTTCCAATGGGGCAGTGGATACTTGCATGCACATTTGTGGTGTTAGTGCGTGCTGTCATAGGTGTTTGCATATGAGCCAAGAAGTCTAAAGAGGGAGTTTGGTTCAGAAAAGGAATGAAGTAATAGGATCAACCTAGATTTATGAAAGGGGAAATCCTGACTTACAAATTGTCTGAGGTTGCAGCTAACAGAATCAGTAAGGGGAAACCTGTGGATGTGGAACATTTGGACTTACAGTGGGCCTTCAATGAGGGACCACACAAGAAAATTAGAGCGCATGGGATTAATGATAATACTCTTATGCACTGAAGATTAGTTAAGAGAGAGAAAACAGAATAGGAATAAACAAGTGATCTTTGCTTAGGAGGCTATGATTAATGGAGTTCCATAGAGATCAGTGCTTGAGTTACAATCTATATGAATGAAATGAACAAGGGGACTAAGTATAATACATCAAAGTTTGTGGATTATACCAAACCAAGTGTGAATTATTAGGAGAATGTTGAATGGTTTCAAGGGGGTATAAACAGGCTAAGTAAATGGATGAGAACATGGCTTCAGAGCACTTATAATCACCTATCAGCCCTTTTCCTGAATCTCTCTTAAATATTACATCAAGCTGTTATTAAGGAGCTCTCTTATTCCGCATACATGCCCTTTACTAAAAGGTGTAACAACGTTTCCCATTCTTAATATAATCAACAGTTTTCTTACTACAAAATGCTTCCCATTTAGGTTTTGCAAATCATAAAATCCTCAATGCAATCACTGTTTCAGTCTTATAATGAAATTCACCACATGTGGTTCCCTCTTGAATTACAGTAGCTACAAAGCAATGGCCATCACTGGTCCTTGTCCACTCTAACCTGTGCTTATCCGAGCAGCATTGCAGAGAGCGGGTGGAAGAGAGTACTGTCCAGCTTGCAGTTTTGTTCAATTCCCCATTCACTTAAGAAATGAAATACTGACCACAAAAGGAGAGAAACTTAATGCTCACACTCTATCAACCCATTTGTAGAGAAAATACTCCAACAGGTCTGAGGAATGCTCAGCTTAACAGTTTATGTGATTATAAAGCAATAAAAGTCGATACCAAAACACAATTAATTATTCTTAACAGACAAAATAATAAGGCCATAACATGCATAGTGTAACATATGGGCTGCAACTGTATTATAGTTAAAGCAAAGGCAACTTCAATTAATCCAAATAATTGCAAAGACTCAAACAACATGGGAATTTACCCCCTTTTTCCAGAATTTGCCCACTGTAGCAACTTTACTGTAAAATTTAGAACATTCATTTGCATTGATTGCAGCATCTAATGCTTCAATATCAGCTTAACAGCTCTTTGGGGTAATTGTGCTGGAAGCTGTACTTGGAAGGCAATGATGTCAGCATTATTCATACTGTTAAACACCCAGACCGACAAAGCTGAATTATTGATCGAATCCAATCAAATTTTATATAAACATTAATTCTCAATAAACGGAGGCATTTACTCCAAAGGTTCTGTTATTAAGTATGCACTGTACAGATGGTTTTGCTACACATGGTGTGCTACAAATTATATTACTGAAGAATGATCAGCTGTGATATGGCTCTGCTAAATTAATAAGATGATAATGATGGAACTGATGTTTTTAAGATACGTTTTCATAAATGATTTTTTGCATAAACACTGATACATTTGAGCGTTCAATTACTTGTTTGTGAGCGATTAAAGTAAAACTGGCTCCATTTTTATTTAGACAACGGTTATCACTCAAATATTGCAACAGAATGCTGTTGCATGCAATTATGATCCTCAACAACGCCATATTAAATCTTAGAGTGAATAAATTACCTATGACCAATCATATGTAAATATCCCAAATGCTCAGTCATAAATTAAATTTATTTTTGTCCGTTCTATTAAAGGTTTATTGCCAAAGGAATGGGGTAGCATTTTTCAACTGACGAGCATAGCCATATTGATACAGGAATTGGCTGCTTTCTCTCACATATGCACAGAACAATTTTTAAGCAATAATTTCAAAGTTTGCCTTAGGTCTGTAACAGGGTATCATCCATTACACAATGTAGATTTGGGTTAGGTGTTCAAGTGCATTTTTACTTAAAGGAATGTTTGCCGTCCAGCTGAAGTCATTTGTTTATAAAATTCCAGGTAGTCTGAGTTGATCATTCACAAATAGGTTGAATGTATCCTTCAGAAAATCAGGAAGGGTTTACATTGAGTGGTTGATTCAATGTTGACTATTTACACCAAAACCAAAATGATTCACCTGGAATTCAGTCTTTGCAGGAATCAGATTAATGCACAAATTTTCCTGTCAGTTTTGTGCATCAAACCTCTCTCACACCACAGCCTTAGGTACAATGCAGTGGAGTCTGAAAATAGAGACCAGAGGTTGCATTCAAATGGAATCCCGCTCCCAGTGCACTGCAGAATTTATAGGAATATGTAAGAAATCTGAGCAAGTGTAGCCACATGGCCCCTTAAGCCAGCTTCACGATTGAATAAAATCATGGCTGATCTGATGCTGGTCTCAACTCTTCTTCGCTGCCAATTCCCCATGATCTTTAATTCCTCTGTAGTCGAAAAATCTGTCCATCTCAGCTTCGAATATATTCAATGATTGACAACTCTTTGGGATATGGAATTCTAAAGATTCACAATTCTCAGAGAAGGCTACTGTAAATTACCCCATATTGTGGTTGAGTGGTAAAAGAACCAAAGGGGAGTTGGCAGGCATCTGAGAGAGAATAAGTTCCAGGGCTACACGGTAAAAGAAAGGGGAAAAGGAACTGATGAGATTGCTCTGCTCGGAGCCAGCATGAACCCAATATCTTCCTTTTCTGTTGCAATAAATAAGTAGGTAAGAAATTCCTCTTCATCTCCAACTGCCCCTTATTCTGAAACCACATATTCTAATTCTAGATTCCCTCAAAGGGGAAATGTCCTTGCTGTATCTTCCTTTTCAGCCCCCCTCAAAACCTTATAAGTTCCTCCAAGCACTCTTCGAAACGCCAATGAATATTGGTTCAACCTTTTCTCAACAGGTAACTCCTTCATCCAAGATTAAGCTGGTGAGTGTCCTCAGAACTGCCTCCATTGCAAGAATACCCCTCCTTAAATACCATGGTTGTTTACAATACTCCAGGTGTGGTCCTACCATTATCTTGTAGCAAGATCTCCTTACTTTTGTGTTCCATTCACTTTGAAATAAAAAACAATGTTCCATTTGCTTTATGATTACTTGCTGTAGCTGCATTCATGCATTCCCAGATCCTTCTGTGCATCAGCATTCCACATTCTCTCTCCATTTCAATGATTTTCTGCTTTCTTCTTTTTCCTACCTCACATTTGCTTATTCCATCTGCAAAACTTTTACCCACTCACAAAACCTATCTATATCCCTTTTCAGACTCTTCATAATTTGTGTTCCTACCCATAATGTATGGAAAGCAAATTTAGCCACAACACTCTCTGTCCCTTCATGGAAATCAGGAACAGATTTGTTCCAAGTTCACTTCTATTGGTATTGGTATTGGTTTATTATTATCACTTGTAACAAGGTACAGCAAAAAACTTGTCTTGCATACCGATCGTACAGGTCAATTCATTACACAGTGCAATTACATTGAGTTAGTGCAGATGTGCATTGAGGTAGTACAGGTAAAAGCAATAACAGTACAGAGTAAAGTGTCACAGCTACAGAGAAGGTGCAGTGCAATAAGGTGCAAGGTCGTAACAAGGTAGATCGTGAGGTCGGAATCCATCTCATCGTCTAAGGGAACCTTTTCAATAGTCTTATCACAGTGGGGTAGAAGCTGTCCTTAAGCCTGGTGGTATGTGCCTTCAGGCTCCTGTGTCTTCTACCTGATGGAAGAGGCACATTAACCCAAAATATGATTCTGACTTGTTGGTGAATCCTTTAGTGCTGCTGTGAGGCCCAACACTTGCTGCAAAAATTTCAACTTTAAGATCAAAAACGGGGACTGATATTCATATCATTTATTTAAAAAATGGAAATGTTTACGTGGTCTAAGATCCACAGCTTACGTGGTCTAAGATCCACAGTTTTGGTTCAGCCTTGCTCTTCATCAGGGTCTGGCAATCAATTCCGTCAGACATTGTCTAGCTAGATGGCAAGGTTGGAAGGTAATGGAAAGCATTTGCCGGGATCAAGATGTGTGACTAAGATGCAAGATGCACACAAAATCCATGGTAGTTTCAAAACAATTTCAGTGACTGGGTGATGCTCACCGCCTGTGTATTGCCTTATTGCACATTCTGGGGTCCGGCCTCATGAATAACCAGCCCTAGATGAAACTGGCAGCTGCTGGCCAAAGTCTGCGTTCCCCTCAAGCGAAGGTGTTCATAGCCTGCCGCTGGGGTTGGAAGTTATCCAGCAGGTTTGGTCAGCCTGGAGGAAGTTACTACAGGGACCAGAAAAGAGTAGACGTCTGATTTTCAGACAATCCTCTGGATAAAATAAAACTGCTGGAGGAACTCAGCCGGTCAAGCAGCATCTGCGGAGTCAACCTTCTGGAAATCTTGGTGGGAAAGGGGAAAAGGAAAAGAGAGGTCCTTGACCCAAAGGTCCTGGGAAGCCCTTCAGACAGATAGTCATGTAGCAGTAGGAGGAGGTCAGTGCCACGTTAGATGCCCAAAGGCTATGGATGCAGTGCAGAAAAATGTAATGGCCTTGCATCCTCAAATCCACTTCTCTATCTCATGAACAACTTGCCGCACCAAACCTCATCACCTGAACAAAAAATCCCTATCAGTCAGGACTCACATCTATCAGTTATATCTCCTCTCTTAGGCTGTGTGTCAGGGTGAAGAATTATTTGCTTCCGTTCAAGTACTATGGGCTCCAAGGTATCCAATGAGGTCAATGCGGAGCTCACAAGACTGTCGCAGGTGGGGCAGATGGACCTTGATGGGGGCAAGAGGTAGAGCACTCCATTTGTTGTTTCCTGTGTGCTCCTGAAAAAGGGGCTTGAGGTTCTCAATGCCATGCCAAATGCTCCTTCTCCCACTTTCAGCAACCATGGACCAGGGATATCCATGAGTTGATGGGGATGTTACACATTTCAAGGAGGCTTTAAGCACATTCTTGTACCTTCTCCTTCTGCCTATATCTTATTGTGATAGTGGTTGGAATATATCTGTTTCAGGAGTCTGTGATTGTCGTGTCCTTTCCATATGGGTGTCTTGCAGCTGGGAATATTGGCCTGGGAGAATTTGCTGTCATTGGTTCAATTATCCTGCCCATTTCTTGAGGAATTTGTGAAGATAGCATCGCTGACACCTCTCTGTATGTGATCCACCACACAAAGCACACTCAGGCATACAGGAGGTCAGAGATCACTACTGCCCAGTAGACCGAGAGTTTTGTGCTAGGTTTCAGATGTTCAAACACTTTTCCTCAGGCAGCCAAATGGCAATGCTGGCACATTGATGCATTTCATCATCAATGTCCAGTTTCATTGAGTGGTGCTCCTGATATACAGGAAGTTGTCCGCATTTTCCAAAGTCTCATTGTGGACCTTTACTATAAGGAGTCAGTGTTGTACAGCAGGGACAGTTTGGTGGAAGGAGAGGACATTTATCTTGCAGATGTTAAGGCAAAGCCCACTCTCTCATATTCTTCAATTAATGAGTTGATAATCACCTGGAGCTTGGCCTCCAACCATGCTCACCATGTCTATAGTAATTGGGGTAGAGAAATTGAGATTGTCAGGAACAGAATAAATGTAAAACAGGAAGAAGTAGAGAGAAATGTTTGTTTTCTTTTGTTCACTCACAGGACATGGGAATCGTGGGCAAGCCAACTTTAATGATTGAGTCCAGTAACCATTGAGAAGTCGAAGGGGATACCTTCTCCTTGAATTGCTGCAGAGCTTATTGTGTAATACACCCTCGTGTAGCTAATCCTGGGACTTTAATCCAGTGCAAGTATGGGAACAATCAGATGTTTTTTCTAAATCAGCATGTTGATGTTGCTGAGAAACTGCTGAAACGAAGAGAAAGAGAAAGCCTTGCATTTATACTCTGCCTTTCATATCCTTTTCAGGATACTCAATGATTGTAATGTATGACATGTAGCAGCCAATTTGCACACAACATCTGCCCCAGGCTACAATGAGGGCAGTGGTCAGATATTTGTTTAGTAATCATGATTGACAGATAAATATTGACCAGGAAACCAGGAATAATGCCCCTGCTGATCCTTTGGGTTAAATCCAACTGAGAGTGCAAACAGGGCTTTGATTAAAAGCTTCATCTAAAGACAGCACCTCCAAATGATGCATCAGTACTGTATTGGATATAGATTTTTCTTTTCAAGTTCCTGGAGTAGATCTTGAGTTTACAACTGTTTTACTCAGTGGAGGGAGTGCAACCAAGTAAACTGCAGCTGACACAAACACTCTGCGCTTTTGGCTGATAGAGATCTTGAGTTTGCGGGCGTTCAACTTTGGCAAGGTTACAACTATGCCTCTTGTAGATGGTAAACGCTACCAACAGTGCATCAGTACTGATGGAAAGGATTGTCCAGGAGTGCCAATCAAGCAGGCTGCTTTGTCCAAAATGATATTGAATGTTTCACTCAACCATCATGCTTCTTCCCTAAAGATGGTGCAAAGACCTAAGGAGTCAGGAGTGGAGTCACTTATTGCAGAATACCTGGCCTTCAAGGTACTCTTGTAGCCTCAGGAGCTAAGTGACTCCTGTGTGGAAAGTAGTGTCTAGGTTGAAGCTGGTCTACGCCAAGATGTCGATGATGCAGGATTTGACAATGATGAAGGACAATTTTTGAATGTCAAAAGGAAGTGGATTAGAACATCTGGTCTTGATATTGTAATTTCCTCACACTTGTGATTCGAATGATTCTTTCAACATATTAGACCAAACTTGAGAGTTGAGCAGGTGGTGGTGGTCCTTCCGGCTACTAACTGCCAGATTTTCCCTGTGCATAGTTAACACATACTATTAGTGGATTGTCACAGCTTGGTTTTGCACTGGAGGAAGACTGATGTCACCAAAATCAAAGTCAACGTCAAGTTTATTGTCATATGCACAAGTACACGTATGCACAGGTGCAATGAAAATCTTACTTGCAGCAGCATCACAGGCACATAGCATCTTATAAGTAGCATTTATAAGAGAAACATAAATTAAACATAAATTATACACAATTTTTATAAGAAAGAACACAATTAGAACAAAAAAGAACAAAGTCCATTTTAGTGCAAAGTGACCAAAGTAGTCATAGTGTTACTAAACTTTAATGATTAAGTTTTGCTAGGAATGGTTGAGGGAGGTAGCTGTTCAATGACCTCCTCTGTATTATTCCAGTTACTACCACAAGTCTGACAGCAAATCAAATGCAAATCAACACACATCCCCACTATTTCCTACAGCACAAAGCTTAATTTTGCAGCCCTTACTTTGCAGAATCACTCATGCATCAAATATGTTACAAGATAAATATCCATCCTTCCAAAAGAGAACAAACAAAAACTCAATTTCTTGAGAGGAAAATAGCTCCACAATTCAAGATTCTAGGATCAGGAGGCCACGTCTTGTCTTCAAGCATTCAGTAGAGCACAGCAGCAGGGTCCAAGTGAGTTTGAACACAAAGAGGTGGGCAGTATGGGAAAAGGTGGAAGAGAGTGGAGAACCTGGTTCAAGTCCTTTTAATGGAGTAACATTGTAAAGAGGCTTAAACTTCGAAAACAACTCACATATTAAAGTAAATCGCAGGAATTACACCAAATAAGTCAAACTGCTGGAATAATGCATGAATAATCTAATTATATAATTCCATTACCTAAACACTGCTTTATTTAATCTAATCACACTGATGCATTTCCTCCTTAATCTCAACAGATTTATTTAGTAAAGATTGAATACTTATTACAAGACCAGGAATGTTTGAAAGATCATCAATGACTTATTTATTTGAAATGGACATTTAATCATTCAGCTGATAAGTTAAAAACTGGGATGTGTGGTTTTTCATGCAGCTTCAAGAAATGATATTAAAGCCATCTTCCACTTTTCTATATAATCCAGGGGAATAAATTTGTTGGACTCAGTAATGTATTTAGGGGAATTATGTCTTAACCCAGATTACAAGTATATATTAATTTACTTATTAAGCCAATCAATATACAATTAAAGTTAGACAGTGTGTCCTATCACACCAGTAGCAGTTAGAACGGAAGGTGTGGGTCAGATTATTGCAAACACAGAGATCAAGGTGGGTGTTGGATGACAGCAGACGTATTTGTTCAGATAACAGTCCCAAGATGTCAAACTAACATATGGGGCTGGACATCCTTGCCAGGTACCAGACCAGTACCAAAGACTAAAATTTAGGGAGAAAGTTCATAAGCAATAGCACTCGCTTTCAAAAGATTCAATACATACTTGTCAAGTGGGAACCAATTAAATCGCTCAAGAACAAGGACAACATTGCCTCATCAGATGCAGTTAGGTTTAATAGTCCTACTATATGTCTTTGATTTCAAAAGTTACTCATTCTTCAATAGTGATTTATGAGATTAAATGATGTTCCACTGTCAATCCTCTATAATTACATGGTAATTTTAAGTGACATTCCTAAAACCCCAACAATCCAATTTTAGGTCATCATTTGGAACAGAACCCACCCTAAATATTTTAATGAGTGGGCTTTATTAATTCTTATCTGAATTAGTATGAGTGAATTCTAAGCAAAAGCCTCAATTCTTGAAACACAGAGTAAGGAGCTGTATCTAATCTGAAAAGATCCTTCAGAATTCTGTTCCTCAGAATTTAATAATGTGTAGAATGCTTCAGGCTGCCAAAAATTGTAAAAGTATATGTCAAGCAATTAATATATCCATCTCTCGGCACTAGTGGGCTTCTTGTGAAGTCCAATGGGGAAGCACAGACTTCCTCTACAGTCAGCACAGTCAGTTTTGGATTACCACATCTTAAGAATTTTCCTTCAGTAAATGCAGGAAAATAAAATCAAAGGGAAATGAACAGCAGATACGTACAATCCCACCTGGTCCATTTAATATGGAAATTAAGTGTCTTTAATTGAGTGTGGGCAGGAGGCAATTTTGCATTGCATCATTAAAAACTAATGATGCCCTTGATAAGAAGTAAGGTTTACACCATATGAATGATATTCCATTTATAAAGTACCACAGTAAATTCTAACTGTGTGTACACTCAACACTTGTGACATGTTAACCCAGAAGAAAGATATGTTGCATGGTTAGAGGCCCTTCATTTGCAAGGGGGTGAAGCATGATGTAGTCATTGACAAGGAAAATAATTAGCTAACCTCCAATATACTGTGCTGCATTCTACAAAAGAGGATCATATGCAGACTCCTGGACCAATGATTTTCATTATCTGATTACTGAGGAACCCAAGAGTGGTGAAATACAGAACAATAATTATCTGGCCAAAGGAAGTCCAAATTTATATTCCTTTTAAGAAATAAAAATAAAAGACTAGGTGCCCAGAGAAAAGCAATTTGGCATATCTTGTGGCTTAATTGCACTGTATTTATAAATGCACCATTTTAATTAGCCAAATATTCATAGAAATAGCAGTGTATACGTCAGATTTATGCTGTCATATAAAATGTGTTTTTCTGCTAAGTTAACACCGTGATTGAGGTTTTACAGGGTCTCAGCAGAGAATGCAATTATGATTGAAAAATGTGGTTTAATTAGCAGCATCCACTTAGTAAAATAAAAGTTATCTAAATATAAAATACGGCAGATACTGGAAATCTGAAATAAAGATAGAAATTGCTGAAAATACTCAGCAGGTCAGAGCATTTTGGGAGAGGGAAATAGCTAACATTTCAGGATGATGACAAAAGTTATCTATTATTTTTCAGGACTCAGTGCTGCAAAATGTGAAAAAACAGCATAAATGAGTCTTGCCCAATCGGGACAATTCCACAGACTGAACAGCTGATATTTCAGGTTCACTTCAGTTTGCTTTCTACATAGACTGAAAACCAGTTTCATTCTTCTCTTGAAAAAAACTGCATGTGAGAAAACTACAGGGATTTAGAAATCCTAAATTAGGTGAAAACCCTACTTGCTAAAATATTCCCCAATGTTAATGAAATCCCTGCAAAAAAAATTAAAAATGAATGACATCTACAAAAATACACAATATTTCACATAATTGTATTGACAATTGGTAATAGAAAATTCATAAATCTAGGGTAATAATATAAACTGATATATTTAGCTGGAAACCTGTGCATTCGCTGCCATCAAGTAGAAGCTCCAATATGCTCCAATAGGTCAATTTGCTATTTGTTATAAAGCAAACTCAAATAGCGATTAGCGTAACACTATTACAGCGCCAGCAACCCGGGTTCAATTTCCGCCGCTGCCTGTAAGGAGTTTGTATGTTCCTCACCTTGTCCGTGCGGGTTTCCTCTGGGTGCTCTGGTTTCCTCCCACATTCCAAAGACATATGGGTTAGGAAGTTGTGGGCGTGCTATGTTGGTGCCAGAAGCGTGGCGACACTTGCGGGCTGCCCCCAGAACACTCTACACAAAACAAAAATGCATTTCACTGTACATTTCAATATACATGTGACTAATAAAGATGTCTTATCTTATGAAAAGGAATTCCGTTGTATAATAGTGGACCACCCAAAACAGGAGTTCTCCAGATTCAGTCATTGACTTGCAACAGGCTGTGTGATCTCAGCCAAAGGGAAGAGATGGAAGTTTTAGAGTTGAACACAAATGTATTAACCTCAGTTAGGAAGGTTCTCCTAAATTCTCTATTGGATCCATTAGTGATTACCTTATACTTATGCTCCATGTTAGAGGTATCAATAAGTAGAAACATGACCAACAAACTATCAAACTACCTCATGGAGGAATTTTAACTTCCTGTCTGCTAGGAACAGGGTTGGCTCCAATTGATGTAGGAGCACATTAATCCAGCCACCTTGCAGGTATGTTCATCTCCCTCTGCTGTGCCCTTCCACACATCCCCCATCTGTTCATCTACCACTAGTGCTGACGTTCAATGGCATCCTTATGCAATGCTGTGCCTCTCACTTATAATCACCCATGATAAATCTTCTCCAAACATTTGTTCGACACTATCCATGACTTTATTCAAAGGCATCTTTTTATTTGCCTTGAAGGAGAAGAGAGTAGATAAAACTAAATAAAGAGAGAACCAGAGGCGACTCTCCCCCCCAACTCCACCTGCCATCCTTCCTCCCTCACCTGGATCCACCCATCATCCACTGTCGTCCCGAAATTAATTTTCCCCTTCTGTCCGCTGTAAGTAACACAGTGCCACGAGATCGATTCGAACAAATACCTTTATTAGCAGTGCACCGCTAGGAGAATTCTCTTCAGCACTCACTAAGAGTCGCTTCCCGAGTTCTCCCCGCACAAACATTTATACAGGAATTGTCACACACACTCCATGCATACGGCGCCGCGAGTTTCGGTCAAGCTATAGAGGTCCCGAGACAGCTATCACACCTCTTGTCTTAGTATAATTGAGTTATAATCAAGGCATTCAAAGGCAGGTATCACCCTTCATTGTTTAGACCAAGCCTCCACCTCGATGTTAGTTACACCCAGTGTCGCCACAGTCTGAGATAACGGAATGGTCCATTACCCGAAACAAACATACTTAACATTCCAACTTAACTAGTGGGTCAGCAGCTTGCTAGCCCTTGCTAGAGAAATATAAATGCATATATTTTTTGTTTACCAGTTATAGGTATGGTTGCAATTCTTAACCATTCACTTCCTCACCACCAGCCCCTGCCTCACACCCACCCCCCATCTCTTTACCCTGGCCATCTCCCCTCTATGTTGTCAGTCCTGATGCAGTGATCATCCCTCTACCTCCACAGATGCTGCTTGACCTGCTGAGTTCCTCCAGCAGTTAGACTTTTGCTCCCTCCCTTCCCTGGGTTGCATATGAAGCAGTTTTCCGGGCATGCAGGGGTAGTATGGAGACAGGCAGGTGAGACAAGGAATGGGTAGTGAACTGTCCTGGCTCATGGGACTGGGGAAGGGATGGTCTCCCTGTAACCCTCACACCCCCAGGCACAAAGGAATGAACTGGAGGGTCCAGTAACCAAAGGAGTTTTTGTACTGCATGTACACAACGCTGTGGGAGGTTCCTGATGGTACAGCTGTCACCCATTGGTGAAACAGATGGGACTATTATAGGATCACTCCAGCAATTTTACCTCAGCATTGCAACCAGCTCCAAGTATTGGAGTCACCAACACAGATTTAACACAATATGAGAGCTCCTTAAATGCAAGGCAGTAGTTCGGTAGTCCTGAGGAAGGGTCCTGACCTGAAACGTTGACTGCCTGCTTCTCTCCATGGATGCTGCCTGGCCTGCTGAGTTCCTCCAGCATCATCGTGTTTCTCATCTAGATTCCAGCATCTGCAGTCCTTTGTTTCTCTAGTAGTTCAGTTAACTATGAGACTAACGCTGAAATGCAAAAGCAATGGTAGGTTGATTGTTTCAGTCTCCTGCATAGGTTCTGTAACTCTTACTGAATGATTTGAACACACCAGAGGCTCTGTAATTCTGAATGAATAATCTGAATTTGCCAGAAATTTTTGATTAAACAGATGCACAATGAATATTAAACAAAAGATAAGCTGCTTTATAGAAATAAAAGAAAACTTGCATTCATTGCAATTTTTGCACTCCATTCAGCTCATCCCAAAGCATTTTTGAAGTTTACTCACCACTATAATATGGAAAATCTGGCAGCAAATCTGCACACGACAAAAGCCGACAAACAGCACTGAAATAAAACCAGAAAATGCTGGAAACTATCAGCACGTCAGACAGTATGTGTGGAAAGAGAAACAAAACATTTCAAGTCAAAGAGACTTCATCAGAACTTAGTCATTTCTGACGAAAGGTCTTCCACCTGAAGCATTGACTCTGTTGCTCTTTCCACAAATGCTGCTTGACCTGCTGAGTGTTTCCAGTGTTTTCTGATTTTGTTTCAGATCTCCAGTTTTATTGATTTTCATTTACTGCAATAAATGACCTGTCATAGATATCAATCAAGTGATAAATCTTGGCCAGGGTACCAGAAGAACGATAGTACCCTTTGAAAATACACGTCACTGGAGTTTTAACGTACACCAGAGAGAACATTAATCAACTGTCTTGTCTGAAGGATGGCTTTTGGGACTGAGCAGCACTCCCTTGGTACTGCACAGAGCAGGGAAGGAGAATTGAGACCCAACCAGATATTTTTTATATATATTCATTGAAGGGATGTGGGCTTCACAGGCTGAACTAGCATTTAATTGCCCATCCCTGGTTGTCCTTGAGAAGGTGGTGGCCTTCTTGAACAGCTGCAGTACTTGAGATGTGGGTATCTCCATAGTGCTGCTAGGGAGGGAGTGCCAGGATTTTGACCCAGTGACAGTAAGGAACGGTGAAATATTTCAGTCAGAATGGTTTGTGGCTTGGAGGGTAACTTCCAGGTGGTGGTTTTCCCCGCATTTTGCTGTCCTTCTCCATTAACTGGTGGACGTCATGGGTTTGGAATTGCTGTCTCAGGAGTCTTCGTGAATTGCTGCAGTACATTCTGGAGATGGTACAAACTGTTGCTATTGTGTATCACAGTGATGGAGTGAGTGAATGGTTGTGGATGGGGTGCCTATCAAGCAGACTGCTATGTCCTGTATGGTGCCGAGCCTCTTCCTTTTGGAAGAGTCCGTACTAGCAGCAAGAGGCTCTTGAAAAGAAAATAACCTTCTCTGCTAATTCTTGCAAATTTCAAAAGGTTGTAAAATGTTATTCCACTGGGGGGCACCAACTGTGAGCAGTTACTGTAAAGGTTCCCTACTAATGTTGTAATTCCACATCCAGGATTAACTAAACCAAAAGGAATCAGCACCTTATCTAGTTCAAACAATACACTTTGAAAACACAGAATTAAACTGGCAAATTAAAAACAGACACAGTACTATTTTGTGACATAGGAAAACAAAGAGCAGAACCACATGCTTAATTGAATAAAAAGAAAATTGCTCAAGGTAGTTGTAAGTCAGGAACTTCTGGACAGCACAAGGGGTGGCCATTTCATACAATCTAAGCTTCTGGGTGAATTTGCCGACTTACTTAACAGAGCTTGAAGAAAGAATGTTTTACACATTAAATAAATATCCAAATGGTCCTAGAATGAACTCATGCTCGCTCTACATGTGGCTGAAACACTCTTATTGTTTAAAAAATTAAGAATTTAACTATAAAAATAACGGTTAATTTGGATAAATAATGCTTTCATCATATTGATTTCTGGCTAAATGAACAAGCATCCTTCAACTGAAAGCATTAGTACATATAGTTTTTTTTTGAGGTTTGCACAGACCCATGTAGGTTAGCACAGGATTCCAAAAGAAGGAATTTGTGGAATGCCTACGAGATGGTTTTTTAGAGCAGCTTGTGGTCGAGCCCACTAGGGAAAAGGCAATTCTGGATTTGGTGTTGTGCAATGAACCAGATTTGATTAGGGAGCTTAAGGTAATGGAAGCCTTAAGAGGTAGTGATTATAATATGATAGAATTCATCCTGCAGTTTGAGAGGGAGAAGCTAAAATCAGATGTATTGGTATTAGAGTTGAGTAAAGGTAACTACAAAGGCCAAAGTTGATTGGAAGGGGACCCTAACAGGAATGACAGTAAAGCAGCAATGGCAGGAGTTTCTGGGAGTAATTCGGAAGACACAGGATAATTTCATCCCAAAGAAGAAGAAGCATTCCAAAGGGAAGATGAGGCAACCATGGCTGCCAAGGGAAGTCAAAGACAGCATAAAAGCAAAAGAGAATATTGCAAAAATTAGCTGGAAGCAAAAGGATTGGGACGCTTTTAAAAACCAACAGAAGGTAACTAACAAAGCAACAAGGGGGGAAAAGATGAAATATGAAGGTAAGCTAGCCAATAATACAAAAGAGGATACCAAAAGTTTTTTTTCAGATATATAAAGAGTAAAAGAAAGGCAAGATTGGACACTGGACTGCAGGAAAATGATGCAGGAGTGGTATTAATGGGGAACAAAGAAATGGCAGATGAACTGAATAAGTATTTTGCATCAGTCTTCACTGTGGAAGCCATCAGCAACATGCCAGAAATTCGAGAGAGTCAGTGGGCAGAAGTGAGTGTAGTCGTTATTAATAAGGAGAAGGTGCTTGGGTCTGAAAGGTCTGAAGGCAAATAAGTCACCTGGATTGGATGGACTACACCCCAGGCTTCTGAAAGAGATAGCTGAAGAGATTGTGGAGGCATTAGTAGTGATCTTTCAAGAATCACTAGAGTCAGAAATGGTTCCAGAGGACTGGAAAATCACAACTGTCGCTCCACTTTTTAAGAAGGGAAGGAGGCAAAAGCCAGGAAATTATAGGCCAGTTAGCCTAACTTCAGTGGTTGGTAAGATGTTAGAGTCCATTATTAAGGATGAGGTTTCGGGGTACCTGGAAGCACATGATAAAATAGGCTGAAGTCAGCATGGTTTCCTTAAGGGGAGATCTTGCCTGACAAATCTGCTGGAATTCTTTGAGAAAGTAACAGGCAGGATAGACAAAGGAGAGTCAGAGGATGTTGTTTACTTAGATTTTCAGAAGGCCTTTGGCACATGAGGCTGCTAAACAAGATAGGAGCCCATGGTATTACAGGAAGGTACTAGCAATAGATAGAAGATTGACTGACTGGCAGAAGGAAAAGAATGGGAATAAAGGGGTCCTTTTCTGGTTGGCTGCTGGTGACTAGTGGTGCTCCACAGGGATCGGTGTTGGGTCCACTATTTTTCACGTTGTATGTTAATGATCTGGATGATGGAATTAATGACTTTGCGGCCAAGTTTATGGATGATACAAAGATAGGTGGAGGGGCAGGTGGGGTTGAGAAAGAAGAGACTCAGACAGGTTGGGAGAATGGGCAAAGAAGTGGCAGATGGAATACAGTGTAGGGAAGTATATAGTCATGCACTTTGGTAGAAGGAATAAAGGTGTAGACTATTTTAAAAATGAGGAGAGAACTTGGGAGTCCCTAAAGGTTAACTTGCAGGTTGAGTCAGGAGTAAGGAAGGCAAATACAATGTTGGCATTCATTTTGAGAGGACTAGAATATAAAAGCAAGGACATAATGCTGAGGCTTTATAAGGCATTGATCATTCCACATTTGAAGTATTGTGAGCAGCTTTGGGCCCCATATCTGAGGAAGGATGTGCTGGCATTGGAGAGGGTCCAGAGGAGGTTTACGAGAATGATCCTGGAGATGAAAGGGTTAACGTATGAGGAGTGTTTGATGGCTCTGGGCCTGTACTCGCTGGAGCTTAGAAGGATAAAGCCTACCAAATGTTGACAGGCTTGGATAGAGTGGATGTGGAGAGGATGTTTCCAGTAGTGGGAGAGTCCACGACCAGAGGGCACAGCCACAGAATAGAAGGTGTCTTCTTTAGCCAGAGGGTGGTGAATCTGTGGAATTCATTAGTAAGGGTGTCAAAGGTTACAGTGAGAAGGCAGGAGAATGGGGTTGAGAGGGAAAAATAAATCAGCCACGATCGAGTGGTAGAACAGGCTCGATGGGCTGAATGGCCTAATTCTGCTCCTATGACTTCTGGTCTTATGCTGTATTCATTCCATTTCTGACTCTACAATGCAAGAATCAAAGTTATTTATATTTTCTTCTGTACAATTACATGCACAAATACCATCTTGCAGAACATAAACAGTTAAAAGTAATTCAGTTTTAACCAGTGTAAAATATGTATGCCCTCTTCTTAAGTTACAAATGGAACTTAAATGGACTAATTCTCCATGACTGCTCATACAATAAAGTCCTCTCTCTGATGATCCCAAACTACTGTAGTATTGCTTCCTGCTAGATAATTGTTTGCAATACTATTGTTTTTTTTCCCCATGCTATTTCTTTTATTGCACGTTCAGGGAGATATATCTTGGTTTTTAGCCAGATAGTTCTTCATTTACTTAAGCATTTACAGATGAAGATTGCTGTAATTACCAGAATACCTGCTTATTTTCTAAGTATTATCTTGGCAACCAGCTGGCATTTACAACCAATTAACAAGCTTTACCATTAGTTGCATAGGAGTATCTTGGAGTCTGCCCATTGTGTGCTAATTTTCCCTCACAGATAATCAGCATAAGTCTCTAAAAAGGAAAAAAAAGTGAAAAGAAAAGGTCTAAAAAAAACAACTGCAGATGTGGAAATTACCATGTGGCTTTGGCAGACAAAAGCCACCTTGTGACTCACTGATTGCAATGAATGTCGTCACTGCTGGTTCTTAAGTATTCTCTTTGTCTCATCTTTTTAAAAAATGTAAGTACCCATGTTTTTACCATAAGCTACAACTAGCATTTGCTTGCCTGCAATTTAGTGAAATTGAGCAATTGTGGGGCTAAACACTTGGAACAATTTGACCAAAACAGCTTGAGGGAAAAAAAGATGAAAATGTGCCTGTTCCAATTAATGAAGATAACCACTAAATGATTCTCTAATTATTTCCCAATTGCACTTAGTGGAGGTGATCTATCTATAAAATTAGCTTGAGAAAATGATGGGCTAACTTTTACTACATTGCTTTTAATCAGCAGGGATCTGCAAGTGAATTAAAGTAATGGCTTGATACATGATTCTTATTTTGTACAGATTTTTCAAAACTAAGTTTCTAGAAATCATTTGCAAATTTGCAAATAATTCAACAAATTCCAAGGATTAGTACTTTATGTTTTTACATATTAGGGAAAGTATGTTAAAATATTATTGAGAGTATGACTTCCTATAATATGTATAATTCATTACTTGTACCATCTTGTCATTTATTAAATTATTTTTGAACCTAAATGCTTGTACAATGACAAAAGTCAAAGTCACCTTTAATATATTATGGAAACTGAAAATGCTTTAAATACTCAGCAGGTCAGCCAGTGTCTCTGGAGAGAAATCCTACTGACTTTGTCTGATCCTGGTGGTAGAAGCTTCCAGAAAGACATTTGTGCCAGACCTGACATAACAAAGAAAAAATTTTGATCCATGTTGGCACCTCATAAAATTGTGATTGCTCAACAATTTGCAGCCATTCCAACTTGCTTATATTAAAGAACAATGATATGTTTTTAATCCAAGACTATTCTGGGATAAGAGCCAAAGAACATGCACCACAACCTCTAAGAACCAAACAGTAGCTCTGTCAGAATATCATCAGTTACTCCCTTTCCAAACTTCTCTTCCTCTCCCATGGAGAGACACATGTCCAGCACTTCCCAAAACTACAGCTGATATGCATTGATTTTCATCCTTGGTACTAGTGGCTTGATCATCTTGATTACAGAGACCATGATCCATAACATGTAGTACTTCCTCCATGGCAGCTTAAAAAGAAGTCCTTGTGATGATTTCACAGCATAAGGTTGTTTTGTGTACTAATACAGGCCCTAATTGTTAAATATTGCTGATTCTCCTTATCCACATTCGAAAGAGTATATGACAGATCTAGTTTGGTGAAAACTTTGGTTTCTTCCAACTCTGCATATAAATCCTGTGAAGTAGGCAAAGGGTACTGATCATTGTCAACTGCTTGGTTTACTGTTAACCTGCAATCATTGCATAGTTGAACTACCTTTCCTGCTTTAGGCACTACTATAATTGGTGTTTTCCATTCATTCTCATTTGTTTCTACCAGAACACCATTCCATTTTAATTTATCTAACTGATCATCCACCTGTTTCTTCAACACAAATGGGACAGGTTGAAGCTTACAATAAATTGGTTTTGCGCATGGTTTGACATGGATATGGATATCATAAACTGTAATATCTTTGCAGGTATCCTTGAACATTACTGAACACTTTCCATTAATATGTCTTAACATGCCTTTGAAGCATTCATACTGAACACCTCTCTCTTTCCTCCATGAATCTAAGCCAATCTTTGTCCATCAATGTTGGTTGATTAATGTAATCAGCAGTTAGTGGTTCTACTGACCGAATGCTGTGACACACATTTCACTTCATCTAAACAAGCTTTAAAGATCACTGCGCTCTCTGTTAGTGATACTTGGCTAACTTATTTAGACGTGTCCTTCCCCGTGAGTGAGCAATCTGTTGTCATGTCAATGCTTGTGTTGATGCACTGATTTAACCATAGCTTTTTCTTGAAGTTGTTCTGCTTTCTGCCACTGCTGCTGGTGGAATTAATACTGACTGGTTGCATCATGGTCTGGCACAGCAATTCAAATGTGCAGCAATATAAGAAGCTGCAGCAAGTAGTGGACTCAGCCCAATACATCACGGGCACATCCCTCCCCACCATTGGTTGTATCCACATGAGGCGCTGCCTCAGGAAGGCAACATCCATCATCAAAGATCCCCACCATCTGGGCCATGCCACCTTCTCGCAGCTACCATTGGGCAGAAGGTACAGGAGCCTGAAGTCCCACACCACCAGCTTCAAGATCAGCTACTTCCCTTCAACCATTTGGTTCTTGAACCAACCCTATTCACTACAGTTTAGCAACACTATGACCACTTTGATCACTTTGCACTAAAATAGACTTCGTTTTATTTTTATCCTAATTGTGTTCTTTCTTGTAAAAATTGTGTATAATTTATGTTTTTCTTGTGAATGCTGCTTATTTGATGCTATGTGCCTGTGATGCTGCTGCAAGTTTTCCCTTGCACCCGTGCATACATGTACTTGTGCGTATGACAATAAACTTGACTTTGACTTTGATAGGAGAAAAATTCTCCACTGTTTGTGTGGGCTTCAATGAGGCTTCTTGCAGAGAAAACCTCCCTCCATGAAGAAATCACCTTACTACAACTCCTTTAACTGTATACTTCATCTTCAGACTTTATTATGTGTGGTGAATGACTTCTGTTACATCTATAACACTGTTTGCACCAGACTCACCCCTCTGCTTTGGATTCTGTGTTCAAACTTCATTCTCAGCTACTGCTCTCCTTACAACTGCCTTTTTCTTCTACTTCTCCTTCTGCATTGTGCATGACTCATTTCCACTCCAGTTTTTCTCGGTTCTGGGTGGCTGATGAGGCCATTTGGGGAAGCACAAGTGGAACAGGAGGTGACTGACATGGCAGGCAGGTGGGTAGTTTGTGAGGCAGTGCAACCCTTCCACTGCTTTCACGGGGCTTCTGTGAGCTCTCAATGCATGTCCTGAAGGTTCTCAGCATGGTACACAAATGTTGCTTCTCCATTTTTAGTGGTCATAAGCCAGACATTCCCAGGAAAATGGTGCAAACGTTGCACATTTTCAAGGAGGCTTTCAATCTCGAATCTTTTCCTCTGTCCACCTGGTATTCTCTTCCTGTGTCAGAGCTCAGAATTTTGGAGTTAACATGGCCTGCTCAATGGAGCTGACTAAGTGTAATTAGGACTTCAATGCTGGTGACATTGATCTGGGAGAGGACACTGATGTTAGTTTGCTTATCCTTCAGTGAATTTAGAGGATCTTGCAGAGAAAACATTGGTGGTATCCTTCCAGTGCCTTGAGGTGCCTGCTGCATACCTGCTATCATATTTGTACCTAGATCTGAACAATATTCCTGACGCATACGATAGCTAAGAAATTCTGATTCACGGATATTGTGTTTTTAAAATTTTCCCACTGACTTTGGAGTATTCTGAAATCATGTTGTCCCTCATTATTTTCTAAAGCCTCTTCCAAATCAGAGATAGTCACATTCCGTACATTCATTGATAATGTTAGAATATCTCGAGACAACCAAGTGGGATTTATTGGCAGTAGTTAGGTTCTTTGGTGAGTGAATAATGAGGAAGGTTGTCAAAGGATTTAGCAGGACATCGTCTGGTTGGAAATGTGGGCAGATGGAGTTAATCTGGACAAGTGTGAGGTGTTGCACTTTGGGAGGTCAAATGTTAAGAAGAAAGTATACAGAAAAAAGCAGGACCCTTAGGAGTATTGATGTAGAGAGGGACCTTGGGGTGCAAGTCCAAAGCTCCCTGAAAGTGACAACACAAGTTGATCAGTCAGGGTGTTGAGTATAACAGTCAGGAAGTCATGTTGCAGCTGTATAAAACTTTGGTTAGATCACATTTGGAGTATTGCGTGCATCTCTGGTCACTGTATTACAGGATGAATGCGGAGGTTTTGAAAAGGGTGCTGATGAAGTTCACCAGGATGTTGCCTGGATTAAGAATATTAGCTGTAAGGAGAGGTTGGACAAACCTGGATTGTTTTCTCTGGAGTGTCAGGGGCTGAAGGGCAACATGACAGAAGTTTATAAATTATGAGAGGCGTAGACAGGGTAGATAGTCAATCTTTTTCCCATGTTGGAAATGTCAAATACTAGAGGGCACAGCCTTAAGGTGAGGGGGGAAGTTTAAAGGAGATGTATGTGGCAAGTTTTTTTAACACAGAGAGTAGCAGGTGCCTGGAACGTACTCTCAGTGGAAGTGGTGGAAGCAGATGCAATAGCAACGTTTAAGAGGCATTTAAATAGACACATGAACTGGTAGGGAATTGAGGCATATAGACCATGTGAAGGCAGATGTGCAGTTTAAGTTGGTGTCGTGATCGACACAGACATCGTGAGCCAAAGGGCTTGTTCCGTGCTGCACTATTCTATGTTCTATGACCCACTGAGTTTTTCCAGCATTCTGTTTTTTGTTCTAGATCCCAGAATCTGCAGCCTCTTTTATCTTCAGTGAGAAGAATGACTTCCTTGTGCTCCTGGATAGCATTATGTTGTGCAGGCACATTCTAACCATCACCATCTAGTTCCACAATGTTAATTGCTCTAAAAAGCATTTCCATTTGTTCTCTGAATGAACTGACAGCTTACACACCCGACTGTTTGCATCAAGGCATCTATTGGACCTTGAAGATCTCTTTCTCATAGTGAAGGGGTGAACAGTATTACTTGCAAATGTGGATGAATTCTTTTAACTATCGCTAACTTGGTAAAACCTCTTCTGAAGGAAAGTATTACTCTGAACAGAAATATGTTCTGCTGGAATAAGTAGCAAACCTGGAGAATTTACATGACCCAAAATGCAATTACACTGGAACATCCTTGTAATCAGCAGAACTTAAAGGACTCTGTGCAAAAATTCATCTTGCATAAAAATGTATTTCACTTCCAGTACTTTCAAGCAGATTTGAAAGCTTGAGTCCAGCTGAGATATGTGCAAAATAGAAACTCAGATTTTATTCCCTGGGAGTAACTGGACTTACTGCTCCAAGGTGTCAATACTTTGGCACATTCCCTGAGTGGGTTCTCCTTGTGCTCACATAGAATTACAAAACAATAACAGCACTGAAGCAAGCTCTTTGATCCATCCAGCTGACTCCATAATTCATGCTCAACCCAAGCCTATTCCCACCTTATTTCATTCAACCTTCTCAGCAGACCCTTCTATTCCTTTCTCAACTACGCACACATCTAGCTTCCCTGAAAGGAATCCATCCCATTCGCCTCAAATACTTTATGTGATGCCAAGCACCACCTTCTAACCACTCTGTGGGTAAATTCACTCCCACTGAATCTTTTTGCATTTATTAGTTATATCGATTCCAGTTTTGGAGTTCTCCACAACCAAAAATATTGGGGGAGAATTTCCTCAATCACAAACACTACACACACAGTACAGTGGGATATGCACATTGAACCCAAAATTCAACTCCACTGAAGTCATCACGATTGAATTTTGAAAGCAAATTGCAAAGCACACATGCTACTATGTCGTACATTTAGTACTTGTACATTTAGTACTTGTACATTTAGCAAGGACGTATTATCTTTGCCACATCTAACCTAACAAACACTTCTGCAACTTTGAAAACCTCTTTGAGCTCTTCCCACCACCTTCTCATTCCTGATAAAAGGGTCCCAGTCTGATCAGTTTTCCTGATGTTTCTAAACTTTATAACCAAATAAAATTGTTTATGCTGTGCACACAGTCACTGAAGGCAAACCATCATGTCAGTCCATCTCATGTAGTTGTATCTGCTTCCAAACTAAAAGTGCTGATACCCTGTTCCATAATGTCAAGGGATCAAAAACTGGAGAACCAAACCTGAAAACCAAATCCTTTCAATATAATGCACAAACCCAAGTGCATATTTTTAAAACTAGCAGTGATACAATGTACACCATACCAGAAAACAACACTATATTATTTGATATACTAAACTTCTGCAGATTAGAATTAACATCAGCGAAAGGGAAGATTTTTTCCAAAATTCCCATGTGGAACATTATTGTTAATTAAACACAGTTGCAAAATCAAAGCCCTGTAGCCATATCCAACATAAGAAGAAGGCTAAAGTCCATGCACAACTTGCAACTGGGGTTAATTCATTTGTCTGAGTGATGGGGGAAAGCCTTCACCCAGCAACAACTTACAGTTAATTAACCAGGGCAAAAGGTACATAAAACCCTATATGTATAGCTTTTATTTTAGACTAAGGGAGATAGTAACTATCCTCAATCACAGACACTAGACACACAATATAGTGGATAACTTGGTGGGCAATTTTATTTTTTCTGTTTGCTTGGTTGGACTTTTCATTTATGAAACAGTCTCGTCTCATGGAAACCATTTGAATTTGCTTCCATAATAAAGGAAAAAGCTACAAATTGAACAAAATTTGATCAGAAAGCAAACTCAGGAATTTCCAAGTGTCAATAGTGATACCATCTCCTTACCCTTCGTGATGCAGTTTTATGTGTTTATGTTATGATTAAAGTGGATAAAATTTACTCATTCATAGTCCATATATTATCTATTTAATGAAGAAAGAGCTGTAAGATTTGCTTAACTTTCTATATTACAGTATGATTTGGATGAGTAAATATCAATTCCACTACCCTGATGATTGAACGAAGCTAAAGACAGTAACAGTGCAGATATTAGATTACCCGTCTGTTGCTCCCAAATTAAAACTCTCCAAACAGTTAGATACCACTAGCAATCTTAATTTCCACTCAACATTGGACACTGTTATTGACATTCGCTTATTAAATCATAATAATACAAATTTGCTTTTGGGCTGTATTGTTGGAATGGGCTTTGTATACAGTACGCACGTCTCTAAAGAGATACTGGATGGAAACAAAATGCAAAAGGTTATTAAAGTTCCCTTTTAATTACGTAGTGAGTAAAATGTTTTGGTACTCAATAAGTTAACCCATTTTAAACCTTCTGTCAACCACAGTGCTCAGAATTACATTGGCAGCAAATGCTGAGATCTCTCATTTGGTAGCATTCAAAATGGAGACAAACTCCTTTAAAAGGAACGCGACAGATTTCAGATTGCAATTTATGTTCTAAAACATAGTTAGCCAACAAATCCTTCCAGAATAAAATCAAAGCTCACTTAAAGCTGATGTGTGCTGCAAAATATTCAACATATTTGTTAACCTCAGTGTTGACAAAGTAGAAGCAGCCATGAAGAAGGAAGTGCCAGTGGAAAGGCCGATAATGAACAAGAGCCAAGGATTTACTGAAGCCAAGCCCTAAATGTAGCCAAAAGCATGCCCAGGGAGAAGATTTAAAATGACTTTGTCCAAATAAAGACAAGGATATACACTTTATCAGCTGAGGACTTCTGTCTACGCCACCATGACTCCTTAAGTCAGGTTTTGCAAACTATTACTGCAGCCTCAATGTAGCAGTGGTCTTGCCTCTGCTTTCAAAAAAGCAGGCTTTGTAATAGATTGCTTGATTGAAATCTTGGACGTGGGTTGGTAGTGGGGATGGGACTGGGGAAGAGGGGGTGGGTGGTGGGACGATTAAAATGAATCCCATTCATGGAGAAGGGTGATTCAATTATCTTCCCCTACACTCCTTGGACCCCTTGTCTTAAACTGTTGATGGCTGTGTAGCCAAATTGTGAAAGTTACAACAAGATTTTGATATTAAATGCAAAGACCTAAAAGCAGAAGGTGCAAGGTGTAATTGAGCCTTAATATCACTTCCAAAGAGATCCAGCAAGTAAATGTATTACGTAAGATGGTGCTCAGTTAATAAGAGATTGGAACACTTCAGTTGTGTTGAAGGCCCATAAGTGAGCTTCTTGTAGTCCACAAGGACAATGCAAAGCACACCTGAATGGCCCGTCAAACAAAGTGCTCATGAACACTCACCCTCCTGGTTCTCAGAGTCAGGATGAAGTGGGGCACTGAAGACAACTACCACGGCCAAGGAATTACACTTCAACAGGAAGCATCACCTTCAGGTGGGACAAGAGGTGTGGAGTTACTCTTGGGAGGAAAGGCAGAAAATTGGGCAGAGTTCTAATAATGTTACAATAAAATTGAGCTTGAGAACTGTCATCCAATCCTACAGCACCCCTTTTTTTAGAAGAAAACTTCTATATGGAATAATATTAGACGGGCCCCAGTTATGCCTGCCTTTTCATCGGCTACCTGGACAGTCCATGATCCAAACCAACCGCATTGGTGCCGTTCCCTGCACCCATGTGGAGTTCAACAATTCATCAACTTCACCTCCAACTTCCACCTTGCCCTCAAATTTACTTGGTCCATCTCTGACACCTCTCTCCCCTTTCTTGATCTGTCTCCATTGCAGGAGACAGATTATCCACCGACATCTTCTACAAACCCACTGACTCCTGCAGTTACCTCGACGACACCTCTTCCCACCCTGTCGCCGGCAAGGATGCTGTACCCTTCTCCAAGTTCCTCCACCTCCACCGCGTCTGTTCCCATGATGAGGTTTTCCATTCCAGGACATCAGAGATGTCCTCCTTTTTTTTCAGAAAACGGGGCTCCCCCCCCCCCCCCGCTGCAATTGATGGAGACCTCACTCACATCTCTTCTATTTCCCACAAGTCTGCTCTCACCCCGTCCCCCTGCCAACATAACAGAGCCAGGGTTTCCCTTGTCCTCCCCTACCACCCCACAAGCCTCCTGATCCAACATATCATTCTCCGCAACTTCCACCATCTCCAGCACGACCCCACCACCAGGCACATCTTCCCCTCCCCTCCACTTTCTGCAAGAATTGCTCTGTCCATGACTCCCTTGTCCACTCGTCCCACCCTACCGATTCCTCTTCGGGCACTTATCCCTGCACCCACATTAAGTGTTACACCTGCCCCTACACCTTCTCCCTCACCACCATTCAGGGCCCTAAACAGCCCTTCCAGGTGAGACAGTACTTCATTTGTAAATCCATCGGTGTCATTTATTGCATCTGGTGCTCCCGGTGTGGCTTCCTCTGTGTTAGTGAGACCCAACGCAGATTGGGGAAATCACTTCGTCGAGCACCTTCGCTCCGTCCGCCGTAACAGCCAGGATCTCCCAGTGGCCAGCCATTTTAATTCCACTTCCCATTCCCGCACCGAAATGTCTGTCCACGGCCTCCTCTACTGCCAAGTTGAGGCCAGATGCAGATTAGAGGAACAGCACCTCATATCCCACCTTGGTAGTCTCCAACCTGACGGCATGAACATCGATTTCTCCAACTCCCGGTAACCGTCCCCTTTTTCCACCCCCCCCCCCCCCCCCCCCGGTCCCTTTTCCCACTGGCCCCATCACCCCTTCCCTTTCCCATCCTCCACCCTCTACGTGTCCATCACCCATATGTTCCTCCCTCCGGTTCCCCTCCCCACTTCCTTCCCTTTATTACATGGTCCACCTTCCTCTCCTATCAGATTCCAGCTTTTTCAGCCCTTTCGCACTTTCACCTATCACCTCCCAGCTTCTCACATCGTTCCTACTCCCCCATCTGCCTATCTTCCCCCTCTCACTGGGATTCACCTATCACATGCCAGCTTGTGCTCCTCCCCCTCCCCTCGCCCTTTTATACTGGCTATCTCCCCTCTTTCTTTCCAGTCCTGAGGAAGGGTCTCAACCCAAAATGTTGATGTTCATTTCCCTCCATGGATGCTGCCTGACCTGCTGAGTTCCTCCAGCATTTTGTGTATTGCTCCAGATTTCCAGCATCTGCGGTCCTTCTTGTGTTGTCAACGTATTTCAATACTTTTAGGGTATTTTGAACATTAATTCTTTTTGACTAATAAATTTCAAGTGTTGAGAGTCAAGCATACAAACATCAAGCCCTTTCTTTCTGACCCAAAGTTCCCAACCAAGGTTAAACACTCATAAGTTAACCATTTACAATTCCTTTGCAGTCCATTGCTGTAATATCTTCGATGGTTACTTTAGGCCTGAGGGGGTTGTTTCTTTTCTCTGATATTTCAGAATCAGAATCAGGTTTATTATCACTGTCTTATATGATGTGAAATTTGTTGTTTTGCAGCAGCTATACAGCGCAAAGACATAAAAAAACTATAAATTACAAAATAAATAAAGTGGAAAAAAGGAACAATGAGGTAGTGTTCATGGGTTCATGGACCGTTCAGAAATCTGATGGGGGAGGGAAAAAAGCTGTTTCTGAATTGCTGAGTATAGGTCTTTAGGCTCCTGTATCTCCTCCCTGATGGTATTAACAAGAAGAGGGTATGCCCCAAATGGTGAGGGCCCTTAGTGATGGATGCCACCTTCCTGAGGCACTGCCTCTTGAAGATGTCCTTAATGGCAGGGAGGCTTGTGCCCGTGATGGAGCTGGCTGAGTCTACAACCCTCTGCAGCCTCTTGCGATCCTGTGCATTGAGCCCCCATACCAGGCTGTGATGCAACCAGTCAGAATGCTCTCCACCGTACATCTGTAGAATTTGTAAGAGTCTTTGGTGACATACCAAATCTCCTCATAAATTCATAAATTCAACCTCACTAAAACATAATGTATCTGGAGTCAATAATTTTCTGCTTCAGAAATATGAACTAGACATTCATAAAAGTCAAGTTTCTTCACTTCCACTTTACTAAAGAGGCAAATATAAACTCACTTGCCCCTGGACACTTAACTTTCTGTCAGCAGGTTATTGGAATAATACTGCTTTTTCAGTTATGTGGGTACTGAGCTGAACTAATGGCCCACTTTCATAATGGCCATCTGAATATTTCTATGCAGCTTCTCAATCTTAACCCAACCAACAGGTGAGTCACATACACAAATCAGACACCATATCATAGAAAAGCTGTGGTGCTTATAAGTAAGGGGTACATCAACATTTCACTCATTGAGTATCCTATCTGGAGATATGTGTTCAAACCCCACCATTATGATTTGAATTCAGTTAAATAAATCTGAAATAAACAACATCAGTAGCAGTGACCATGAAATAACTGATTGTTATGAAACCCCACATCCTTCATGGTGGGATATCTGTTGTCCTTACCTGTTAACAACAAGTCACTCCAGACCCACATCAATGGGTTTGATTCTGAAATGGTCTACCAAGACAATTAGTTGAAGAGTTACTAGGGATGGCCAATAAAGGCTGCTACATCCTGTAAAAGAATAAACTGGCCGCTCTTTATAGCAGCCTCCCCTCCATGGACTCTGTCTACACGTCCCGCTGCCTTGGGAAAGCAGCCAGCATAATCAGTGACCCCTCCCACCCCAGTCATGATCTCCTCTCCACCCTTCCATCGGGCAGAAGATACAAAAGCTTGAAAACATGCACCACCAGGTTCAAGGACAGCCTCTATCCTGTTATAATAATTATAAGACTCTTGAACGAACCTCTTGTACAATAAAGATAATCTCTTGATCTCACAGTCTACCTCGTCAAAACAGAGAATGTTGGAAACATTCTGTAGGTCAGTAGCTTGAAATGTGCAAAATTCTTCCAGAGCCCAGCAGGGTAGCCACAGGGACAATGCTTCACCTGACTGGGGTACCTAAAACCAGGGTGGCAGTCTCAAAATAATGGGTTAGTCATTCAGGACAGAAATAAGAAGAAATTTCTTCACCTGGAGTTAGTGAATCTTTGGAATTCTCTACCCAAGTGAGCTGTGGAGGCTTGGTCAGTGAATATATTCAAGACAGGGATTGATAGATTTTTAGACAGCAAAAGAATCAAGAAAATTGGGTTTGAGGCGGTGCCTCAAGAAGGCAGCATCCATCACTAAGGACCCTCACCACACGTGACATGCCCTTTTCACATTACTACCGGGGAGGAGGTACAGGAGCCTGAAGACCCACACTCAACGTTTCAAGAACAGCTTCTTCCTCTCCACTATCAGATTTCTAAAAGGTCCATGAACACTACCTTGTTATTCCTCTTTGGCACTATTTATTTATTTTTGCAGCTTATAGTAATTTTTGTCTTTATGTCTTGCTCTGCACTGCTGCCACAAAACAACAAATTTCACGACGTGTCAATGATATTAAGATATTTATTTATTAGTCACATGAACATCAAAACACACAGTGAAATACATCTTTTTGCAGTGCTAAGAATGTGCTGGGGGCAGCCCACGTGTCACCACTCTTCCGGTGCCAACATAGCATGCCCACAGCTCCTAACCTGTACGTCTTTGGAATGTGGGAGAAAACCAGAGCACCCGGAGAAAACCCACGCAGACACAGGGAGACAATGTACAAACTCCTTACAGGCAGCATCGGGAATTGAACCCATGTCGCTGGCACTGTAATAGCATTATGCTAACCACTATGCCACCGTGCCGGTTCTGATTCCTGAATAAACCTGATTCTGATTCTGAAGGCAGGGAAGTGGGGCTGAGGTAAATAACCAGCCATGATCTGATTGATTGGCAGAGCAAATACAAGGGGAGACACAGAGCCAATGAAGTCCAGATGAAGGGTCTCAACCCAAAACGTCGACTGTCCATTTCCCTCCGCAGATGCTGCCTGACTGGCTGAGTTCCTCCAGCAGCCTGTTTGTTCCTTCAGATACAAGGGGCCGTGATCTTCTTCTGTTTCTATTTCTTATGTTCTAAAAGAAAAATGGGGGAAAAAAATCTAAAGTTAACATATTTCATTATGTATTTAATGCAGGTTTTAATCAGAAATCAGCATGTCAATGTTACAACCTTGTGTGCATTTAACAGCAGCAACGAGCCTGAATGTCCAGTGAAGGAGTTAAAAGTTGTAAAGATTATCAGCACTCCAATTAAGTTTTATTTTTGACACTTTCTTTGCAAAGACCTTCCATTGTATTCCAGCACATCACTTAAAAAATTCTTACTGATTTGTCATTCCAATTTATTTTCATATAATCGCTCAGTGCAATTTGCCATTGTCTGCATTGAAAAGCAGCTGTTTTCAGACTGTTCAAAGATTGAGCTATGTCAATTACACAGAAATGACTGCAGTAGGAAGGCTATAATTAAATAGCATCACTTCTTATTATACACAACAAAATCTGTTTTCTTCTTCTATATTCCCGAAGCCATACTGTTACACCAGTCGGACATGTAGCCTCTACCTCATCTTCTGCAACGCCCAATTTCTTTTCTACAATATGCTCTGTAAGAACCAAACAGTGCTGTGATATATGCACAGATGTGCCTGAAGCAGTTTTAACTATTGTATTCCTGTTTTTTTTTACATTTGTTCTGTTTTTACAGCTATTCACAGAGCACCATCTGATTCCTGGAAATTAGCTACATTTTCAAACGAAGTTGCTGTCCTCTGTGAGAACTGACTTCTGTGCTCATCTGCTCCTTGCACAGTTGTGAAGAAGCATAGGATCCCAGGACAACAAAACTTTTTATTCCCATGTTCGGTCAATGCAGCAACAATGACATGATCCAAAAAGCAGCTTGTACAATAGTAAAACCAGGTTGGAGTGAAAGTCTAAAGCCAGGACTTAGAAATTCAGAACCCCATAGAATAAATGATGTCGCAAACATTGGCACTTATATGAAGCTGACCACACTCACCTCCTACTGCAATTTGACACGTTCTTGTTTGATTTATATTTTGTTGTCAATTAAAAAGGAGTTATACCTATAAGGTGCTCTTTTAAATATACAGTACAAGACATGAATTTGAATATTTGTTTTTTGTAATTTTATAATCCACTCTTATTCAAAGAATATGCATGTTGCTATTGTACATAATAGTCTAAAAAAGTAGAGAATTGATTAAAACTGCTAGTTCTGCCAGCGTTAGAACAATTAAATCATAAAATAGTTTCATACAGGCTGAATAAAAAAGATTATCCCGATCGTACCAAGACATAGGTAAGTTTAATTGTCCGGTTTACAGTTATGTTCGCATCCATTTACTGCCGAGAGTGGAATGGTTATTTTTTATATTTACTCTACTTCTCGCATAATACAGTGAACCATGATTTTTTACAGATATTTAATTACGGTTGTAACGTCCTATCACCCAAGCAGCAAATGGCAATTATCGTTTCTTTTCTTCGAATAACATAAAAGGTGTCGGGTATGTTGGAAGCAGGTTTAAATACCTTCCACTGCAGCGAGATGCTTAATCACAAGCAAGGCATATATCAAATGCAGTAAGTGCCATGATTTATGGAACAATTATCATTGAAACAATTGCAGAGGAGTGTGGTTTATTTTGAAAGAACTACAATGATGTTGTCTAATTAATTTAAAGGGATGGTCACAAACATGTGTTGGAAATTGCATTGAATTGAATTAGCCAGGATAAAGTAGGACATGGAAGTGTAAGACCCAGACCTATGACCACCACAGAATGACAGGAAATAATGACCTGTTTCTCTGCATGGAAGAACAATGGTCTCAGTGCAGTATGACATAAGAAACTGAGAACAAATATAGAGGAGTATGCATTCAGTTAGCCTTCAGAAGATGAATGAACAATTGACATTTTTAGGTCCAAGTTTTTTTTAAGTAGAAGTATCAAAGGAAGAAGAGCAAATCCAGTTAAATGTTTATGATTGATTCTCTTTTGTTGGAGATGGTCATTGCCAAACACTTTTGTGGCATGAATGGTTTTATCTGCAGCTTTTATGCTTTTCAACCATTCTTAACACATCCCCTTGTGGCTCTCTCCCTTTCCTCACCCATATGTCTTTTTTTTTGCTTTTTCTGGTTTGCCTCATTCAAATCTGTTGTAGCTTTAGCTAATATACCAATATTTTTAAAAATAGCAATGTATCTCCTCCAGTTTCCTTATTTCCCCTTCCCTTCCAATCAGTGATACACAGAACCACACCACTTGTTTCTACAGCTTCATGGCTCATTTGGTACCAATCTTGCCTCTGAGTCTGAAGGCTGTGGCTTCAAGACACCTCCAGAGAACTGAGAACAAAAGTCTAGCTTATTACACCAGTGGCATACAATTCCAGATGGTATGTTAAACCAAGGACCGTCTAGTCTCTATGTTCAAGTCCCTATGTTCAAGTCCAGAGGAGTTAGTGCTGGTGGTCTGGTAGGTGGGCTGGCATTGAAAGTCCTCCTGGGGTTGCACTGACAGCCAACTTCTTGTAGAAAAGTGAGGACAGCGGGGACCAGACTCCTGTGACACAGGATTTGTTAGCCTCTCAGCCCCGGCTCTGGAGGTTGAACCAATGGCAATGCAGTCTGGGTGCCAGCAGATCATTGATCCTTAGTCCACCGAGTCACCTGATCTTCAGGTTCAAGCCATTGATGTAACACCCCATGAGGCCAGCAACTGACCTCCCACCGTTGCCTCGCAGGTAGTGCACTCAACCAGGCCCTATAGCTAGCCATGCTGGACTGATCCATGCTGGACTGGACTTCAACTGGCTGTGGCAGCAATCCAGCCCACCTAGAGCGAGAACTTCTTTTGGGTCATCAAGGACACTGTGAGAATTTAAAGTAGATAGAAGCAGCCTTCCAGCCACCAGTCTGCAGCCACAGGCAGATGGGATTTTTCATTTATCTGTGGAGGCAGATGGATGGTCAATGTCTGTCTATTCAGCTGCCTATCACCTACTGGGTCTCCTATCCCCTTGCACAACTGGTTCCACCTGCACATTATCCCCCCCTCTGGTTCCACTGATCACCTAGAGAAACAAAGGACTGCAGATAGAACATAGAACACTACAGCACAGTACAGGCCCTTCGGCCCACAATGTTGTGCCGACATTTTATCCGGCTCTAAGATCTATCTAACCCTTCCCTCCCACATATCTCCTCATTTCTCTATCATTCATGTGTCTATCTAAGAGTCTCTTAGATGTCCCTAATGTATCTTCCCCCACAACCTCTGCCAGCAGTGCGCTCCACGCACCTACCACTCTCTGTGTAAAAAAACTTACCCCTGACATCCCCTTTATACCTTCCTCCAATCACCTTAAAATCATGTCCCCTCATGTTAGCCATTGTCGCCCTGGGAAAAAGTCTCTGACTGTCCACTCGATCTATGCCTCTTATCACCTTGTACACCTTGTCCTGACCCGAAACGTGGACACCTGCTTTTCTCCATGGAATGCTGCCTGGCCTGCTGAGTTCCTCCAGCTTCATCATGTTTTCCACTGGTCACCTTCCTTACTCAGCACCTGCAGCCTATTGTGACTCCACATCACTTTCCAGCCACTGTCTCTACCCCCACTCTCCCACCCCCCCCCCCACCTGGCTCCATCTCCCCTTTTCTTTTACTCCCCTTCATCTGTCTCTACTTATCACCCATCAGCCACTATCTCCCAACTCCAACTCCACCCCCCCCCCCACCACCTAGCTCCATCTGCCCATCATCCCCCTCCTCCTCACCTGGTTCCACCTATCACCTGCCAGCCCGTCTCATCCCTCCCTCTCACCTCTTTATTCTGGCCCTCTCCCTTCTACACTCAGCCCTGTTGCAAGGTCTCGACCTGAGAGATCAACCATCCCGCTACCTCCAAAGATGCCACCTGACCCACTGAGTTCCTCCAGCAGGTTGTTTTCTTCATCTGATCTGGATCACCAATTTGAAGTTATTACATGGGGAGTGACTGGAAGCACTTTCTTCACGAAGGGATTTCGTGGAGCATGGAATGCGTTGCTGCAGGTGAAGGATTGGGGAGAGCTAAGAGAGCATAAAGGCATTGGGATTACCTTTTGCCCATTTCTAGAAAAAGGCCACGCAGACTTTGCAGTGCAACTCTCTTCTGATGCTGCAATAGTTTGTTGTTTATGGTCATCAAGCTTCTTAAGGCAGAGTTTTAAGAAGATTACAGAGCTTTAAGTCAAACCTCCTCAGAGAGAGAGAAGCAGCAGCATACATTCCCTGAGGGCTTCTAACCTACCCACAGTATATGTAATGTAATAAGTAAGAGCAAAACAACAGTTTCCAGTTGCTTGGTGGCTCCGCATCAACATTACTGGAACTAAATATTGTGCATATAATGACTTATGCTTTCAAGATCAAAATGCACAATAATTGAGACACATTTTAAAAAAAATAGTCTATAATTCTGAGCAGAAATTTCTTTTTATAAAAGCTGACTAACCTGCACCAGTGAAGTAAGCACTTGGGAAGCCCACTGTGCTACACAATCAGGAAATAACATTACACAGGTGAATAACAAAGACTCATGCTTCACTTCACAACATCAGGTGGCTTGAATCCTCTTCAGAAGTGAACTGGAAACAACCTACACAGCTTCCACAACTGCATCTGAAAACTGACGCTGATGAAAAGGTAATCCTACATAGACTACTGAAACAATCTCTCAGAAAATAAAGTTCAGACTTTGAGATTCTTAAACCTGTGGGCATAACAGTGATCAAGTAGGTAGCCGTACAGTGGCAACACACATGATAATGTCCAATTTATGCAGCAGAAAGTGGCAAATGATGGGCCATGATCCACAAAGTTTAATTCAGCAGTAGGCTGAGCAGCAGATAATCCTCGATTATTTCTCAGAAAATGATTTAAGTTACCAACACATAATCAAGTCTAGGCTGAGAACATTGTTCCAAATTGGTTTACTGCTGGCACCAGCTCAGTCAGAGTAAAGCTGTAATCATCTGCAACATTTATAACTTTCCATTTTCATAAATAATATACAATTTTGTCAGTAATGCTGTAAATGTTATAATCCTATTGAATACAATCTGCTTCTCTATATTTAAAGAATTTAAGATTTTAAATTGGCCCCTGGTACAGGTCCAATTTTACATTTCACAGACTATTAAGTGTAGCTTTGGTTTGACCAGTACAGCAAAAAATAAATTAAGTGGTCATTTTTGGAATCAACCCCAAGCATCTTGACGCCACTTAACACGGTGACATGTATCAGCGTTGCTTTGTTAGCCCTGGGAGTGTGGCAGGTGCTTAAGTTAATGCACAGAACATGGAGAGAGTAGAGCAAGCAATTTTTTTGCACAAAAAAACACTTGAAAATAGTAATGATTATTTGATGGCGCCACAAATTTATGTATCAATCTCTGCAAGGTAATTTAGTGAAAGTTTCCAGATTACCAAGAGTTTACAATGAATTGCTGGAGAAGTCAAGGCAGGATCATACACCTCAAGCACAAGTACTTTCATTAACAAGTGTATTGAGGACTGCGTACCAAAGAGGACAATACGGGTGTTCCCAAACCAGAAACCGTGGATGAACCAGGAGATCCACTCCCTACTGAAGTCGAGGATTGCACCATTCAAATCAGGTGACCCTGACCTTTACAAGAAATTGAGATACGCCCTCCACAAAGCTATCAGAGATGCCAAGAGACAATGTCAGTCCAAAATCGAGTCCCAGACCAGCTGTCAGTTGTGGCAGGGCTTACATGCTATTACTGGCTACAAAACGAAGTAGGGCAGCATCGCCAACACAGCACATCCCTTCCCGATGAGCTTAACGCATTCCATGCACGTTTTGAACAGAAGGGGATTGGTCTGTCACCACCCACCCTGACAGCCTCCAATGCACCTGAACCCGTGGTCACCACTGAGGAAGAAAGATCAGTCTTCCGGAGAGTGAACCTGCGGAAAGCATCTGGCCCGGATGGTGTCCTTGGCCGTGTTCTCAGATCCTGTGCAGATCAGCTGGCAGGGGTATTTTAAGACATTTTTAACCTCTCCCTGCTTCAATCTGAGGTTCCCACCTGTTTTAAGAAGACCACTATCATCCTGGTGCCTAAGAAAAACAAGGTAATGTGCCTTAATGACTACCGATCGGTGGCTCTGATATCCACCATCATGAAGTACTTTGAGGGCTGGTCATGGCACACATTAACTTCAGCCTCCCGGAAAACCTCGACCCACTGCAGTTCGCCTACCACCAAGAAGGGTCTACAGTGGGTGCCATCTCCCTCACCCCACACTCATCCCTGGAGCATCTGGACAGTAAAGACCTACATTAGGCTATTGTTTATTGACTACAGCTCTGCCTTCAATAATATAATTCCAAGCAAACTCATCACCAAACTATGAGACTCAATATCTCTCTCTGCAACTGGACCCTTGACTTTCTAACCAACAGACTGCAATCAGTGAGGATAGGCAGCAACACCTCCGGCACGATTATTCTCAACACTGGTGCCCCACAAGGCTGCATCCTCAGCCCCCTACTCTACTCCCTACACACTCATGACTGCATGGCCAGTTTCTGCTCTAACTCCATCTACGACTTTGCAGATGATACCACCATAGTGGGCCGTATCTCAAATAACGATGAGATGGAGTTCAGGAAGGAGATAGAGAGCTTAGTGAAATGCTGTCATGACAACAACCTTTCCTTCAATGTCAGCAAAACAAAAGAGCTGGTCATTGACTTCAGGAAAGGGGGCGGTGCACATGCACCTGTCTACGTCAACGGTGCTGAGGTCGAGAGGGTTGAGAGCTTCAAGTTCCTAGGAGTGAACATCACCAATAGCCTGTCCTGGTCCAACCATGTTGACACTACGGCCAAGAAAGATCACCAGCGCCTCTACTTCCTCAGGAGGCTAAAGAAATTTGGCATGTCCCCTTTGACACTCACCAACTTTTATCAATGTACCGTAGAAAGCATCCCATCTGGATGCATCACGGCTTGGTATGGCAACTGCTCTGCCCGGGACCGCAAGAAACTGCAGAGAGTTGTGGACACAGCTCAGCACATCACAGAAACCAGCCTCCCCTCCACAGACTCTGTCTATACCTCTTGCTGCCTTGGTGAAGCAGCTAGCATAATCAAAGACCCCAGCCATCCGGGACATTCTCTCTTCTCCCCTCTCCCATCAGGCAGAAGATACAGGAGCCTGAAGGCACATAACACAGCCTCAAGGACAGCTTCTATTCTGCTGTTATAAGACTATTAAGCGGTTCACTTATACGATGAGGTGGACTCTTGACCTCACAATCTACCTTGTTATGACCTTGCACCTTATTGTCTACCTGCACTGTACTTACTCTGTAGCTGTGACACTTTACTCTGGATTCGGTTACTGTTTTTACCCTGTACTACCTCAATGCACTGTGTAACGATTTGATATGTATGAACGGTATGCAAGACAAGTTTTTCACTGTACCTCGGTACAAGTGACAATAATAAACTTATACCAATACCAATTAACAAGAGGATTTTTATTCACAGTCCAAACCAATCCTATATTTAACTGCATTCAAAACCAGTTGTCCTTCTCAGAGCATCTCACAATCGCCCTTCCTCCAGTTGTACATCGGCAATCTGCCTCTGCATTTACACTGCATGCTCTGGACAGACATGGTAAGTTTCCTGTCTTGATGCCCCCACCACATCCTGTTCAGAGCCTGTGAATTTCCATCAACAAAGAACCAAATTGAAAGATCTCCCCTCTAGTCCATCTTTAACCCATTCATACCACCCATTTCATATGAGTTCCTTGGCCACATTTAAGGTTAACTAAAATCCCGCTGATCTGTTATATTTTGCTCCTACTGTGGGGGAATGAAATTTATGTGTAGTATAGAAGCAGAGGTGTATAACACTAGTAATTACTCACCTCTTTCCTTCTGCTGAAATCTGGACTTCAAGAACATGAGATTAAATCCAATCATAACACATTGGGAAATTAAGTACAGTTTCTTAATCTCTAAATGAATGCTGTTGTTTCTAAGAGTGACCCTGAAGCTTTTGAAATGTTATAATGCCTTAAATGCCCTTCATGGAAGGAAACTTACTGTCCTTACCCTGTTTGACTTAAATGTGATTCCACTCCTTTGCCAATTTGATTGACTTCACTTTGTGGTCTCATAAACTTTTCAGTTTTATTAAATCACGTGTTCCTGCCTTGTGCTGCTCAGGGATACCATCGCCTATGTGCAGGACAGATGGGTGGACACCTGCCTGGTCAGCTTGGACCAGGAGAAGGCCTTCGACAGGATATCACACACGTACATGCTGGACATACTCTCCAAGATGGGTTTTGGGGAGGGAGTCAGAAATTGGATCCAACTGCTCTACACAGATATCCGTAGTGCAGTTCAAATCAATGGGTGGGAGACAATTTCCCCATCAAGTCTGGAGTCAGGCAGGGTTGTCCACTCTCCCCATCTTGTTTGTGTGCTGCATTGAACCCTTTGCCGAATCCATCAGGAAGGACAAGAGCATAAAGAGGGGTGACGTTGCCAGGCAGTGGAGGCACCCAGGTGAAAACCTCCCTGTAACATGGATGATGTTGTCATCTTCTGCTCAGATCCACAGTCAGTTCACAGATTGATCAGCATCTGCGACCAGTTCAAGTTGGCATCGGGGGCCAGAGTCAACCGTAGGAAGAACAAGGCCGTGCTCTTCAGTAACTGGCCTGACCGATCCAATGTCCCCTTCACCGTCAGGTCTGACTACCTGAAGGTGCTGGGGATCTGGTTTGGAGGGGCCGAGGTGTGTAACAAGAATTGGCTGGAGCGTATTGGAAAGGTCAAACAAAAATTGGGTTTGTGGAAATGGCGTTCTCTGTCAATAACTGGGAAGAATTTGGTCATCAGGTGCGATATGCTCTCAGGGCTGCTGTGCTTGGCACAGGTGGTGGCCTGTTCCTCGCTCCTCTGCCTTGGCAATCACCCGGGATGTCTTCCAGTTTATCTGGGGGTCCAAGATGGAACAAGTCCAATGGGTCACGCTGCACAAGTCCCCTGAGAATGGGGGCAAAAGTGTACCCAATGTTGCCTTCATCCTGATGACCACCTTCATGCGTGGCTGCATCATTCAGTGTGTGGCCTCCAAGTACGTGGGCACCAAGTGTCACTCGTGCTGAGGTTCTACCTGTCCCTGGTGTTACAGTAGATAGGCCTGGCCCCTCTACCATGCAACATCCCAGTCAGCTGGATGTTGCCGCACTACCTGTCCTTTGTGGAAGAGTTCTTCCAAGTAAGCACTTTTGACCACAAGTCCATCAGACAGTGGTCAGCACGGAATGTACTGCAGACACTGTGGTACAGGGACACTATGGATTCTGTGGGTTTGTTCCTGGAGTAAACAGTCCAAACCATTTGCCAGAATGCCTCGTGGCCAGATCTGAACAACAAGAACAAAGACCTTGCTTGGCTGGCACTGAGAGGTGCCCTCCTAGTCAGAGCTTTCCTCTACAGATGACATATCACCCTCAATGCACACTGCCCTTGGGACAGTTGTGGTGGGGAGGAGATGGTCACCCATCTCTTTGCAGACTGTGGATTTGCTAAGAGGGTGTGGAGACAGATGCAGGGGTCCATGTCCCGTTCATCACCAGCAGCTGTGTGACAAAGGATTCTCTGATCTACGGGCTGTTGCTGGGGACACACCGAGACAGACATCAAGTGCTGCTGGAAGGTCATCAACTCAGTGATGCCCTTTGGTCTGCCCGAAACTTGTTGGTCTTCCAGCACGGTGAGATGTCCGTAAGGGAATACTGCTGACTGGCACAGTCCAGGCTACAGGAGTACATGCTGAGGGATGCACTGAAGCTCAGTGCTATGTTTGTGTGTTTTTTTTTCTCCTTAGGTTTTACACTATTGAATGTAACAACCATGAACATTAAGGTTTTGTATTTTGCACTGTGTTCTTCCTTTGTATATACATTTTTTTATTATAAATAGTTTATTTTTGAAAAAAAAATCCCCACAAAAAACTGAATTATAAAAAGAAATCTGGATGCTAGAAATCTGACATAAAAACATAAAATGCTGGAAAAACTCAGCAGAGCAAGTTGCATCTGTAGAAAGAGAATCAGAGTTAGTGTTTTAAGTCAATGACCTGACAGGGACCTTTGACCTGAAACATTCACTCTCTTTCTCTGCTAACACTGTTTCCAGCCTTTATGCCCTACAACCACCTTCTCGGGGAATTTAGGGAGGAATAGTAAGTCCCATCCTCGCCCCCATCTTCATATTGTTTGGTCAGGTAATGGTAAACACATTGCTTCTGTGACAATACTCCCTTTTTCTTCATTGCTGGATAAATTAGGGTGAATACTAGACTGCACAGCTATGATGGGAGACCAAAAGAAAACTTGTGTTTATATTGTGTGTCTAAAATAGATAAATGTTCCAGGAGACCTCCCAGAAGCATAAGCAGTTGGGGAAGACTTCGAGAAAGTCATCAGAAACAGAAAGAAGGATGAATTTTGAAGCTGCTTTTAAAGTGGGAAAGTTTGGTTGGTGGAAGGGTGCAGAGAGAGTATCACAACATGTGGAGGCAAGACAGAAAGCAATACCAACATAAATGCAGAGGCCAGGGTGTATGTTGAAAGGAGTAGATGGGGATCAGAACATTGATGCTTAGAGCTGGAGGAAGTTGCAAAGGTGGGGGTGGGTGAAGGTACAGAAGGATGTGTAAAACTGGCCAAAGAGTGTAAGCCAATTCATTTAGGGACTGGGAGCAAATGGAGGTTGGCAAGAGGAACTAACATAATAGCAAGCGGCCCATAGAATATTACTGCTCTCTGTGAGATACTGGAAGAGAGTTGGTAAGTTCAACTAACAAGGGGACTTTATTAAACAAACTAACCCCCAGCACATTCTCAGTAACGCGAAAAGATGCATTTCGCTGTGTGTTTCCATGTACATGTGACCAATAAAGAAATGACTTTTAAAAAAAACTTACAAAGAGGTACAGGATTCCTGTTGTGGTTTTCTACACGAAGACAGGCCAACCTTGGGAATTTTGAACTAAGCAAATTGCAAGAAGGGAGAGAGTAGTTGGGCGCATGATGCAATTCTTAAAAGTGTTACAAAGCCAGGTTACATATGGTATACTATAAATTTTATATTCTGAGTACAGTTGAATTTAGGAGCCAGGCAGGGAAACACCGGCAACTTCAAAAGTATTGGTGGGATCTTCAGTAGCAGTGACAGTGAGGTAGGGACAGAGATAGAAATTGTTCCAGAAGTAGAAATAGGCCTTATTGCTGATGGAGAGCTTCTAGGATTTAAACCTTGATCCAGGTCAAACAGGAGCCAAGGTTACCCATAGTCTGATTCAGTCTGAGTAAGCAAGGCTGAAAGTAAGCAAGGCTGAAAGTAAGCAAGGGAGTCCAAGGTTTCACACAAAAGACAGCTTCTATCCCACTGTGATAAGACTATTGAACAGTTCCCTTATACGATGAGATAGACTCTGACCTCACAATCTACCTTGTTATGACCTTGCACCTTGTTGTCTACCTGCACTGCACTTCCTCTGTAGCTGTGACACTTTACTCTGTACTGTTATTGTTTTTACCTGTACTACCTCAATGCACTCTGTACTAAATGTAACTGTACTGTGTAATGAATCGACCTGTACGATTGGTATGCAAGACAAGTTTTTCACTGTACCTCAGTACAGGTGACAATAGTAAACCAATACCAATACCAAAGTGAAATGGCTGTTACATTTGCAAGTATTCCTTCATTAATGCCAAATTGGGTTCCCTCAAAAGCTGTGAAGTTGTTCAAAAGGACATTTGAAATGGCTTTCATCAAAAAAAGACCAGGTTCAACTGTACACAGCTGCTGACACATTGCAGCCAGCAATCAGAGAAGGGCGCCAGCTCTTAAAGCACACTCCCTTGGCAGCTGGACAGCAGCAACACACACTATGTCTGCTATGGAAGGGAGAGGGCCCGGAGAAGGGAAGGAGAGAGCTCCCAGATTCACAGAGGACCATCAAAGTCCTAGTAAGTAATATGCATGAAAGGAAGGAGCTCTTAAGCACTGGGGACAGGGAGACACACCAGGTGCTTAATTATAAGAGCCTTCTAGAAGGTGGCTCAAGTGGTTTCCTCCAGGAATGAGAATTCCCAGACCTTGGAGCAATGACAAAAAAAAAAATCCATGATCTTGGTTCATGTGTCAAAAGTGAGCTGCCTGCCACTACAATTCCTGCTGTCCTACACACCCACACTTACTGAGTTATTTTTGTTTATTGTCTTGTGTAAGTTATGTATAATTTATGTTAATTAAAGTTTATATAATTTAGGTTTGTCATGTTTGTAATGTACTGTGCTGCTGCTGCAGAAGAAACTAATTTTCATGACATTTATACCCTGGGCATGTATGCCCATGACAATAAACTTAAACTTGAACTTGAACATGAACTTCACACGTACGTTCATAAAATCACATACTCACACATTCTCTCTGCCCTGTCCACCATCTCGCCTTCCCTGCAACCCAGAACATATTTGATCTCTCATTTTGCCCAGCTCTGATGTAAGGGCATTAACTCGAGACATCAACATTGAACTCTCCGAAGAGGGGGGGGAGACCAACACAGGAGGGGAACCATTACATGATCCACACCTCACCAGGGTGAGGAGCATGTCTTCCTCCCTACCGATAGAGGGGCTACATGAGGCCCTAACCACATGTACTCACCCTAACCATCACGTGCGTTGCTACATCACCGTAACAGTGTTTTGTGCACAATCATCTTCTGTTTCATCTCCAGGATATCGGGGGAGGGTCAATGACTTCACCCTTCCCAGGAGCACCATAACTCACAGTAGGAGGAGCTGACGGAACAACAATTGGAGGGAGGGGAGGAGGAGGAGGGGGAAGATCGTGACCATGATGAGGTTGTGTAATTTTACTTTACAGTCCTATGATTTTCCACGAACATAACATTTAATTTGGCCATATAATAAAATATTCTCAGGTCACTCTCACTATTAAAATGCAGTCTCATTTAATTGTGCAGAGCTAAGTCACATAGTTATGGAAGCTGCTTGCATTGCTGAAGCCTCTACTCTGCCTCATCAAGGAGAGTGGCTAATGTTATGCATCGCATGTAAACATATTCATGCTAAGCCTAGATTGCAGCTGGATATTAAGTGAGGCTTTCCGCCTACAAAATTATAGCTGCACTGCAGAGATTCACATGATTGTGAAATATTTAGACATGCTATAGCTGCCATGTTGTTGATGACTCCCTGTGCGAGGCTGATTAGTGTCTCACTATTTGTATCTCCTGGTTGTTCTGCTTTTGGTCTTGATGACAATGCTTTGTAGTAGGAGGTAAAAGGCAGTTTTACAAAGTGAAGCATCATTGTTCAGAGAGAATCCTGCTCTTATGTAGTGGTTAGCGCAACGCTATTTCAGCGCCAGCGACCCAGGTTCAATTCTGGCCATTGTAAGGAGTTTGTACGTTCTCCCCGTGTCTACGTGTGTTTGCTCCAGTTTCCTCCCACTTTCCAAAGACGTACGGGTTAGGAAGTTGTGGACATGCTACGTTGGCACTGGAAGCGTGGCGACACTTGTGGGCTGCCCCCAGAACACTTTACAATAAAGATGTATTTCACTGTGTGCTTCGATGTACACATGACTAATAAAGATATCTTATCTTATCTTATGAGCCTGATAAGTCTGAGGACTATTTTAATGATGGGGTGGAAATAGAAGTGGACATAGATTGAGCTACCATGATCTTGGCCTCTGGAGAAAAGCTGGCAATAAACAATCTGCTGGAGGAACTCAGCAGATCGAGCAATATCTATGGAGGGAAATGAACTGTCGACGTTTCGGGTTGAGACCATGCCTCAGGACCGAAACATCAACAATTCCTTTCCTCCCACAGATGCTGCTCGACCAGCTCAGTTCCTCCAGCAGATTGTATGTTGCTCCAGATTCCAGCATCTGCAGTCTCTTGTGGTCTTAATTAATGTGGCAGGTAGCCCTACTTCTGAAACAATGAATAAAGGAATTCAGTGGTGATTCATATGAGCCCAAGCTACGTATTATCAACAAGCTTAGAATGCAAAATTTTCCTTTAGTCAAAGAATCATATGGCCCAGAAACAGGCCCTTCATCCCACCCTGTGGTTGCTGATCCATCCACGTTAATCCCATTTGCCCATACTTTACTGACGTAAAAATAAATATCCTCCTGTCAAATGGCACATTAACTTTGATTTGCACAACACTGATTTCCTACTGGGTGCCAACAACAGACTGTGGAGACTCTGCAAAGTACAGCATTAACGCAGGCCACCAGTGATACCAAGGAAGAACCTTCAAAGTGTGTTTTCAAGGCACTGTCATTATCTACAATTTCTCGGATGTGCAATCACTGTTGAGCAACTCCAATCATAAATTGTCAATAAGGTTGTTTCGAGCTGCGATCAAGAAGCCACCGTGATGCAGGGCATTGGTGAGAGAAATACCCTGGCCCCAAATACTGATGCAAACTGCTGCAACCTCTGAACTTTCAGCACAACTTGGTGGGAAGCAAGTTCAAGGTCTCTGTACATCTGAGACACTGCTGGCTGCAGGCTGTGTGGGACATCGATTAAGCAGAGGCAAGGTGTAAAGTTATAGCATCATAGCGATGTACAGCACGGAAACAGGCCCTTCAGCCCACTGAGTCCATGCTGACCATCAAGCCCTCAATTGCACTAATCCCATGTTATCTTCCCCACATTCCCATCAATTTCCCACAGAACCTACCACTCACCAACACAAGAGAGACAATTTACAGCAGCCAATTAACCTACCGACCTGCTTATCTTTGGGATGTGGGAGGAAATTGGAGCACCCAGAGGAAACCCACTCAGTTACAGGGAGAACGTGCAAACTCCACACGGACAGTACCGGAGGTCGGGATTGAACCTGGGTCACTGGAGCTGTGAGACAGCAGCTCTACTGTCTGCAAGTCAAGGGAAACTTGGCTTGCGGCGGTGGCGGGAGGGATGCTAATGGGGAAGACTGTTAAACTCCGTTCCACTGGTGGGCAACTTGTGGGCATACTCCTCAGAAGGTAAGCACTGCAGGATGAACAGATGAACCCTTGTTTAAAGACAAGAAACTGCAGAAGTATTTTTCAAAATTATGCTATCTGTGCCTGGCTACAAGATTCAAATCCAGTCCCATCCAATAATAGCAAAGGATTCCAGCATATAAATTAACCCCCAGTAATCTGCTGGTTATAATGAAGGTATCTGAGAAAAGAGCGTTCGAGAAGAGTGGTGCTACACTTTTATTTGTGTGAGGCAAGATAATGTGCAAGCTCATTGTCCCGTGTATGACCAAGTCCTTTAGTAACATACTCAGAAAGAATTGGGGTAAGACCTTTACTGGAGCATAGACAATATAGCACAGGCCCTTTGGCCCACTGACATTTACTCTGCAAAACGTTATGGAACATTATTTCGTGTGGCTGTGACAACTCTACATAACGGTCATGGAGTCTGAGAAGCTTTTGACAGCACCATATTAGATGGGCTGCACTCTGGGCCAGGCATGGTAGTACAGCAGTTAGCGTAACACTATTGCAGTGCCAGCGACCCGGGTTCAATTCCGGCCACTACCTGTAAGGAGTTTGTACGTTCTCCCCTTGTCTGCGTGGGTTTCCTCCAGGTGCTCCAGTTTCCTCCCACATTCCAAAGACGTACAGGTTAGGAAGTTGTGGGCATGCTATGTTGGCACCGGAAGCGTGGCGACACTTGCAGGCGCCCCCAGAACACTCTATGGAAAAGATGGATTTCACTGTGTGTTTTGATGTACATGTGACTGATAAAGATATTTTATCTCACCTTATCTCTAAATGGAATCATCAAAAGCGCATCACAAAAACCAGCCTCTCTTCCGTGGACTCTGTCTACACTTCTCACTGCCTCAGAAATAGCAGCCAGCATAATCAAAGACCCCCCCCCCCCCCCCCCCACCCTGCATCATCAGAAGCTTCTGAGCTTAAGTGCAAAGTTGATCATCGTGAGCTCAGCTCTGGAATCCAAACAGGGATGTGCCAGGGACCTGCCCATCCTCCCCACTGTTGGCATCAATTGGCCAATGTGGTGTACGACAGAAGACCTCAGCTCTGTGACTACTGCTCCGTCACTGATTCAGCGGGGAGGGAGCCAGTGCATTGCCACCCCTGTGACCTTCCTGACCTTGCCCTGCAGGGTCAGCCAGTTTCCAAAGGATGGCTGTATCCTTCCCCTCCGTCATGAAGGGGCCGTCACCTGGAGAGGGAAGGACGGCAGCGGCCTGTTATCCTGGTACAAGCAAGGTGGAACCCAAGCCTTTGTGTTCCATGAGGAGCTTGGGTTATGTGGTGCCTCTCCTGAGTGCTGTTTCTCACTGCCTGAAGCTTCAGGATGCCAGCAATCGTGGCAAACCCATGACTCCGTGACAGCCGGCACTCTCTTCCCAAGAGGGAAGGAGGAGAATTTCCCTTTTCTGCAGCAGCATACACCAGCTCTGATGGACGTTCCGGAGGCAAGGATGTTCAGGGGAGAAGTGTCCTTCATCTCCACAGGGAGAGCAGCTCAGACACGGTTGTGTGGATGAAGGTCTGACTTCAGAAGGTCATTAATTCTTGGAAAACATCCTCTTTTTGCATTGCTCCTGAGTGCAGGCAGTAGGAGAATGACTCTTAGGGATGAGAGGGTTCTCCTCGTAAGAGCCCCACAACCCCTCCTCCTTTAGCCTCCCCCCAGCAGGTATTGGTATTGGTTTATTATCGTCACTTGTACCGAGGTACAGTGAAAAACTTGTCTTGCGTACTGATCATACAAATCAATTCATTACACAGTGCAGTTACATTGAGTTAGTACAGAATGCATTGAGGTAGTACAGGTAAAAACAGTAACAGTACAGAGTAAAGTGTCACAGTCACAGAGGAAGTGCAGTGCAGGTAGACAATAAGGTGCAAGGTCACCAGACAGATCGTGAGGTCAGAGTCCATCTCATCATATAAGGGAACCGTTCAGTAGTCTTATCATAGTGGGATAGAAGCTATCCTTAAGCCTGGTGGTATGTGGTTAACTGAACCTATCCAGAGGTATCACAGCTTGGTATGTCAACTGCTCTGCCTGAGACCACAAGAAACTACGGAGAGTTGTGGACACAGCTCAGCGCATCACAAAAACCAGTCTCCCTTCCATGGACTCTGTCTACACTTCCTGCTGACTCAGAAAAGCAGCCAGCATAATCAAAGACTCTACTTACTCTGGACATTCTCTCTTGTCCCATTTCCCATCGGGCAGAAGATACAGAAGCCTGAAAGCACATACCACCAGGCTCAAGGACAGCTTCTATCTTGCTGTTATAAGATTGAACACTTCCCTAGTATGATAAGAGGGACTCTTGACCTCACGATCCACCTCATCATAGCCTTGCACCTTATTGTCTGCCTGCACTGCAGTTTCTCTGTAGCCGTTACACATTATCCTACATTCTGTTACTGTTTTCCCTTGTACTACTTCAACGTACTGATGTTGTGAAATGATCTGTATGGATAGCATGTAAAACTAAGTTTATCACTGTACCTCAGTACATAATAAACCAATTACCTTTGACCCCATCCTCTCACTCCTGTCTATGCTGGAGACTCACTGGGATAATGACCTCAGCACCATTTGTAAGCAGCAGGACAACTGTGAGATGTGCACTCACCCACACCAGCCACAAGACTTTAACCTGCCCCAGTCAAAGCTGCACCACCTCCAACTTAGACCCAAGCAAACTTACAAAATACTTGAAGATCCTTTTAAGTACAAGGAACGGGGCTTGCCCTACTTTCCAGAGCATGGATCACTGAGAGTTTTCATTCAATATTCGTTATTCAATGTTACACGGGATCCATCAATTGCTTGTTGCACTTGGATTACCACTCCTGTGTATTTTATGTGCCATGTTCAGATTCAGGTTAGTTTCTTGTCATATACACCAGGGTGTAATGAGATTCAATGAAATGTAAGTGTGTTCCATGCACTCAATGGAAGCAGAAGTCTGATTATTTGCTATGCATGGCATAACGTCACATTTGTACATTGAGATCAATGTCATGCTGGAAATCATTTTGATAGCACTTGAAAAAAGATCTGCCACAGAACTGAATTTCTAGGGCTTTAACTTTTATTGTGGTTTTACAACAGAGTAAATATATTTAAAACAAAAAGAAGGATAACTTAAGTACCTTAGAACCAATGGAAAAGGTTGTAAAAGACGAAATTCTGCAGTCCTCAATTACTTTATTGAACTGCAAGCAAGTAATCCTTATCTCTCTGAAAGTTAAGGCTTTGATGAAAAGATGGGAAACACTGCCATCTACTGGAGAACGTGTGTTTATCCAGTATCTCAACAGAAGCAACCAGGCCAAAGCAAGGTAAATACACAGCCCCGGAAGCTTACCTGGCTGATAACCTGAGCTCACTGCCCGTCCAAAATAGTTGACGGGCAGTTGTGAGCATTCTTTGTTCCTCATCCCCTCTTCAATCATCAATTTTCATTTTCAAATATTACCCGACCCACATCTACCTCCCACCACTGACTGAATAAAAGTCCTGATGAAGGGTCTCGGCCCGAAACGTCGACTGTTTATTTCTCTCCATGGATGCTGCCTGATCTGCTGTTCATCCAGTGCTTTTTGTGTACTGGTCCAGATTCCAGCATCTGCAGAATATTTTGTGTCACTGTCTGAATAGTGCTTTTAACCCTGCTGCCTAACGTCACAAACACACACAATCCAGAGTTCTGTTCCACTGAGAGCACAAGTCCAGCCAAATCCACATGGGAAACTTTCCCTTACATAAAGAAAGAATTAAACTTATGGCTGATAGAAGGATGATATATTTCTTCAAAAAGAGAAGTTATGAGCATAGGACAAGGACTGTATGGCATTAGTTGGCTAATTACTACAGGGGAAAGGCCATTCAGCCCATTGGGTTCAGACTGGCTCCCAGAGAAATCTCATTGATCCCATTCCCCCTTATTTCCCTGTGCCCCTGCTCCTTATTCTCTCAAATCAATTGCCTTTGATTCTATTGCCATTCACCTACACTTAATGAGTGTTTACAGGAGAGACAATTAATCTATCAGCATAGCTCAGAGGGACGGGGTTATAGGGAGAGGATGGACAGCCTGGGCCTTTGCTCCTTGGAGCATAGGAGACTGACGGGTGATCTCATAGAGGTTTATAAAATCACAAGGGGCATAGATAGGGTGAGCAGTCTTTTTTTCCAGGGTTGGGGAATCAAAAACTAGAGGACATAGCTTTAAGGTTAGAGATGAAAGGTTTAATAAGAACCTGAGGGGCAACTTTTTTTTTACACAGCGGGTGGTAGGTATATGGAACAAGCTGCCGGAGGAAGTGGTTGAGGCTGGTACATTAGATGCATTTAAGGAGTATGTGGACAGGTATATAACACGAGTTTAAAGGGATACGGGCCAAGTGCTGGGAAGTGGGATTAGCTTGAATATATATCCTGGTTGGCATGGACAAGTATGGGCCGAAGGGCCTTTTGCCGTGCTGTCCAACTATGTGACTCTTTGACTTTGGGATGTGGGAGGAAACTGGAGTACCCAGGGAAAACACTACAGCCACAGATACAACATGCAAACTCCACACAGACAGCACCCAAGCTCAAGATTGAACCTAGGTTTCTGAGGTTGTGAGGCGTTAGCACTAACTGCTATGCCACCCAAATCATAACAGTGTCAAACTGTTGAGAAACACCCAAGGGATTTATCTTCCAGTTACATTTAAATTAAACACTTGTTAAGTTTCAGATAAATCTGTTCCAGGTACAGCAGTTATATCATCTTGAGTCCAGTGAGAACTTAATATTGTTATTTTCCAAGCCAAGTGGAAGCATTGCTCTGACATTTTATTGCATACATGTTAATAATGTTTAACAAGAACAATTACATCAAGAAGGGAATGAGAGGGTCAAAACCTACTAACCCACATAAAATTAAAGGGGGTCAAATGACAAAGGTCACAGACGGTTCATGGGTCAGTGAGGCAGAGGTCCATCCTTGGTCGCTCATGCTAAACATGTGTGAGTGTTTACCAACCATTGTACTCATCTCTATGTCACTGGTCTGAAGCCAGTGAAACTGAAGGTGTTGGGGTGGGTGCCTGTGGCAGGCGATACATGTCTGCAATAGCAATAAAAGATGGTCTTCTCCTTAAGTTTAAATTTCAAGTGGGACCTTTTATCTAATTTTCAAGAAGCCTTGCCCAATTACCCTTAACCTTTTAGGTGCCTATTTTAGTAAACCAAAGAAGGGGAAACTGGGGGAAAGTGTATAATGAAGAAGGTGTATAATGTTAACCTTGAAATGCGCTTGTGTGGAAATTGCATTTCGTTCATATTTGATGAGCTAAACCAGTGCTTCATGTGACACTAAAGCCTATTCAGTTCCCCGCAAGAGAAAAACCATTTACAGTGGCATCAGTGTGGCTCGCTCCCTGAATCATGTGCTGGAACACAACCTGTGCGGTTCCTGTCAAGACCTCACTCAGTTCAATGCAGATTCCGGTACAGCCTGCAAACCAATCTGTCATGGGCGCCAGCCCATTCCCCACAGCACACTCCCCATGGACTCTGGACACTGACACCATACACCATCGTCGAAGCGGTAAAGCCCAAAGCTGCAGTTGGGTGGGAGAGTGCCCCAACAGATCAGCACAAGGGACCCTGCATTCACATCATTGAGATAAATACCAGGAGGGAGGTCCTGTGTGTTGTGGGGCCAGGAGACCCACCAGCTCTGCCACCAGGCCTGGCATCAGTTGGCTCCAGCTGTATCCTCTAGGTGAAAAAATCCCTTCTCATTCAAGAATGCAGAAATAACGTTTACAAGCTAAACCAGGATAAGCTGCACACGGTTTATTGAGCCATTTCGGTCATTGGTTCACAGATTCATTCATTCTCTGAAAAGCTGAGCTTGGTAACACATTGCTAATCGGAGAGGCCCAGGTAGGATGTGAAATCTTTAAAGACTCTCCAGCAGTAGACCCTTCATAGATAGACATGTCTTTGCCTTCTGCTCCAAGGTCCCCAACCTACCCTGCACGACCACTCACTGCCACAGCGATGCTCCCAGCAACAGATGAGTGCCAACAGTGTGACCACTAAGGCATTCATTGATTGGGTAGCTCAACAGTAACCACTGGCAAAAGCACTCTTTGTTCGAAAGGATCATAAAGTGCTTGGAGAGGCTGGTCATGGCACGCATTAACTCCAGCCTCACAGATGATCTCAACCCACTGCAATTTGCCCACCACTGAGAAAGGTCTACAGTGGATACCATCTCCCTGGCCCTACACTCATCTCTGGAACATCTGGACAGTAAAGACACCAACGTTAGACTATTGTTTATTGACTACAGCTCTGCCTTCAATACTATAATCCCAAGCAAACTCATCACCAAACTATGAGACCTGGGACTCAACACCTCCCTCTGCAACTGGATCCTTGGCTTTCTGACCAACAGACTGCAATCAGTGAGGATAGGCAGCATGATTATTCTCAACACTGGTGCCCCACAAGGCTGCATCCTCAGCTCTCTACTTCTACTCCCTATACACTCATGACTGCGTGGCCAGATTCTGCTCTAACTCCATCTACAAGTTTGCAGATGATACCACTGTAGTAGGCCTTATCTCAAATAATGATGAGTCGGATTACAGGAAGGAGATAGAGAGCTTAGTGACATAGTGTCATGACAACAACCTTTCCTTCAATGTCAGCAAAACAAAAGAGCTGGTCATTGACTTCAGGAAGGGGGGCAGTGCACACGCACCTGTCTACATCAATGGTGCTGAGGTCAAGAGAGTTGAGAGCTTCAAGTTCCTAGGAGTGAACATCACCAATAGCCTGTCCTGGTCCAACCATGTAGATGCCACGGCTAAGAAAGCTCACCAGTGCCTCTAATTCCTCAGAAGCTGAAGAAATTTGGCATGTCCCCTTTGACACTCACCAACTTATATCGATGCATCATAGAAAGCATCCCATCTGGACGCATTACGTCTTGGTACGGCAACTGTTCTACCCAGGACTGCAAGAAACTGCAGAGAGTTGTGGACACAGCCCAGCACATTACGGAAACCAGCCTCCCCTCCATGGACTCTTGTCTATACCTCTCGCTGCCTTGGTGAAGCAGCCAGCATAATCAAAGACCCCACCCACCCGGGTCATCCTCTCTTCTCTCCTCTCCCATCGGGTAGAAGATACAGGAGCCTGAGGGCACATACCACCGGGCTCAAGGACAGCTTCTATCCCACTGTGATAAGACTATTGAATGGTTCCCTTATACAATGAGATGGACTCCTGACCTCACAATCTACCTTGTTATAACCTTGCACCTTATTGTCTACTCTTTCTCTGTAGCTGTGACACTTTACTCTGGATTCTGTTATTGTTTTTACCCTGTACCACCTCAGTGCACTGTGTAATGAACTGATCTGTACAAACAGTATGCAAGACAAGTTTTTCACTGTACCTCAGTACAAGTGACAATAATAAACCTATACGAATACACAGGCACACACACAAAGGCAAAAAACACTTTTATATCTACCAGTTCAGCTCTCCACCGTGTTCTTTGATACTTCATGACCCCATGGTCATTGGCCTGAACAGATCTAAGGATGGGGTTCTATTCTTACTCACCCCCTTAGACTGCTGAGGTTGCTGGCCACAGAATGGGTCACAAATGTATCCTGGACAAGCCCCCAAATGCTGTGGTTGACTAAACTGAGCCACGCGGAAGGTGTAATTGGGAGATATAAAAAGGTCTTATTTAGCACAGCAGATCTTCTGGAGAGAATCTAGTTCTCTCCTTACACAATGTTTTATACTTTTTGAACACAAAGCTAACAATAAACGATTAACTATAATTTCAATGGCTATAATCACTTACTTTAACATTTTGAATGTAGACAGGTAATTTTGCAGAATTATATATTTACAATATATTTACACATCCCACTAGCAGAACCCCTTTGAATATTCAAACTGGTGACTCATCCGAAAGCTTCTCAGCACAAACTCCAGATACCCAAAATATACCTCTTTTGTTACAGTGTTGAGAGATGGTTCCCTGAATATACAACTAGCCAGAATATTAATTGACAAAACAGACCTGTCCTGAACTGTGCATTAAGTGGCAGAGATACCCCTTTAACAATGTGTTAATACAGGAGATGGCCACTTACTGCCTTCCCTGATCTCATCCTGATTTCCCTGATTTCAATGAGCATCTATTGTCTTCCCCTACACAGTCTCAATGGTACACAATCCGAATGTCCCACACCCAATGATTGGTTTCAATAGCCTTAACTTATCAGTTGAAGTTAAATTGTGAACAGGTTTTATTTCCTGAAGACAAGAGGTTCTGCAGATGCTGGAAATCTAGAGCAACGCACATAAATGCTGGAGGAACTCAGCAGGTCAGGCAGCATCCATAATAAACAGTCAACATTTCGGGCTGAGACCCCTCATCACGACGGGAAAGGAAGAGGGTAGAAGCCAGAATAACAGGTTTAAACCAGAATAAATTCTATTCCAGGACATCCAAGATGTCTTCTTTCTCAAGAAAACAGAGAGTTTCCCTCCATGACTATCAATGCAGCCCTCACCCGCATCTCCCCCATTTCCTGCACGTCTGCCTTCACCTCATCCCACCCCTGACATAACAGGGATAGGGTTCCTCTTGTCTTCACCTACCACCTTAAGAGCATCCACATCCAACACATCATTCTTTGCAACTTCCGCTATCTCCAATGGGATCCCACCACCAGGCACATCTTCCCCTTCCCTCCCCACTTTCCACAGGGATCACTCTCTCCACGACTGCCTTGCCCGCTCGTCCCTCCCCACTGATTGCCCTCCAGACACTTATCCCTGCAAACATGCAAAGTGTCGCACCTGCCCCTACAACTCCTCCCTCACCATCATTTAAGGCCCTAGACAGGCCTTCCAGGTGAGGCAGCGCTTCACCTGCAAACCTATTGGTGTTATTTATTGCATCCGGTGCTCCCGGAATGGCCTCCTGTACATCGGTGAGACCCGACGCGGATTGGAGGACCACTTCATCGGGCACCTTGGCTCCGTCCGCTGCAAGAGCCAGGATCTCCCAGTGGCCAGCCATTTTAATTCCACTTCCCATTCCCATACTGACATGTCTGTCCATGGCCTCCTCTACTGCCACATTGAGGCCACATGCAGGTTGGAAGAGCAACACCTCATATTCCATCTTGGTAGTCTCCAACCTGACCGCATCAACATCGAGTTCTCTATCGTCCTCCCCTCTGTTTTCCTTCCCACACCCCCCCCCTTTGTTTTCCCCGTGGCCCCCTCACCCCTTCTCTTTCCCCTCCCCCGCCCTGGTGACCCGCCCACTTCCTTCCCTTTGTTCTACTGTCATCTCCTATCAGATTCCTTCTTCTTCAGCCCTTCCCCTCTTCCACTTGTCACCTCCCAGCTTCTCACATCATTCCCCTTTTACCCACCTCCCCCACCCACCGACCTCCCCCACCCACATACCTTCCCCCCTCTCACCTGGATTCACCTATCACCCGTCAGCTCATGCTCCTCCCCATCCCTCCACCCTTTTATTCTGGCTTCTGCCCTCTTTCTTTCCAGTCCTGATGAAGGGTCTCGATCCGAAACGTCAACTATTCATTTCCCTCCAATGGATGCTGCCTGACCTACTGAGTTCCTCCAGCATTTTGTGTTTTATCTCCTGAAGACTGATTCTCATTTTAATTAATCCATAATTATGCTATCCATAATTTCATAACTCCAGAACAATCCCTAACAATCTTAAAGCATATTATGCCATTGTGGATTATGCTCAAAAGAACTAAGAACATATTGTTCTAGATTGTGGCCTATTTGGGTATGTAAAGGGACACACTACTGACGTCAGGACACCTGATCAGCATTCCTTTTCTTCTGTAGACTTACAAGATTCTAACAGGTAACATCCCTGCAACCAATGGGACCAACAATGCACTTGAGTGTGCACACATGCATGTATATACGCAGACATGTGTATTTGCTTGGCGAGTATTCCATTAAGGACTCCTTAATTGAGCATGGCCATATTCAGAACTATGCATTGTCCTGTTTCTTCAGTCACCTTCAGACCTCAAATTTCTTCACCAAATGTACAATACTTTGAGGGAGATCCAATTGGCACTCTTTAAATGCGATAATGCTATCATGTAACAAAAGCAGATCAAGTTGATGCTGGAATCTAGAAAAAAACACAATGATGCTGGAGGAACTCAGCAGGCCAGGCCGCATCTGTGGAGAAAAGCAGGCGGTCAACGTTTCGGGTCAGGACCCTCCTTCAGGACACCACCCCCCCCCCCCCCCACCCCGCTTCTTGTCTTCTTCCCCTTCCTAGCCTCTTCTTGTTTCCTCTTTCTCCTTACTTGTGACCCATCCCCTGAGGGATCTGCCCTCCCCTCCTCCCCCACACTTGCCTGTCACTATCTCTTACTTGCATCTACCTATCACTAACCCTGTGCCCACCCCACCTCCCCTCTTTTGTTCACCTATCACTGCTCTGCTTTTCCGTCCATATATTGGGCTTCCCCTTTTCCTATCTTCAGTCCTGAAGAAGGGTCATGACCCAAAACGTTGACCGCCTGCTTTTTTCCACGGATGCTGCCTGGCCTGAATTCCTCCAGCATCATCGTGTTTTTCACTGAGAATCATGGGTTGCATTTTCCAGTCTGCCTCAGTGGGTGGCATTTTCATCTCTAACTGTAAAGATTGCGATTCTCTAGAAACTAGAGAGCCAAATCCTGTAGTTGGTCATCACCCTTGCGGGACTTTGTAACCAAAGCCTCTGAATTCCTGAGATCCAGAAAATGTCAAGAAATCCATATAATGTGTTTTAAAAATGTAAGGAGTTCTCCTAATCTCCTGGCAAAATGGTGCCCTATCTAGTGCTCACAGCAGAACCACATGTCAACAGAAACAGCTCGAGCTTCAAAATCCAGAATTGCTCAGAATACCTTACAACACATGGTTGCCATGACTAACAAGGCACATGTTTCAAAATGTGTCCCACACCACCAGGGCTGTCAAAGCTTACACAAATGTCACCGTTACAATTGGCTTCCACTGTCCAAAGTAACCAGGCTGCTTTTTGTTGTCTGACCTTCATAAAAGCCAGATCAAAACAATCCAGGAAAGCAATTTACTGTCTCAAGAGCTGGAGCATTAGCCGTGTTTACAATGCCATTTCTTCCAGCTGCAGCATCCAGCTCCAGTAATTATCTACTTAATAACTCACCTGCCTTCACTTGTCCTTCACACTGGTTATTGGAGTGCACTGCAAGCCCGACCTGCACAAAGTGCCTTTACCCTCGTGCGGAGAACATAAGGAAAGTTCAAAGCGATCTAATGTATTTTGTCTTTATAGTGTGAAGCAAACGAGGCAAAGGATTGAGATCTGCAGGACAGACATAAAATATCAGGAATGCAGAGAGTTTCTGAAAGAAAGAAGGAACAGTTAACAGTTCTATGGATGAAGCCCTTCATTGTCGAACTTATTGCAGCTAATATTTTACTGCAACAAGTACATTAAATCGTCTCATTCATTCAATGACTTCATCCTTTGGGCTTAGTTATGTCATAAATAGCATTGCTTATATTCCTGCTCTATACTTTGGGGAGCACCAGGCTCTTTTCCTAATGGCATCATTTAGATGCCTGGCACTAAAACCACATACAAACAGAAGTGGTGATATCAGAGTGGATCCGGGATACATCATACTGCAGGACCATAAAAGACCACTTCAATTAAAATTTGAACCACACCATAAATTTGCTCTCATTTTGTGCTGTTCCAATACCTTTGCAGATTGGTTTCTTGCTAATTAGCATCAAAAATAGCATCAGGTTCACTTTTGAATCAATTGTCCTTGGAACATGCAGCTCTAAAAACACTCAGTTAAATAATTGACAGCAAGCACCTCCCAAGGTTAATATAGTATTTTCCTTTACCTTCTTTCTTTGGACAGGTTGATCAGTTTTTTGGCCACATAGCAAAAAGATAACCTTTATACATCCTCCCAGAAACATGGTAAAAAAAAGTTTCACAGATGTGTGTTGGTACAGGAGTAAGCCATTCTGCTCCTCCAGCAAACTCTGCTGTTTACTTACACCTTATCTCCACAATCTTCAATACCCTTACCTAACCAAATGCCGTCTTGGCAATTCTAATTCATCTGGCATTTTGGTCTTCTGAGGAAAAGAGAGACTGAGCATGATTTCTACTGCCTTCTGTTCTTCCTGGTTTTACTCCTACATGGCCTAATTCTAACATTATTATTATGTCTTTCTTTTCTGGATCTGCCCCACTAGAGAAAATTGTACCCCCTCCATTAAATCGCTTTATCATTTTGAACCTCAATTAGATCACCGCTCATTCAAATCCACAGGAATTCAAGGCAAATTAATGCAACGTATCCTCATAGTTTAGTTCCTTCAGTGTTTGAATCATTCTGGCATATCTGCACTATCCCTCCTCTCAGATCCATATACTTACTTTCCCTTAGGCAAGGTGCCCAATACTCAGTGCACAACTCGAGCTCATGCAATTGCTAATGTGCTCTGTTATCTCAGCATTATTTCAGCTACAAATGATCATTTAAAAATTAAAATTGCTGCTTTGCCTCTGCTGCAGGGGCATAACAAATTCAAAGATCAAACAGATGAAGAAATGAGCCACAATTATCTAATTAGCTTGGATATCCTCCTGGAAAAAAAAGCTTAGAAATCTCTGCATAGACATGACTTATGGAATCTAGAGATTTCACTATCCAGTTCTCTTTCATGTAACATCCATCCAGCTGACAATAGTTTTGAAATATTCTGAAAATGATTATCATCCTGTTCAGAAAACACAATCTTTTCAAGTTTGCAGCTTTTGAGAGAACAGGCGTCTTTTTTTTTTAAATTTCCAATTTCCCAACTCTACTACTCCATCCAATTCTCTTAAACAGCAAGAGCATATATATTTTAGGCTTACATTCTTTAATCTAGGTCTACAGCATTCAAGCCAAAATATCCTGATAGTTTATTCCTCTTGGGTGAATTCTACAACACAAGACATGAACAAGAAACATTCATGTTAACTGAATCCAAACAAAGGCTGTGGAAATGTCATTAGAGGCACATATTTGCTTTGTCCAGAAACTAAATAGACTATTAAGTAAAAAATCTAAAGGAAAACAAATTTGACAATAGGGTGGAACAACTACACAAATGGAGTTCCATCCAAACAGCAACAGGAATAGAAAAGTAAAGCCTATTCATTATCATCCCAGATGGAGTCATAACCCATTAATGATAGGATTATCAAACACCAAACCATTTCCTATTTACTCCTATCTGAATTTCAGTTTGCTTTTTGACATTTGTCCAGGAATTAATTACACCCAGGAATTAGATTAGATAAGATTGTAGTCTTTGAACTGTAGTTAAGACAACATCACAAAACTCAATCAATATGACATTTAACAAGTCCAGGTTGCTTTCTTGAAGCATTGCTTTGGGAATTTTGCTTCATTTATATATCTGATTATAATTCAGCACAATGAGACTCAGAAGTGCAAGAAGCCAACAAATTCAGTAGCAAATGGCAAAGTAAAATGAAATTTAAATGTTCTTCTTCTGCTGTGTACATTCTGAAGGAAATAGTTTTGGATAGAAAATCCCTTAGTCCACTTTATAAATTATAGAATTTCAACAAACCTTACATATAGAATGATTAACCAGCGGTGATAGCAAGGCTTCTTAAAATGTCTGTGATCCACTACTTTTTTTTGCAACATATTAGTGTATTTCTCATAGAACAGTTGCAAGCACGAAGCTGAGACCACATTATGGATTGACACAAAGTTTTCTAAAAACTCTCATTTTACTGAATTTTAATCCTGGTCAGCTCTATGGAGAACAATCAAACTGTTGCAACAGCAGTTAACCACATTTTATTTTTAAAATAGAAGAACTGTGCCATCACAGAAGTGAAACTTCACATATTAACCCTTTTGGTCACTGAATGTCTTTTGGAACCTTCACCCTTGTTAACCATTTAAAATGAACCAAGTGAAGACCGATCATTGAGATGCAGAGCTGTTGTCAGTGTTGAGGCAATGAGTATAGGTTGAAGATACAGGCTGAACCTAATGGTCAAAGGCAATATCATATTAGACCTGGTATAGCATTGGAAGACCAAGGACCAGACACCAAGTTAAGGCATGGTATCAGTGTACTTGACTGTTGGAAGGAGAGAGATTAGGGCATGAGACTTTGGAATGAGAAAATGTATTTGTCAAACTCACTAGCAGCATGGCAGTATTACAAGTGGATCGTATATCATGTGTAGGATTTACTTTATTTGGATGCCTGAGGGTGTATTTCCCATGAGATTTTGAATTTTAACAACTACTTTCCAGTATTTTGGAGAAATATATGGAGATTTTCTGACCACACTATTTAATCAGAACTAGTGCACCTCTTTAGTGCAGGAAAAGTGAAATCAGATTCAACGGTAAATTTCAAAAGCAAATTAGACTTTTGAAAAAGAAAACTTTTTCAGGTCCGTGAGGAAAGAATGGGGCAATGGAACTAATTGAACAGATTTGTCACAATACCACCATTAGAAGGATGGTATCCTTCTGGGCTATAGAATTGATTTAATGAATGAGCAATAAGTAGAAATAAATAGTAGGTGGGCCACAGGATGAGAATTTTATCATTTTTACCTTGAAAAGGTCTATGATAATGGGAACCTTTATTTCACAAAAGCACAGAATATGAAAGAGGACTAAAATAGTAAGTTTTAGTAATAGGGACTACAGATGAACAGTACATCATTGTAGTAGGAACTAGAAGTGATGAGGTTTAAAATAGTAAATACAGAAGGTAAGTTAATGAAGACAAGGCAAGCCTAATATGTTTATTTACATTCATATACTCTCCAGTAACAAATCCCATGCTCCATCCCTGCCATCACAGATTAGGCACAGCGTATAGTGTTCCCTCTATAAAACCTGGCTGATTTGTTGTGCTTTAGAAATTGAATGGAATTTCTTGCAGAATCCCACAGTGGCAGCAACACCTCCTATTTTTAATTTGCTAATTGAATGTGAGCAGGATGCAATGCTTCTTTTGCATAAAGTCCCCGATAGCTCGATACAGTGCAAGTCTGGTGCATAAGTCTTCTTTTTCAATAGTCCCTTGGGGTTGAGGATAACTTACTTATACCCTAGTTCTGTGGATTCTGAGATGAACGACGAGGTCAGTGTTGGAACCGTAGGCTCTTCCACTGATGCATTGACAATGCAGTGATGATGTATTTAAACAAATTTAAAATAGAGTCTTTTGTTCATATGCCCTCTGTTGTGGAACAGATCCCCAGCAAAACCCACCAATGTGTGTCAATAAACAATGCTGGAATAAAAGCCAAATGAATGCCGATGGGGGCTCAATTAGGATATCGACATGTGCTGTCAAAAAGTAGGCTGACCTTGACCTATCTGCCCTAAGTCCTTTGTAACCTGGTGACTAATGCACTAATCTATCTGCTCTCAAAATTGCTTTGGCATTCACAGCTAGCAATGCAGCCTCCATAGGTTGCGGCAGGAGGTCGTTAGGGTGAGGGTAGGGGTGTCTTTAACAACAACGAGGGGAGTAATAGAAAAAGGACATAAGGATTTGCTCCAGTATTGTGGACATTTGCCAGACCAGGTAAGAAATGGGCAAGGGTAAATGAATGGACATGAAGGGGCAAAGCGGAAAAGGGGCAGTAAAATTAAGGGAGAAACTGAATGGCAATGAAAAGGAGAGAATGGATGAGACATTAACAGGCAATAAATTGCAGTGAAAGGCCAGAATGGAACACATCAAATGGGCTGGAAAAGTAGTGCCAGAGATGGAAGGAGAGTGAATGGATGATGATTATCGAGAGACGAGTGAGGCAGAGACTGAGAGGTTGGTATGAAGAAGGAGAAGTGGGTTAGGACCAGGGTGGAAAATCTAGGAACAGTGTTCCGGGGGACAAAGAAGAATGGAGGTGAAACTGGGCAGTGGGGGATGACTGCAATCGCCAGAACTAACGGAGAGGAAGGGGAGGAAAAGTGTCAGAGTGAACTGAGGCACTATGAGGTCTGCCGGCCAAAACTGAAATGTGGAAGAAGAGAATCATTATAAGTATAGTGATCAGAGAAAGGAATCGATGTTTGAAGGGAGGGAAGAAAAGGGACACTGTCTTATATTTCGAGACATCTTGACCATTACCAGCCGAAAGAACTTGAAAAAAGTCCAACGTATCCAGGTCCACAATTCTGCCCTAATCCCTGTCAGAGTTACAGTGGATGTTCCATAATAGGCTGAAGAAATCTGTGTATAGCTGCTCCTTATCCCACAGAACCTGGCCATTATTCATTTACATAGATCAGGCTTGGTTATATACATCAGCTTTTTGGGAGAGTGTTGGCTTTTTGAAACTTTTAAATTTGTATCCTGTTGGGAATGAGGTTAAGGACTAAATGGGCAAATGTGCATAAATTACGACTGAATGCCAAGAACAACAGTGTTGGAATAATGGATATGTCATATCAAGGAAATAATTTTTCTATATTCATTTACAAGTTCTGGGTTTCACTAGCAAGGACAGCAGTTGTTATTCATCCCTCACTCACTTTGAACGAAGGGTGGGTTGCTGGGCCATTTCAGATGGGCCAGTTAAGACTGAACCAACTAGGCTTTCTACTTCAGATTTATTTAATTAATCAGCTGCCAAAGTGGAATTTGATCTTTTGTCTCCAAATAGACCAGTACCTTGAAGTCCAACCCCACGCGGCTGCAAAACAATGTAAAGCGGCACCTATGTATTGTATCCTACCTCTGAGACTCATTTCGCTAACATGACCATAGAGCTCTACTGAACAGGGATTAAATTCCAGGCACTAATCTCTGGATCATTAGCCCCGCAACACAATCATCATGCCATCCTATCCCTGTTTAATATTGGATGCAGAAGGAACTATTCCCCAGCTTTTATAACTTCAGCTTCACTCAGAGGGTAGTGCGAGTGTGGAACGAGCTGCCAGCAGAAGTGGTAGATGCGGGTTCAATTGTAACACTTAAGAGAAGTTTGGATAGGTACATGGATGGGAGGGGTTTGGAGGGATATAATCCAGGTGCACGTAGATGGGACTAGGCAGATCAGGTCGGCATGGACTAGATGGGCCAAAGGGCCTATTTCTGTGCTGTAGTGCTCTATGACTCTATTAGAAACATTACAGGCCATTACCTCGAGAGACTTAAATGTGTTTGAAATGATGAAGTAAATCAAACACAGCCAACAGTGAGAAGGGGCTCGAAGGTGATTGCAATTTATTACAATACTAACTGCTAAACCCAGCATTGCTCATTTTATTATACTGGCAATCGTGATATTTGCATTTATTTCCATGTATTCTGCTTTTATAACACTCTTTGTAAATGAAAAAAAATCTAACAAATATACAATTATTCCAGGAATCATATAACTAGCTTGTTAAATTTATGTAGTTCAACTAGAACATAGAACTGTACAGCACAGGAACAGCCCTTTGACCTACAGTGTCTGCGCCAAACACTATGTTGAATTAAACTAAATCTCTTCTGCCTACACGTGATCCATATCCCTCCATTCTCTGCACATTCACGTATCCATCCAAAACCTTCTTAAATGCCACTCTTGTATCTGTTTCCACCACTACCCTGGCAGCCCATTCCAGACACCCACCACTCTGTGAGAAAAACTTGCCCCACACATCTCCCCTCTCACTTTAAATGCATGTCCTCTAGTACTTGACATTTCTACCCTGGGAAAAAGATTCTGACTGTCTACCTTTTCTATGCCTCTCAAAATCTTATAAATTTCCATCAGGTCTCCTCCCTTTGCCTCTGACACTCCAGAGAAAACAACCCAAGTTTGTCCTACCTCGCGTCACAGCTCATACCCTCTTATCCAGGCAGCATCCTAGTAACCCTCTTCTATACCCTTTCCAAAGCCTCCATATCCTTCCTGTAATGGGGCAATCAGAATTGCACACAATATTCTAAGTGCGTCCAAACCAAAGTTTTATATACTTGCAATATGACTTCCTTACTCTTATACTCAATGCCCTGTTCAATAAAGGCAATCACACCAAATGCCTTCTTTACCACCCTATCTACCTGCATGGCCACTTTCAGGGAGCTATGGACTTGGACTGATGATCCCTCTGTACATCAATGCTGTTAAGCATCCTGCCATTAATTGTATATTTTCCCCTTAGATTTGATCTCCCAAAGTGCTACACCTCTTTCCCGGATTAAACTCCATCTGCTATTTCAACTTTATTTCAGAATTCAGTTCCAAATACATCACACAGTCTGCAACTGACCACTCTTTCCATGCATCAGTTTTGGAGTGCTCTTTTTCTACCGGTCACAGCACTTATTTATCATAAAAATCTTTAGGGGCAGGCACGATAGTGTAGCAGTTAGCATAACGCTATTACAGTGCCAGTGACCCGGGTTCAATTCCGGCCGCTGTCTGTAAGAAGTTTGTCCGTTCTCCCAGTGTCTTCATGGGTTTCCTCCGGGTGCTCTGATTTCCTCCCACTTTCCAAAGACGTATGGGTTAGGAAGTTGTGGGCATGCTATGTTGGCGCTGGAATAGTGGCGACACTTGCGGGCTGCCCCCAGAACACTCTATGCAAAAGATGCGTTTTCACTGTGTTTCGATGTACATGTGACTAATAAAGATATCTTTGTCTTATCTTCTTCAGTATTATTGGCCACTAACTGAAGCACCAAAGATGGGTGCAATAGAGCAAATACTCATTAGGTGGCAGTATTACACCAGAAGTTTCAAAATATTCCACGCAGTCTTTCAGGTGCGATTAAAATTAGGCTCTGAGGGCTGTATCTTAATATGGACACTGTTTCTTCTGTCGGTTCAGTTTCTTTCAACAGTAACAATGTCTGAATGGAGGTGATATTCTACTCAAAGATGGAGTACTCAGAAAAGAGGAATTACTGAACATTACCCAGGGTGAAAATGTCTAACACGAGGGGGCATAATTTTAAGGTGATTGGAGGAAGGAATTGGGGGGATGTCAGAGGCAAGTTTTTAAACACAGAAAGTGGTGGGTGCGTAGAACGCACTGCCGGCAGGGGTGGTGGGGGAAGATACATTAGGGACATTTAAGAGACTCTTAGACACATGAATGATAGAGAAATGCGGAGATACTTGGAGGGAAGGGTTCGATAGATCTTAGCGCAGGATAAAATGTCAGCATGACATCGTGGGCCGAAGGGCCTGTACTGTGCTGTAATGTTCAATGTTCTAATTGCCAATACTAATCCCTCTTTCTCTCCCTGATGGCTGGAAGTAGAATGTTCCGTGGAACAATATTCTGGGCCTATGAGAAAGCAGCTTAAGAAATATTTCTTGCTTTTTTCAACTAACAGTACCAGAAAAACTTTGACTTTAAAAAAAACTAAAAATTATACATGAATACAAAAATTCCATTTCCACATTCAGTGCTTCATTATAATTGCTAGTACCTAAATTAAAGTCAGGGTAATCCTCATTAACAGCCAGAGATAACAGGATATGTTCACATGTTTCTCAGCCACCTTTGTCCAAAAATGAAATCATTGTACTGGTATAATTCCTTGGATGTCATAAAGTATTTACACCCAAAGTACTTCTGAATAATACTCACCGGTGCAATGTAGGTATTAAAATACTGCTTCTTTTTTTCTGCCTTCTAGAAAATAAAATTCAGTGTAAACTCAGTTTTTTTTTCCACAAAGTTAGGAAAATCCAGTCAAAATGTTACATTTGGGTGAGCCAGAACAAAATCTTTGGGAGTCCAAAACCTGTTTCTTGTTTAGGGGCAAGTTTTACTGATTTTGCAAGCCTTCAGGGCTTAGTTGTTCCCAAACAATAAGCATGTCTCCAGTTCCAAGATTAACTCTACCCATCATTCAGTGGGGAGGTTAGAGAGTCAGTTTATAAAAGAGACATAATGAAAAGCAAACCAAACCTTTCACCTCTTCCCTTCCCACCACCTAGAGGCCCATTCAGTCCTTCCAGGTGAAGTAGCAGTAGTTCTCCTTTCATTTTAGTTCACTAGTCCCACATTGTTGAAGCGCATCCACTTATAATGCTACCTGGTGATGCTCACGACGTGGTGCCTCCACAGTGGAGACGCCAAATGGAGTTTAGGTGACCACTTTGCAGATCCCTCTGTTCTGTCCACAAGGTGGCCCTGAGCTTCCAGTTACATGTCACTCTAATTTTCCATCCATTCCCGCTGACCTTTTTGCCTTTTGCCACTTACACTGTTGCAATTCAAGCTCCAGTAATCTATCTCGCTCTCTCTCCTTCTATCTATCGCTCCCTTGAGCTTTGCACTATCTTCTATGAGGGACAAAGGGAACAGACCTGTGGGTGACTAGAGATAGAGTTTACAGCTGATGCATGCAGGGTACCCAGTGAGACACATGCTTTGCATTGTAATAGGATTCGGATTTCAGTGGATAGAAACATCGCAAAGTGATGAAGTCACAAGAAGAAAAGAGTGGATTTTTGTCATAGCTGACAGAATGGGAGGACTGATGTGATGAGCAAGCTCTGCAACACAAAAAGTGAAAAGGGTGTTTAAAGAGTAAGATGTAGTAATCACAATCTTTTCACTTTTCCCAACCTGGAAAGATCATTTAACCACATCTTTCACTGCATCCATGAGCTGGGTACATATTCCAGTTGATCAACTCTCAGTTTTCTTTTCTTTGCTTTTCAAATACATTTATGGTTTACTTAAAATCGGTAGGTAGGAAGCTCAATTTCAACAGCACCATATCTTGTTACCTTGTTCTATGTCTGCTGTTTGCATTGAATTATCCAACTGTTTCCCAAATAAGAATTTTTGCAATTGTTTTTGTTTAATGCAGTTTTTAGTTATTCTCAAAGGGTAACAGAAATAATAAATCTAGTATCACACACACAAAATGCTGGAGGAACTCAGCAGGTTAGGCAGCATCTATGGAGGGAAATGAACAGTCGACGTTTCGGGTCGAGACCCTTCATCAGAGTCCTGACGAAGGGTCTTGACCTGAAACGTCAAGTGTTCATTTCCCTCCACAGATGCTGGCTGACCTGCTGAGTTCCTCCAGCATTCTGTGTGTTGCTCCAGATTTTCAGCATCTGCAGCATCTCGTATCTCCAATAAATCTAGTTTGATGCATGACCATAAAAAGAAAGCAAACTAAGATACAAGTTAAACTTCTCCTGGAATTTTGTAATTCCCTTTGATCATGATTTTCATCATCAGTCCTCATCCCTCCTTCCCAGGCTTGGCCACTGTTTTTTTTCAACCTCCTGGTGAAGTGCAGTCGAGAAAATTTAGTCTCCAAATTGCAATATAAAATGATCGGTCATTTGTGAGTAATTTGACAAGGGAGGGGAATAAATAGACTCAAAAACAGCTGCCAATGTCTAAACATTTCCTCACAATAATTAGACTTTAATTATCCTTTGTTTATGCTTTCTAACATGATTTCATAGGAAACAAGAACTGGAGAACTTTCAGCTCTTCAAGCTTATTCTGACATTCATTTAGCTTATGGCTAACTTCTAAGAATGAACTTGTCTCTTTAAGGGCATTGATGAGAAACATCTCAATTGGTTGCACAGTTTAGAGTTGTACTTGCTGGAGTATATGTGACAATAGTAAACCAATTACCAACTAGATAATGATCTAGTTGGTAATTGGTTTACTATTGTCACATGTACTGAACTACAGTGAAAAATTTTGTTTTGCATGCCATCAGTACAGATCATAGTTAAGGTGTCTAAAATATTTAAAGGATTTGGTAGGATAAATACAGAAACTTTTGCTAAAGAACAATGCAACGTAACCTTGAGGTTAAAGGGAGGCTATTCAGGTGTGCCCCACGTCATTACGGTGAGTCATTGGGTCCATCAGGACAAACCTGAACAGAGATGTATTGTATGCCTTGAAAGGATAACCAGTTGACTGGAGGGAAAGTCACTCACCATTTGCTCAGGGACCTGCCGGAGGATGCTTGTGAGCTGATGGTGGAAGGTACAGAGATGGGGCAGGTGAAGAAGGGATTTATCATCGTAGTTAGCTCCTGGGATTGACGGTTCATGTTTTGAAATGTAGTAGCATTCCAGCATTACTTTTCTAGACTAAGAAAAAAGGAAGACTTTCTCTTTTACATAGAGCCTTCAGAATGCCAGGCTACTCCAGAGCGACTCACTGCCAGTGACCTACTTTTGAAGTGTAGTTTCCGCTGTGATACAGGAAACCTGGCAGCTTATTGAGACACAGCAAACTCCTACACACAACTACATGGTAATAATGAGATAAATGCCTCTTTAGGAATGTTGAGGCGGGCTAAATGTTGGGCAGGGAACCAAAGTATTCCCCCTGCTCTTCTTGAAAAAAGTAGAACATAGATCAGTACAGCATGGGCCCTTCAGCCCACGATGTTGTGCTGACCTATATAAACCTTATCCCCATTCAATCTATTCCCCCTCTCTACCTCACCTCCCATAACCCTCTATTTTTCTTTCATCCATGTGCCTACCTAATAGTCTCTTAAATGACCCTATTGTATCAGCCTCTACCAGCACCCCCGGCAGTGCATTCCAGGTACCCACCACTCTTTGTGTAAAAAGCCTACCTCTGACATCTTCCCTGAACTTTCCTCCACGCACCTTAAACAGATGACCTTTAGTATTGGCCACTGCCACCCTGGGGAAAAGATGCTGGCTGTCCACTCTGTCTATGCCTCTCATAATCTTATATACCTCTATCAAGTCTCCTCTCATCCTCCATCACTCCAAAGAGAAAAGCACAAACTCATTCAACCTCTCCTCTTAAGACATGCTCTCTAGCCAGGTAGCATCCTTGTAAATCTCCTCTGCACCCTCTCCAAAGCTTCCACATCCTTCCTATAATGTGATGACAAGAACTGAACACAATATTCTAACTATGGTCTAACCAGGGTCCTATAGAGCTGCAGTATTACTTCTCGGCTCTTGAACTCAATCCCCCGGCCAATGAATGTGCAGCAACTTTGAGGTATCTATGTACTTGGACCCCAAGATCTCTCTGTTCCTCCACACTGCTAAGAATCTTCCCATTAACCATGTACTCTGCTTTCAAGTTGTTTTTCCAAAGTGTATCGCTTCACACTTTTCCAGCTTGAACTCTAACTATCACTTCTCCACCCAGCACAGCATTCTGTCTAAATCCCATTGCAACCTACGACAACCTTCTACATGATCCACAACACCACCAACCTTCATGTCATCTGCAAACTTACCAACCCATCTTTCCACTTCCTCATTCAAATCATACATAAAAATCACAGAGCAGGGGTCACAGAACAGATCCCTGATTAGCAATGCCACCCCCCACCACCCCTTCTACACCCTTCCCCATCCCTTTTGAAACATCTAAACCCCAGAACCTCAGCCACTCCTGCCCTTACGACAGCCAAGTCTCTGCAATGTCCACAACATCGTAATTCCATGTACTAATCCATGCTCTAAGTTCTTATTCTTAACACTTCTCACATTAAGGTAAACACATTTCAACCCATCTAACTGACTGCATTTATCCCCTGCCTATCCTTCCTCACCTTCTCTGTACACATCACATCTACTTCTACACCAACTGATCGATTTTCTAATCTAACACTCTGGTTCCCATCACCCTGCCAATCTAGATTAAATCCTCCCCAACAGTTCTAACAAACCTGCCCACAAGGACATTGGTCCCTCTCCAGTTCAGGTGTAACCTGCAGGTCATACCTATCCCAGAAGAGATCCCAATGATCCACATACCTGAACCCCTGCCCCCTGCACCAACTCTTCAGCCGCTTATTAGTCTGCCGTGTCTTCCTATTCCTTCCCTCCCTGGCACGTGGCACAGGCAGAAATCCAGCGATTACTACCCTTGAGGTCCTGCTTTTTAGCTACTTTCCTAACTCCCAATACTCTGTCTTCAGGACCTCATCCCTTATCTTACCTATGTCATTGGTGCCAATGTGCACCACGACCTTTGGCTCCTCCCCCTCCAGAATGCTGTGCACTCGATCTAAGATGTCCCTGATCCTGTAGCATGAGATCTTTTGTGTCCACCTGAGAGATAAGAAGAGGTCTCAGTTTAAACATCTCATTCAAGCCGCAGCACTTCTAGTTTCTTTCAATACAACAATAGTGTCAGCTGGATATTTTTTTTGCTCCAGTCTCTGAAAGAGATTTCAACCGCACAACCTCCTGACTCAAAAGCCAAGAATGCTACCAACCAAGCCACAGCCAAGACTTGCTTATAGCTGTGACACTCTGGATAAGAACATCTGTCACATGAGCTACACAATGCAACACCGACTCCTGAATAAGCAAAATCAAATAAGCATTACAGCAGCTGTGACCTTTCAGTGTGTAACAAGGGCATTTTCTGAGGCAGCACTGGACACAGTCTCCCATCCCGCTGACTCCAAAACTCATGAAACTGGATATCTGCTCAGGAAGGGCAATCTTGAATTAAAGCATATTTCACTTTGCTGTCACCTGTACGAAGGTGAGCAGTCTGCAATATAAACAAGCACTTTGTTGTTTTTCTATTGCTTTTGTAGCAGCTGTTACCGTGATGTGAAAACAAGACACTAGTCGATGGGTTGCAGAACAAGAACTGGTTTATTTTCCCGCCTTGCACGGGCCTAAGAGAGACTGTTCCCACCCAACGAAAACAGAAATGACATATACGCTACGTCATCAAACCTTTCCCACGCGCGGGTTCTCCCCATCGCTCAGGGAAGACGAAAGCCCAACGCTATCTTGGGCCTTGCCACTCCGACGACGCGCGACCCAACCGCCAAGCCGGTTCGCTTGCTCGGACAGTGAGTCACTACACTTTTATATATTTGTTGTTTACTGCAACCAATGGGCATAGTGGTTCTCAGTTCTTACATAACTTACTTTTTCTTTTAAATTTTATTCTTTTAAATTTTATTTACAGCGTGGTAACAGGCCTTTCCGGCCCAACGAGTCCATGCCGCCCATTTTTTAAACCCAATTAACCTACCCGTGTGTCTTTGCAATGTGGGAAGAAACCAGAGCACCCAGAGGAAACCCACGCAGACACGGGAGAACGTACAAACTCCTTACAGACAGCGACGGGAATCAAACTATGCTATGCTACCATGCTGCCCCAGAACAGAACATTCTCTGCTGATGTAGTTAGTTTTTAAGAAAGCGTGCGGCCAGACATGGTGAAGGTTGCATTTGGCATACTGTTTCGGTGATCATGAGATGATGTTGTCAGCAAGGAGAAAGGCTCAAAGAGCTGCAGGTAGCATTACACTTGGATGCACAATGACAATGTGGGACAAATTTGAAGTTGACCACAAGGGCATTTGTTTTCATTGGCTATGAGGTGAAATGATCCCATCCAGCCCAGTACCACTGTAATTGGTTAAATCCTGGATGGCAGACCCCGGGGTCAGAAACGGAGTACTCATCATGCCGACTATTCTATTTGTCACCGACTAAGTAATGCAAAGTCAAAGGGTTTTGAAGCAGCAGACTATTTTGTACAGCTGGAGGGAGCTGAGATGTTAGTTCATGGAATATGTCTCAGTGCACTGGCAACATAGAAGCCTGGAGAGTAAGTTTACTTTGGCATTTGTGTAAGGAAGAGGGAGAGTAGGAGCTGTTGGGGATTGAATGTTAATTTTAATCAGGAATTATGTGGATTGTAGCTATTAATACAAACAAGAACCAGTCTTCAAACAAAAAACCTGTTCACACGTAACTTGCAAGGAGCAATCAAACATCCATCATTGTCTGCAAAGACTGCAGGCCGTCAGCTCACAATGGAAGATTGCTTAAGAGATATACTTTGGACACTGACGAGACAATCTCTTCTATTGCAACTTGCATACAGATACTTTATTAAACAATGAAATACTCATTGACACTTAAAGGACATTGAAACCAGCCAGTAGATGTAGGACATTCTGGTTTTGCACTATTGTAAATTACACAGGGTAAAACAGTAGATGAGTGTTTATATGAATAAGCCCATATTGAACCTCCCAAGATGAGGCTAGAGAAGGGATTAAGTGGCCATCCTGTCACTTGTAGCTAAAGATGCATTTGCTTTGTCAATCAATACTTGGCATGCTTGTATATCTAGGAACCTGTCCCTCAATGCTGTGACACAGAACTATATTTTGAGTGTCTGGGGTTTTGTGTTCAAAAACCTTCAGAACATACATAAGTGTTTGAATATCCAAAGGTGTCTTGTCAGTTGAGATGTGATCCCATTGTAAGTATGTAATTCCAAAGTTACTTGTCTGCACCCAAAATGTCAAAGTAAGCTATATCATTACAACATAAAAAGAGAAAATGTTGGAAATACTCAACAGGTCATCTGTGGGAAGAGAAACAGAGTTACGTTTCAGGTTAAAAGCTTTCCTTCAGAACTGGAAAGGAGACAAGAGAAGCCAGTTAAGCTGCCGGGAGAGTGGAGGAGGGGGACGTCCCTGATAGGTTTACAATCTTCAGTTATCTCCTTCCCAGTCCTGACAAATCACTCCAACCCGAAACATTCACTCTGCTTCTCCTCCCAGAGATGCTGCCTGACTTGCTGACTATCTCCAGCATGTTCTGTTTTTAGTGTAGATAAGATACAAGATAAGAGATTTATTAGTCACATGTACATCGAAACACACAGTGAAATGAATCTTTTTGCATTATTGAGAATGTGCAGGGAGCAACCCGCAAGTGTCACCACTCTTCTGGTGCTAACATAGAATGCCCGCAGCTCCTAACCTGTATGTCTTTGGAAAGTGGAAGGAAACCGGAGCACCCGGAGGAAACCCACACAGACACACGGGGAGCACGTACAAACTCCTCACAGACAGTGGCAGGAATTGAACCCAGGTTGCAGGTGCTGTAATAGCATTATGCTAACTGCTACACTATGATTTCCATCATCTGCAGTTTTTTATATTTTTATTTACTGTGTATTTATAACCAATGAAACTGTATTTAATCACTTGCTGTTATCTGTGCTGAAGGAGTATAAAACCTTGATGTACTTTGAGTACAAGAGAAATCCTTCTAGAATGACTGCTTGCCATGCTGAACAATGACTTATTAAATCTACAGCTCCAGTTTCCATGTGGCTTATTCAAAGTTACAACAGGAGCAACGTTACGAGCATTAGTAACAGAAGTGGGGTGGAGCTTTATGTACCTGGTACATGGTGCATTGCTGCCACATTGAGAACATTCCATTCCCAAGCTTCATTCCTCGGTATTATTGCTTCCCCCTTTCTTCATACACGTGTTGAAGTACACCTTCACCCTACATCTGCCCACTACCAACTTATTACTTTTTTTTAATATAAACAAAAATCACAAATAAAAATGTAAAGTGACATTGGTGAAATGAATTTAACTCACCCAGCCAGAGCATTCTCTCAGTCGGACACTCCGCAGTGAGAAGTGACTGAAACCAATAGTGGGGAAATTGGTGGGGAAGACTTCACTGGGCTGTGGTCACATGCTACTTAGTGACAATCCAGGAGAAGTACTGGGAGAAGCCTCAGAGTAGGTTGCACCAACCGAGCTACTAACATGGACTTGTCCCTGCATTTTCTTTTGGCATTAATGCCTTGTTTTGCACAGTCTTTTGTTTTCTCTTCACTGTCTTGTATGATTTGTGTGTAATTTATGTTCTGTGTTGTCTGTACCTACGTGCCTGTGTTGCTCCTGCAGGCAAGTTTTTCATTGTACTTGTGCCTCACCGTACTTGTGCACATGACAATGAACTTGACTTGACTGACAATGAATGACTCAAGAAGGATTTGCAGGCAAACTGTAAAAGGGATTAAAAATGAGGTAAGGAGACCTTCTTCAATTAATGAAATATAAATAGGGCAAAAATGGCTAACACAAGGGGGCATAATTTTAAGGTGATTGGAGGAAGGTATAAGGGGGATATCAGAGGGAAGATTTTTTTTAAAACGCAGAGAGTGGTGGGTGTGTGGAACGCACTGCCAGCAGAGGTTGTGGGGGCAGATACATTAGGGACATTTAAGAGACTCCTAGATAGCCACATGAATGATAGAAAAATGGAGGGCTATGTGGGAGGGAAGGGTTCGATAGATATTAGAGTCGAATAAGATGTCGGAACATTGTGGGCCGAAGGGCCTGTAATGTTCTATTTCTTAAAAGTTACTTCTATTCAACATAGAAGCATATAATGTTAAAATTTCCCATCCTCACTGCAGACACTTAGACATTGTTATCTTAATTTGCCATTTAAAGTGTTGGCTGTGTGGACAGAAGCAGGTGCCATAAGGAGCTCAGTTTGTCAAATGAAGATTGTGACTAAAACATTACTTCCAGGTAGTTAATCACAACTGCAGCTGCCAGCAATTGAATACTATTTTGTCTGTGCACACGAAGATTCCCTGACAGATCCTAAACACTAATGCTGAGTGACTCATTACCCAAAGAGTATTCTAAAGTGCAGCAGAGAAACGTTTCAAACTGATGTGTTACATCAGTTCCACTACAAGGAGGAAAACGCATTGAGAAAATTTCAATTCAACAAAAGTGTGCTCAGAATGCATAATCAGTAGAAGAAATGGAAATGTTTTTTTTTAAAAAAGGTCAATAAAATAACATGGAGGAATCACCAAAAAGCACATAAATGTGATATAAATCATTTGGGAAGACCAGACAACTGGAGGATTCATTAAGAATTAAGTCAAAGGCACAGAATTCACCTTTAGTCTTTGTGAAAGTCTCATTTACAAAATTGCAAATTGGTAACCAAGAGAAAAAAATCATTGTAAAGACTGAGACACATAAAAATAAATTAAAAGGATAATTGTAATTTGAACTTTGAATGTTCATGTTGCAAAAATGCTAATGTGGGGATAATAGCATAATATTAGAAGTCACATTTAATTCAACTTAGCTTCATATTGTTTTATCTCCATCCTATTTTAATGAAATACAAAGAAAGACAGATAATGCCCATTCAGAACATAAGAAATACAAGTAAGAATAGCCTGTTTCATATTCAAGATACCTCAGTCTTACTTCCTTGCACTAATTCCTTATCACTCAATATCAAAAAAAAATCTATGGATCTATATCTTGAATATACCCAGTGACTGAGCCTTCACAATCCTTCTCTGTGGAGAATTCCAAAGCTTTATCACCCTCTGGATGAAGACATTTCTTCTCATTCCATATTTTGAGACTATGACCCTTTGTTCTTGACACCCCAGCGACAACAAACATCATGCCTACATCTACCCCGTCAACCCGATAAGAATTTTATATGTTTCAATAAGATTACATCTCATTTCTCTAACTCCAGATAACATAGGCCACTCTGGTTAATCTCTCCTTTTACGACAAATTCCCCACACCAGGTATCAAGCCGAGGAACCTGTGTTGCACTCCCTCGATCACAAACATATCCTTCCTTCAGACCCAAACAACGTTGGAACAGCTTCTTCCCCCTGCCATCAGATTTCTGAACGATCCATGAACCCATGAACACTACCTCGTTATTCCTTGTGTTTTGCAATATTTATATATTTTTGTAATTTACAGCCTTGGCGAAGCAGCCAGCATAATCAAAGACCCCATCCACCCAGGTCATTCTCTCTTCTCTCCTCTTCTATCAGGTAGAAGATACAGGAGCCTGAGGGCATGTACCACCAGACTTAAGGACAGCTTCTATCCCACTGTCATAAAATTATTGAACAGTTGCCTTATACGATGAGATGGACTCTGACCTCATGATCTACCTTGTTGTGACCTTGCACCTTATTGCACTGCACTTTCTCTGTAGCTGTGACACTTCACTCTGTACTGTTAATGTTTTTACCTGTACTACATCAATGCACTCTGTACTAACTTAATGTAACTGCACTGTGTAATGAATTGACCTGTACAATTGGTATGCAAGACAAGTTTTTCACTGTACCTCAGTACAAGTGACAATAATAAACCAATACCAATTTTATGTCTTTGCACTGTACTGCTGCCTCAAAACAACAAATTTCACATCATGTCTGTGATAATAAATCTGATTTTGATTTCTTTGTTTGGAAGAGCAGACCTGCATATATTATTCCAGGTGCAGTCTCACCAGAGCTCTATGTAATTCCAATAAGTTGTTGTTAGACTTTCACACAAATCCTCTTGCAATAAGGAATTACATTCTATTTGCCTTGCTATTGCTTGTTGTACTTGTGCATTAACTTTCAGTGGTTCTTACCCAGATCCCTCTGAACACCAACCCCATTCAATATGGACCATTTAAATTTCTTTGAGTTTTTCTCTTTCTTAGAGGATTTCCCATATTTCATCTGCCACATTGCTATGCATTCACTTAGTCAGCCTATATACCCTTGAGGCCTCGAGTCCTCTTCATAACCCACCCTGCCACCCAGCTTGGTATCATCAGGAAACATGGACATATACACTTGCTCTCCTCCTCCAAATCATCGCTAATAGATTGGTGGTATAGCCCTGGCAGATCACAATCAGTTGAATAAGGCAATCACCAGACAGCCTCCCAACCCAAAAATGGCCTGTTTATTGCTACATTCTTTTTCTGCTCATTAATACATCCTCAGTCCCACATGCTCCAATTTTCTTTAAGAACCACATATGGAGCATTTTGTTGCTGGCATTCTGAAAGTTCTAATACAGGTGACCTCCGCATTACAGTCTTTCAAGTTACAGAAATTCGCTCTTACAGAATTCACAAATCATTACCCTCACGGAATTAGTGTGAAAAAGAAATAAATCAAGACAAAGTTTTTTTTTATTTGTTTCTTGACAAATGTGTAGATAATGTAGTTTCACATTACAGAAAGTCTCAACCACCCCCCCCCCCCACCACCCTGTAATGTGGGAGTTGCCTGTACACCACCTCAACTAGTTCCTCCTTATCTATTCCACCAGCTGCAAACTCAAAAAACCTCTTAACTGGTTTGTCAAACATAATTTCCATTTCATAATTTTACATTGACTGTCTAATGTTATTATTTCCTAAGTTCTCCATCATTTGCTTTGTGATAGATTCTAGCACTTTCCCCACCATTGATATCAGGCTAACGTCTGTCATTCCCCAATTTCTCTGTCCCTCCTTGCTAATTAGTTGGGACTGCATTTGCCAAACTGCATTTTCCTTGTCCAGGGAATCCACTAACTCCCTGGCCATTCTTTCAAAGTCCTAGGCTGCAGGTCATCAGGTCATAGTGACTCACTGGCTTTCAGTCCCATTAATCTCTCCATTTTTCTATTCCACAGTGTTCCTTCTTTTCAGCTCCTCCCTCACTCTCGGCCCCTGCAGTTCTCCGTTATTTCCTGAATGCTTGCTGGGTCTTTTTCAGAGAAGACAGACACAAGTTCTATGTTTAATTTCTCTGCCATTTCCTTATTTCCCAATATAGCATCCTTTCCTTTCTACCCAGCTGTAGAAGCTGTTACAATCTATTTTCAATCCCTGTTTCAAGCTACTTCTACTTCCCCTTTCCTCATCAGTCTCTTGGTCCTTCTTTGAAATCTTCACAATCCTTAGGCTTACTTTCCATTTTTTGAGCAACAATGTAAACTTTGTTTCATTGACCTGAAGTTATACTTAACTTCTTGTTACCACAGCTGGATACCTTATCCTGTTGACTGACGAGGACAGGGTAGTGGACATTGTCTACGTGAACTTTAGCAAGTCCTTTGACAAGGTACCGCCTGGCAGGCTTGTCTGGAGAGTTAGATCACATGGGACCCAGTGCAAGCTAGCCAATTGGAGATAGAGGGACACGTTTCAGACTGGAGGCCTGTGGTCAGTGGTGTGCCGCAGCTATCAGTGCAGAGCCCACTATATTAATGATCTGGATGAGAATGTCGTGGACCTAGTTGGTAAGTTTGCAGATGAGACTAAGATTTGATGGTATAGTGGAGAGTGGAGAAGGTTCTTTAAATTAGAATGGGATCTTAATCAGCTGGGCCAGTGGGCCAAGGAGCAGCAGATAGAGTTTAATTTAGATAAATATGTTTTGGTAAGACAACAAGGGCACAGTAAGAGGCAGGGCCCTGGAGAGTGTTGTAGAACAGAGTGACCTAAAGGCGCCATTGCATAGTTCCTTGAAAGTGGTGACACAGTTAGACGGTGGTGAAACACTTGCCTTCATCAGGCAGGATAGAGTACAGGAGTTGGAACGTCATGTTACAGCGGTACAAGACATTGGTAAGGCCACATTTGAAGTACTGCATACAGTGCTTGTCACCCTGCTATAGGAAGGATGTCATTAAAGTGGAGAGGGTGCAAAAGAGTTTTACAAGCCTGTTACAGGGACTGGAGGATTGAGTTATAAGGAGAGGCTGCATAAGCTGGGGCTTTTCTCCCTGGAGTGTAGAAGGCTGAGGGGTAACAATATAGAGGTTTATAAAGTCTAGAGGGGCATAGATAAGGTGGATAGCGACTGTCTTCTCCCCAGGGTAAAGGAGTCTAAAACTAAAGACAATGGGTTTAAAGTGAGGGAGGAAATATTTAAAAGGGACCTGAGGGGCAACCTTTTTCCACACAGAGGGTGGTGTGTATCTGAAACAAGCTGCCAGAGGAAGTAGTAGAGGCAGGTACAATTGCAGTATTTAAAAGACATTCGGACAGGTACATGGACAGGGAAGGTTTAAGAGCGATGTGGGCCAAGTGCAGGCAAATGGGACTAGCTCAGCTGGGCAACTTGGTCAGCATGGATAAGCTGGGCTAAAGGGACTGTTTCCCTGCTATATAGCTCTAAGACTCTATGATTCTAACTGCAAGTACACTCTTATGTTTCTGTGCTCTATCCCTTTGAGAGAGATTGGTTATCATTGCTCATTTCACTACCTGCAGTATCACCTTATCCCTTCCCTTTAACTTTTCAAATTTTCCATTCAGAAATCTCCCCAGCATTTTGTTTAGTACTTCAAACCATTTTGGCTTCCTTTATCCAGATCATTGCTAGCTGGGGACAATCTATGAATGGTCTTATTAGTGATTTGATGAGGTTATTATTTGGCACTGCTGTAAGATTTAGGATCACACTTCTTACTAATTGCATGAGGAGTGTGAATTCTATTGTTTAATTAGCGACTTGAGCAACAGACCTAAACATCACTGTTGGAAAGCATACCATTTGGGAAAGTTTAGTTCCAGTACAGAGGAACTGGCACCACTGTATACATTTTTCCAGGAAAATATTGTTGAAGGCAACTGCTGATGAGGCATAAGCACTATTACAAGGAATTCAACTGCTATTAGATCTTCATAAATACACTTATTAACTACAAGAATCTGGTGTTGTTGTTCCAGAAATACATAATTGTACACAAATGCACAAACTAATTCCAATCCATTTAGATATTAAGTGCAGATAAATTAATGGGAACTTTTATTTTTGTTGAAGAAAGTAAAGGAAAATTATTTTCTTAGATCAATGAAGGAAAAATGTGGAATTCTCTCCCATGTGTAGAAGGGAGTAACTGTGCTTGAAATTTCTCTGAAATCACAGCTGTGCCATATTAATTGTCACTTCTCAGAAATAAAGTACACGAGCAGCTTCTCCAATTGTTACACAGAACATTATCAAGGCAATTTCTTCAGGTGTCACAAAGGTGACGCAACTTCAATTTGCAGAAAGCTGGAAATTGCCAGTAAGTGTCTAGGTGACCCATTCCTCACAGTCCCTGACTTTGTTCAGTTTTGACATAGATTGGATTGGCTTTCTTCCTCCAGAGACCCAAGTGGCTTTGTGATGGAAAGCACATTGAAAGTAAGCCAGCTATTTTACTTCATCACTTTGGTTTGCAAAAAAAACAGCCAAAATTATAGCTCAAGTGTCTGGTAATGCACTATTTCTATAAGCACTTCCTCTTGACAAGGTGACTAGAAGTTTTGATTCAAGCTGTTTATGAGTATTTCTTACTCAGTGGGATGCAAGAAAGGATTTTTTTTTGTATGCCTCAATGATAGAAGGTGCACACACAAAAAAAAAATCATGGGAACATTAAGCCTTTTACATAATCAACTAAAATGCCATTTGGAATATCTGAGTAAAGGGTCATTTGGTAGAACTCTGTCCCTGAGTCAAACAGCTGTGTGCTTAAAATTCATTCCAGAGGCTCGAGCACAAAAATCTGGGCTGACATTTCAGGGAGGGTGCTGAGGGTGTGAGCTGTCAGATGCATTATACCAAGTTTCTATCTGCTCAGGGATGGATGTAAAACTTCCCTTGGTAGTTCAAAGGAGAATGGAAATTTATCCCTGGTGTCCTAGTCAATACTTTCCCCTCAAATCGTGAAACAGACTATCTGGGCACATTTGTATATCTGCTTGTGAAAGATGCTGTGTGCAAATTGGCTGCCACTTCCCCTACATTACTACAACGATGACACTTTTAAAAGTCCTTCATTCATTGATAATTACTTTGGGAGGTCCCCAAAGTCTGGTACCTGACTGATCTGCTACAGCCATGACCTGCTATTGATATGCTGCCTAATAAAGGGAATTACAGACAGTCCCCAGGTTACAGCCAGGTTCTGTTCCTGAGAACTGTTTGCAACTCGAGCCGTTCATAAGTCAGAAATGTACAAAAATTGTGTGAGAGAAGATCACAGGAATGTCTGATGGGAGAGGGAGCAGCTGCTGCAAGAGCAGCTGCCCTCACCAACTCTGATTATGTGAGCAGGCCTGCTCAGTGCACCCAGCTCTGCTCAGCTCAGCTCCACCTAGCCCCTGATTGTTGAGGGGGATAGAAGATGCATGAAAATGCACTGTACCCACCCAGCAGAAAATGCCTGCAGCCCCACAGCAGCCAGCAAGTCTATCCCCCATCCATCCATCCATCAAGCAATACACAAACAGTGCTGGAAGAACTCAGCAGGTCAGGCAGCATCTATGGAGGGAAATAAATAGTCAATGTTTATTTCCCTCCATAGATGCTACCCAACCTGCCGAGTTCCTCCAGCACTTTGTGTATTGCTCCAGATTCCAGCATCTGCAGAATTTCTTGTGCCATCCATCAAGCAGGTCTCCTAAATGCTCGTTCATATGTACAAGGTGTCCATAAGTATGTACAAGGTGTCCATAAGTCATGTGTTCATAACCCAGGGAAGTCAGTCAAGTTTATTGTCCTACATTGTAAATAAAATCTCCATCTAGTCCCTGCTGCTGAGAGGGGGCAGTAAATTCTTGAGATATTCCATAAAGAGGAATTATTGGATGTTGAGGGAATCCATTACCATGGGACAAGAGCAATAAGTAAAATTTAATTTTTCTGAATTAGAATGACCTTTGTTGGATTTGTGAGGGGTGTACAGGAATCCAAAAGAGCAGCAGATCTTCAACATCATGGGAATTGTCAACAACTATTCCAAACTCTCCTGCCATTTGAAAGGAGGCACAATACAAGTAACAGTCTCTCAAGACTGGATTCAAATGCATAATTCACTCACTAAGGAAAAAAATCTTGTTTAATACTTCTCACAACAGTTTAAAAAGCTCTTACAATTTCAGAAACAATTTGCAATTAAACACCACCTTTAACAATGTAAATCATTCCAAGGTAATATCATAGAAAATTTTAGACATTTGAGTACAGTATAATTACTATTTTAATGTGGTACATCAGTTAAAGATGGACAAAATTAACTCTTGGAACTTCTTTCTCTGAAGTCCCAAGAGAAAGAAACTTTATTTTTAATTTTGAAATACCAAGTGCAACAGATTGTGAAAGGTAAGAAAAGTTGATAACTGAAATTTCCCAGTTAATGTGCAAGTCTAACTAGAAATAGGTGCATGTCAGGATTGAACCCATGAACATTCAGCTTGCACACATTCCTGAAGTGGCAGGGTATAAGTGGCCTCCGGGTTTGGAATCACTAGGTTGTGATTGTTGGCAGGAAATCTAGTGCAGAAGGGTGTAAAGTTCTGCAGCAACAGGAAAGAGCGCATCAAATTTTAAAGCAAAACACAAAATGCTGGAGGAACTCAGGTCAGGCAGCCTCTATTTCATTTCCCTCCATAGCTGCTGCCTGACCTGCTGAGTTCCTCCAGCATTTTGTGTGTTTTGCTCCAGATTCTAACATCTGCAGAATCTTGTGTCTCCAAAGTTTAAAGGAAGTTTCACTCAGAAACATGGTTGAAGGACAATAAATCATCATGTCACCTTTCAAAAAGGAGGGGAATCTCCCAAGTGATTTTTAGTTTACATACTTATTCACAGGGTGTAGATCTCACTGACAAGATCAATATTTATTGTTCCTCCATAATTACCCTTGAAGTGAATAGCCTGCAATGCTATTTCAGTGGACATTCCCATATTATCAATATCTCCAAAATCTTTGTTCCCTCAGAGGTTCTGAGGTCATTTCGATACAAGGAGTGCTGAAAGCCACATATCACAATGCTGGCTTCTTGCAACAGAACCAGCAATCACTTATATCTGGGGACACTGCAGGACTCCTGGTTCCTGCAGCCTTGCATTCCCTACAAACCAACTGCACCCCTTTCCTCCTCTCCTGAGCAGTCTGAGACTGAATTAAATTATTCACCATCTTGGTGTCATATTTGATGAGCTTTGACCACATATCCATGCAATCACTAAGACTGCCTACTTCCACCTGTGTAACATTCTGTGACCCTCCTCAATTACAACTCATCTGATACTCAAAGCCATAAGTGAGGTTTTGACTAAATTTATGCAAGTAAAATCATCACCAGTGTCAGCAACCCATATACAGTATCCTCCTACAAAATACATCAGTCTGGAAATTTGTCTGCACCATTTTACCAGTGTTAAAATGCCAGTAGCATTCTAAAAATTGCCAAATTCATTCACACCAAAATAATGACAGCAGGCTCCCTCTTGTAACACCACTCCATTTCAGGAAAAGTGGATCAAAAATTGAGAGGAAGCCTGCTGAAATGTATTGGTGTGGTGACAGGGATCCCAGTTTGGGTCTCTCTCCTTGAGTTGTGCAACATTTTGTCTATGACTGCAGGGGAAACCCTTTAAATCGGATTCCGTTTGAGCTTCCAGCATTAAGGGCTAGGTCTTCAGTGAAAAGAACAGCCACTGTGATCCAGATTGGTGCGAGTGAAAATCTCACCATAAATATTGGTCATTGAACCACTGCTGACATCATTCAGGCTCACTAGGCAAGTGAGGATACAGGAAAATCTCTCATCACAAGACCACACAATATTAGCGACTGGCATTACCTCTGCCAGAAACTTGAGTGAAATCGGTTAACACTGTAGGCCATATCCATTAATTTCTCTCAAGTTGAGTCAGTCCAGGTTCACACATTAAGCATTATCCTCAATTAAAAACTCAGCATTTATATTGGTTTAGTTTATTAACAACTTGATGAATGTTGTGGAAATATTATTGCATTGATTGCCCACTTCTATTAACCAGTCAATTCTATTTTTGCATTTCATGATAAGATTGTACCCATGGTTTAAACTGCTTTCTCAAATTGGCAAAAAATGTGGACTACAATATGACTTGTTGTTACATGCAAGGAAGAATCAAAAATACAGCATAGGATTGAATGCACATTCCTGAAAAATTGGCTTTGGTACATGAAGGATAATAGACAGCACATTTACAATAAGTTAACTTGCTCAACAGTGTGGTTTGCCATGCATTTAAAGAGACAGTTGTACAGCAAGTCAGGGTGATTAAGGTAATATGATATATAAACACTTAATATATGGATATCTCTGGCAGAATACAGGATAATGCTGAGCAGATTATTTTATACATAAAAACAAATTATATAACATAATATACCTGAATGCAACAATATCCAACATCCCTATTGTGACTTGCCTAATGAGTTGGTTGTTATACCTCGGTTGGGGGGGGGGGGGGGGGGGGGGGGGGGTGGTGGTGAGTAAACAGAGAAGGGACAACATTTAGACAAGTAGAAGGCCAGGTGTCAGGTTGTATTAATCAGCTCCTGTTACTGGGCAGCTTTGAAGACCAAAGGCACGACAAGATTAGTTGAGCCACATTGTTCCCTTTTGCAGCCTGCTGCTGCCTGGGTAAACTAATTCTCAAAGTCCTATTTGAAAATAAAACAACTCCCAAATTTAACCAAAGTAGATCAAAGGGATTTGTCAGCACTGAGTTGCCAATATGACTCCGAGGAGGCAGACTCATCTAGTGCTCATTGGCCATTGTTTGGGACCTGTAGATAAGAATGATCTGCACTTCAAAAACCTGTCACCTGTCAGTGTGGATGTAACCCAGCAGGATGGTGCCTGAATAAGTCGGACACTTTAGAGTCATACAGCATGGAAACAGGCCCTTTGGCCCAACTCATCCATGCCAACTGTGTTGCTCAGCAAGCTATAGTTTATATTTTGCTGCTACCGAGACTACCGTTAGAGTTGTTTATATCCTGATCCATCCTGTGGACAAAATGGGGGGGGAAGAGAGAGGGAGGGGGTTGCAGGCTGATGTGAATCCTCTGTATGGGAGCCTAATGACAGCTTTGTTCTGACAAAGGTCCTTTAAAGAGCAATGGGCCCATAACTTAGAAAATTCAGTTTTTCCATGGCCAGACTTGAGAGAAGAGCTTCCAAGTTTACCAATTGGACCAATGCTACATAATTGGCACTGGTAAGTACTGAACTCATTCTATGCTTGGGAAATTGCCATCATTTCCACCCCCACTTAAGCAGAAAATAAAACTGAACAAAGGTAGGAAAAGAAACAACTCTGTCCTAGAATATTTGTCACTGTCCATTGGTTGACTTTGATGTTTCAGGCAGACCAAAGTGCATCTTTCATTGAATTGATGATCTTCCAGCAGCAGTCAATGTTGGCCTCAGTACATTTCCCTGGGAACAGCTTGCAGGCAGAGTCCTGTGTTATCTGCTGCTCAGGAGGAAGCTCGGTGAGGACCATTGTAACCTCTTCCAAACATTGGCAAAAGTAATTTTGACTGCCTGCTCAGGAAACCATCCCAGAGAATTCACTATGACCTTCTCCAACAGGGCCTCCAGAACATTGTGCTGACTACTGCATGATAGACCTGCGGTCAAAAGTGTTTCCCTGCAGAAAATTTTCTGCAAGGAACAGGTGGTACAGCAAGGTCCAACTGAATGGAAGAATGAACAGCAACGTGGCCAGGTCCATCCTTTGTAACACTGGGATATAGGCCTCAGCATTTGCATATCCAAACTCTACCCACTGCTTGATGCAGCCACAAAGGGAGGCACAAGGACAAGCATTATGATTGGAAATTTTTTTCCCTCCTTCCTCTGCAGATCTGTGCTGTACACAGTCCATTTGGGATTCAGTTGATAACTAAGCTCCATTGAATGACACAGAGGAGCGGTGTATGAGCCACACCTGCGGCATGTACAACACCAAGAGCATCTTGCACATGACTAGGTTCTTTCCTGCCATTGTGAGGGAGCCCCAATCCCATGTTCCCAAGTTGTTTCACTTCATCTACTCTCTTCAACCAGTTCTTGCTTAATGTTCTGGCTCCTAAGAACCAGAAAATAATTGGGAGACAGCAGACTGATCAACACTCACTGTGTACAGCTGTATTGTTGGTGTCTTATCATTGCATTAAGTCCATCTATCTCCTCATGTGCCAAATGGGGAATTAATATCAATTCAATAATTTTGCACAGTATGATAAGTCCATATCAAAAATTGGATTTGAGGTAATAAAGGCTTAATATGCAATGATACTGGCTGTGGTATTATGCAAAACAACTATATTAAAAAAATCAGCACTGGTAATTATTTGAATGAATTGGAACTGTTAACTCTTACACACTCAGCAAGTATTCAGAAATAACAAAACCCATAGTAATTTTAAGCCACCAAGTATTTAATAACATCCATAAGCACTACACTTGACATTAGTGTCAACTAATTCAGTCAAATTTAATTAATGCTAACTCCATGGAGGGGAGGCTGGTTTCCATGATGCACTGGGCTGTGTCCACAGCTCTGCAGTTTGTGGTCACAGGCACAGCAGTTGCCATACCAAGCTGTGATGCATCCAGATAGGATGCTTTCATTAGAATGAAAATTTCCATCTTGTGATAGATAAAAAGACAAAAGAGAATGGAAGGGGAAATAGCAGACAAATATTTAGGTATGCATTTTATTTCTACACTAATTCTAATTATGACATTTGTAATTGACCAATGGAAGGCTGCATCAAACACAATATTTAACAGTTCCTGTAAAATAGGGAATATGAGTATAAATTTTCACATAACTTGTATTACTGATATTCTAAAGTAGACAAAGTATGGCTCAGTTATTGCCATATCCTGGGGCCTTTTTACCTCATGTCGGATTCCAGAATGAGTCTGTGTCACTGCAATATACTATTTTTGAAAGAGCACATTGCAGATTGTTATAATGACATTTTGGAAGTCATTTCCATTTGTGGGATTTAATGGTCATATTTATGGAAAGTGCCTGCAGGAGGCCAACCAAAAACCATCATTTGTCAAGTAAGAGTTCCTTAAATGTTTAAAATCCCTGCAGCTGCTCTCTAGCAATGAAGCAGACTGCATGCAGTTCCACCAGCTGAGACCCCATCAGCCTGTTCCCTCCACAGCCTTACTGGGAATCATGCCTTTGATGACTCACCTTCCTGCATGACACACACAACTCAGCTCTGATATTGTCAGTGAAGACCAGCTCCATAATAATCTCCACCAATTCACATACTCCACCCACATCCTGCCTCCCCCACACACACCACATATATCCCATCCCAAACAGGTACCCTCCCACAAACATTACACACACCACAGATCCCACTCCACAATCCATCCCAAACATCCCTCCCCACTCCCAGTCTACACTAACACCTCCACCCACACACAACCAATGCTCATCCCACCCCACACATGCCATATACATCCTGCCCACCCCACACAGCCAACATACACTCCACCCCACACTGACAAGCACACCCAGCATAAAACCTACACATCCCACATGCAATGCACACACACCACAACCTTAGATCTCTGCCTTTAGGTCCTGTGCAGATCAGCTGGTGGGGGTATTTGAAGACATTTTTAACTTCTCCCTACTTCAGAGGTTCCCACCTGCTTTAAGATGACCACTATCATCCCAATACCCAAGAAAAACAAGGTAACATGCCCTAATGACTTGCGACCAGTGCCCCGACATTCACCATCACAAAGTGCTTCGAGAGGCTGGTCATGGCACACTAACTCCAGCCTCCCAGACAACCTTGACCTACTACAATTTGCCTTCCACTGAAGGAGATCTACAGTGGACACCATCTCCCTGGCCCTACACATCTCTGGAGCACCTGGACAGTAAATACACCTACATTAGATGATTGTTTATTGACTACTGATCCACTTTCAAAAACAATAATTCCAGGCAAATGCAACACCAAACTCCAAGGCCTGGGACTCAACACTTCCCTCTGCAACTGGATCCTTGACTTCCTGACCAACAAACTGCAATCAGTGAGGATAGGCAGCAACACCTCCAGCACAATTATTCTTAACATTGGTGCCTCACAAGGCTGCATTCTCAGCCCCCCACTCTACTCCCTATATACTCATGACTGCATAGACAGATTCTGCTCCAACTCCATCTACAAGTTTGCAGATGATACCACCATAGTGGGCCATATCCAAATAATGTCAAGTTGGAGTACAAGGAGGAAATGGAGAGTTTAATGACATGGTGTCATGACAACAATCTTTCCCTCAATGTCAGCAAAACAAAAGAGCCAGTCATTGACTTCAGGAAGGGGGCAGTACACATGCTCCTGTCTACATCAAGTGCTGAGATAGAGATATCTTTAGTCACATGTACATCAAAACTGTGAATTGCATCTTTTGCACAGAATGTGCTGGGGGCAGCCCACAAGTGTTGCCACACTTCCAACACAGCATGTCCACAACTTCCTAAACCATACATCTTTGGAATGTGGGAGGAAATCAGCACACCTGGAGGAAACTCACAGGGAGAACATACAAACTCCTTACAGACAGCAGCTGGAATCAAACCCAGGTCACTGGCACTGTAATTGCATTATGCTAACCGCTACAATCCTGTGCCTCAAGTTCAGAAGAGTGAACATCACCAATAGCCTTTCCTGGTCCGACCACATGGACACCATAGCCAAGAAAGCTCACCAATGCCTCTACTTCCTCAGGAGGCTAAAGAAATTTGGCATGTCCCTGTCAAACCTCACTAATTTTTAATCTGGATGCATCATAGTTTGGTATAGCAACTGCTCTGCCCAGGACCGCAAGAAACTGCAGAGTTGTGGACACAGCTCAGCACATCACAGAACCCAACCTCTCCATGGACTGTCTGTACTTCTCACTGCCTCAGTAAAGCAGGCAGCATAATCAAAGACTCCACCCACCCAGAACATCGTCTTCTTCCCCCCTCCCATCAGGCAGAAGATACAAAAGCCTGAAAGTACATACCACTAGGCTCAAGGAGAGCTTCTATCCTGCTGTTACAGGACTATTAAATGTTTCCTTGGTACAATAAAGTGAACTCTTCACCTCACAATCTACCTCATTATGACCCTTGCACCTTGTTGTCTACCTGCACTGTAATTTCTGTAGTTGTGATGCTTTATTCTGCATTGTTTTAAAACATAGAACATACAACATTTATAGCACAGTACAGGCCCTTCAGCCCATGTTATGCCAACATTTTATCCTGCTCTAAGATCTAACCCTTCCCTCCCACATAGCCCTCTACTTTTCCATCATTCATGTGGCTATCCAAGAGTCTCTTAAATGTCCCTAATGAATCTGCCACCACAACCTCTGCCAACAGTGTATGCCACACACCCAACACTTTAAAAAAACACTTGCCTCTGACATCCCCCTTATACTTTCCTCCAATCACCTTAAAATTATGCCCCCTCATGTTAGCCATTTTCACCCTGGTAAGAAGTCTGACTGTCCACTCAATCTATGCCTCTTATCTTGTACGCCTCTATCAAGTCACATCTCATCCTCCTTCACTCCAAAGAGAAAAGCCCTAGCTCACTCAACCTTTCCTCATAAGACATGCTCTCCATTCCAGGCAGCATCCTGGTAAATCTCCTCTGCACTCTCAAGCTTCCACATCCTTCCTATAATGAGGTGACAAGAATTGAACACAATACTCCAAGTGTGGTCTGACCAGAGTTCTATAGGCCTACAACATTACCTCACAGCTCTGAACTCAACAGCCCAACTAATGAAAGCCAACACTCTACACCTTCTCAACAACCCCATCAACCTGCACAGCAACCTTGAGGGATCTATGGACATGAAGCCTAAGATCTGTTCCTCCACACTGCTAAGAGTCCTGCCATTAACCTTGTAGTCTGTTTTCAAATTTGATCTTCCAAGGTGCATCACTTCACATTTATCCAGGTTGAACTCCATCTGCCACTTCTCAGCCCAGCTTTGCATTGTCAATATCCTGTTGTAATCTACAGCAACCTTCTACACTATCCACAGCACCACCATCCTTTGTCATCAAACTTTCTAACCCACCATTCCACATACTCATTCAAGTCATTTATAAAAATCAGAGCAGGAGTCCCAGAACAGATGGCTGCAGAACACCACTAGTCACCAACATCCTGGTAGAATACACTCCATCTACCACCACCTTCTATGGGTGAGCTAATTCTGAATCCACAGCCGAGTTTCCCTGGATCCCATGTCTCCTGACTTTCTGAATAAGCCTTCCATGAGGAACCTTATCAAATGCCTTACTAAAATCCATGCACACCACATCCACTGCTCTACCTTCAATGTGCTTTGTCACATCCTCAAAGAATTCAGTCAGGCTCATGAGGCACAACCTGCCCCTCACAAAGCCGACTGTCCCTAATCAGCCTATGCTTCCCCAAATGCCCATAAATCCTGTCTCCAAGAATCTTCTCCAGTAATTTGCCCACCACTGAAGGACTCACTGGTCTTTAATTCCCAGTGTTATCCCTTTCCTAAGGAAAGGAACAACATCTGGCACCACTCTTGTGGTTAGTGAGGACAAAGATCATCACCAAAGGCACAGCAATCGTTTCCCTCACTTCCCATAAATAACCTTGGATATATCCCATCAGGCCCTGGTGACTTATCTATACTAATATTTTTCAAAAGTTCCAGCACATCCTTTTTCCTCACATCAACATGCCCTAGTGTATCAGCCTGTTGTACACCTCACAAACGTCAAGGTCTCTCTGGTGAAAACTGAAGCGAAGTATTCATTAAGGACCTCCCCTACCTCCAGGCACGTTTCCTCTTATCCCTGATCAGTCCTATCCTCACTCTCGTCATCCTCCTATTCTACACATAGGTGTAGAATGCCTTGGGGTATTCCTTAATCCTACTCGGCAAGACCTTCTCATGCCCGCCCCCCCCCCCCCCCCCCGCCAAGCTCTTAGGTCCATTCTTAAGCTCCCTCCTGGCTACCTTGTAACTCTCCAGAGCCCTGTCTGATCCATGTTTTCCAAACTTCAGGTAAGCTTCTTTCTTCCTCTTGAAGAGGTAATATGTCTCTTGTCAACCATGGTTCCTTCACTCTACCATCCTTGCCCTGCATCAGTGGGACATATCTATCCAGAACCCCATGCAAGTACTCCTTAAACAACCTCCACATTTCCACTGTCCATTTCCTCAAGAACATCTATTCCAAATTTACATTCCCAAGTTCCTGCCTAACAGCATCATAATTCTCCTCCTCCAATTAAATACTTTCCCATATCATCTGCTCCTATCCCTCTCCAAGGCTATGGTAAAGGTCAAGGAGTTACAGTCACTATCTCCAAAATGCTCTCCCAGCAAGAGATCTAAAACCTGATCAGACTCATTGCCAAGTACCAGGTCCAGAATGGCCTCTCCTCTCTATGCCTGTCCACATACTGTGTCAGGAATCTTTCCTGGACACACCTAACAAACTCCGCCGCATCTATCCCCTTTACACTAAAGAGGTGCCAATCAATATTAGGGAAGTTGAAATCACCCACGACAATAGCTTATTTTTGCATCAAAAATCTGCCTCCCAATCTGCTCCTCAGTGTCTCTGCTGACATTTGTGGGGGGGGGGGGGGGGGGGGGGGGGGGGGGAAATCTGTAGAAAACACCCAATAGCATGATTGCTCCCTTCCCATTTCTGACTTCCACCCACACTGACTCAGTGGATGATCCCTCCAGGACATCCTCCCTTTCTACAGCTGTGACTGTCCCTGATCAGCAAAGCCCCTCCCCCACCTCTTACCTCCATCCTGGTCCCTTCTGAAACATCTAAACCCTGGAAAATCCAGCAGCCATTCCTGCCCTTGTGACAGCTAAGTCTCTGTAATGGCCACCACATCATAGTTCCATGTACTTACCCATGCTCTGAATTCATCTACCCTTGTTCCTGATACTTCTCACATTAAAGTAGACACACTTCAGCCCATCCAACCAATTGCAATTTTGCCCTTTCAAATGCCTATCCTTAGTCTTTCTACACTCTGCATCTACTTGTACACTAAATGCACCAATTTATCACTCTGGTTCCCATCCCCCTACCAAACTAGGGTAAACCCTCCCCAACAGTTCTAGCAAACCTGCCTGCAAGAATATTAGCCCCCTTCCAGTTCAGGTGTAACCCATCCCTTTTGTACAGGTTGTACCTTCCCCAGAAGGGATTCCAATGATCAACAAATCTGAAACCCTGCCCCAACTCCTCAGCCACATATTCATCTGCCAAATCAGCCTATTCTTACCCTCACTGGCACATGGCACAAGCAGCAATCCAGAGATTACTACCCTTGAGGTCCTGCCTTTCAGCTTCGTACCTAGCTCTCTATATTCCCTCTTCAGGACCTCATCTCTTTTCCTACCTATGTCATTGGTGCCAATGTGTAGCGCAACCTCTGGCTGTTCACCCTCCCCCTTCAGAATGCTGTGGGCCTAATCCAAGACATCCCTGACCCTGGCAGCCAGGAGGCAACATACCATCCAGGAATCTCTTTCACAGCCACAGAATCTCCCATCTGCCTCCCCCTTACTATGGAACCCCATCACTACTACTCTCCTCCCTTCCCTTCTGGGTCACACAACCAGGCTCAGTGCCAGAGACGTGGTCACTGCAGCTGTCCTCTGGTAGGCCATTCCCCCCCACAACAGTATCCAAAGTGGTATACCTATCATCAAGAGGAACAGCCACAGGTGTACTCAGTAATACCTGCCTACTCTCCATCCTTCTCCTGACAGTCACCCAGCTACCTGCCTCCTGCAGCTCAGGAGTGACTGCCTCCCTGTAGCTCTTATCTATGAACTCCTCATTATCCCATAGGAGCCAAAGGTCATCCAGCTGCAGCTCCAGTTCCCTAACACAGTCTGTAAGGAGCTGCAGCTGGATGCACCTCATGTAGATGTAGCTTTCAGAGAGACTGGAGGTCTCCCAGAACTCCCACATCTTACAAGCTGAGCACACCACTGACCCTGGAGCCATTCTCACTACTCTGTCCTGGCACTAAAGGGAACACCACAGCAAGCAAGCAAGAAACATAACAATGACTTACCATCACCTCTTCTCACCAAAGCCTCAGTCCCCACTCTAACACTGACCCACTTACACAATGGCCACTCCACTTATACCTGCTTTCCTTTGATTTGCTGCTGTTAATCAGCCAATCAGCAGGTAACAATTTGCAACTGTGCCTCGCTTAGACTCTTGCAAGGCAAAACTCACCAGCTCAGGCACAGAGACTCACCTCTTTTCAAAGGTCCTGCTCCAAATCCCAACTCTGCAAGGTGAAACTCATTATACTACCTCAATGCACTGTGTAATGAATTGATCTGTATGAATAGTAAGCAAGACAAGTTTTTCACTGTACCTCAGTACAAGTGACAATAATAAACCAATTCCAATCCCCTACACAACCCCATCTCACACACATCCCACACGTACACAGGCCCCACACGTACACAGGCCCCACACACCCCATTCCACACACCATTTTTTAAATTCCAAAATAAACTTTATTCATCATAAAAAACAAACTATATACAACAATAAAACGGTGCAAACATTTACATTCATGTACGTATCCATCATTAGTGTTACCTTTTTATATAAAAAACACAGTACCAATGCCACTTGTGTGGCTCCCTGGGGTCTACCCAATCCTGTATTTACAATATTTAGGGGGCTTTCTTGCCTGACCCCGCCCCTCCCTCTCCAGTGGCAGAAGAACCCTAAACTGTAGTCCTTCCCAACTGAGCCCTTGCATTGGCTACACCCAGCTTCAATGCGTCCCTCAGCACGTACTCCTGCAGCCTGGAATGTGCCAGTCAGCAGCATTCCCCTACTGACATCTCGCAGTGCTGGGAGACCAACAAGTTTCGGGCAGACCAAAGGGCGTCTTTCACCGAGTTGATGACCTTCCAGCAGCAGTTGATGTCCGTCTCTGTGTGTGTCCACAGGAACAGCCCGTAGATCAGAGAATCCTCTGTTACACAGCTGCTGGGGATGAACCGTGACAAGGACCCCTGCATCTTTCGCCACACCCTCCCCGCAAACCCACAGCCTGCAAAGAGGTGGGCAACCGTCTCATCCCCAGCGCAGTCCTCCCGGGGCAGCGTGCACTCGGACTGATGCTTCGACCACGTAGGAAGGATCTGACTGGGAGGGCCCCTCTCACCACCAGCCAAGCAAGGTCTTGATGCTTGTTGGTGAGTTCTGGTGATGTGGCATTCTGCCAGATGGTCTTGACAGTCTGCTCAGGGAACCACCCCACAGTGTCCATCGATTCCTTCTCCTGCAGTGCCTGCAGGATGTTCCGTGCTGACCACTGCCTGATGGACTTGTGGTCAAAGGTGTTGGTCTGGAAGAACTTTTCCACAAAGGACAGGTAGTGCGGCAACGTCCAGCTGACTGGGGCGTTGCGCGGCAATGGGGCCAGGACGATCCTTCGCAACACCAGGGACAGGTAGAACCTCGGCACGTAGTGACACTTGGTGCCTAACGTACTTTGGTTCCACACACAGCCTGATGCAGCCACAGACAAAGGTGGTCATCAGGATGAGGGCAACACTGGGGACACTTTTACCCCCATTGTCCAGCGACGTATGCGTGGTGACCTGTTGGACCCGCTCCATCTTGGATCCCCAGATGAACCGGAAGACAGCACGGGTGATTTTCGAGCCTGATGAGGAGTGGAGTTGACGCCATAATAATGCTCTTTGTTCATCGAGAAATTTCAGTCCAGTTTTTTTTCTCCTGAAATTTTTTTTTAGTTTGTTTTGTTTTATTACTTATAATTTTTTTCAATTTGGCTTTTTTTAATATAATAAATCTTTTTCTTTCTCTTTTTGATTTTTTTGTAATATATTCATTTACTAAGAAACGATGGGGCCTAGAATATATTTTTTATTCTTTATGATTATATATGTCATGATTGTCCTCCCGATCTCTTTGTATTACGTGTATAATTACTGATGTTATATGTATTAATCTGTATTAGTTTGAAAATTAATAACAAGATTGAAAAAGAAAAGAAAGATTTTCCAGCCAGAGGAGCGAGGAACAGGCCACACCTGTGCCAAGTACAGCAGCCCTGAGAGCGCCTCACACCTGATGACAAAGTTCTTCCCAGTTATTGAGAGGGAGCGCTGTTCCCACTGTCCCAGTCTCTGCTTCACTTTCCCAATCCGCTCCCGCCAATTTTTGTTGCACGCCCCAGCTCCTCTGAACCAGTTCCCCAACACCTTCAGGTAGTCAGTCCTGACGGTGAAGGGTATGTTGGATTGGTCGGGCCAGTTGCCGAAGAGCATTGCCTCGCTTTTCTGGCAGTTAACTCTGGCCCCTGATGCCATCTCAAACTGGTCGCAGATGCTGATCAATCTGCGAACTGACCTTGGGTCCAAGCAGAACCTCCATGTATATTGGCGATATCGTCCATGTACAGGGAGGTTTTCACCTGGGTGTCCTCACTGCCTGGCAACATGACTCCTCTGATGCTCTCGTCCTTCCTGATGGATTCAGAAAAGGGTTCTATGCAGCACACGAGCAAGACAGGAGAGAGAGGGCAGCCCTGCCTGACTCCAGACTTAATGGGGAAGCTGTCTGTTTCCCACCCATTGATTTGGACTGCACTACTGATGTCTGTGTACAGCAGCTGGATCAAATTCCTGATTCCCTCCCCAAAGCCCATTTTGGAGAGCACGTCCAACATATACGTGTGTGATATCCTGTTGGAGGCCTTCTCCTGGTCCAAGCTGACCAGGCAGGTGTCCACCCCTCTGTCCTGAACTTAGGCGATGGTGTCCCTGAGCAACACGAGGCTGTCAAAGATCTTCCTGCCAGGTACAGCACAGGTTTGGTTCGGGTGGATCACCTGTCCCAGAGCAGACTTGACCCTGTTGGCGATGGCCTTGGACAGGATCTTATAATCCACATTCAACAGTGAGATGGGTCTCCGATTTCTGATGTCCGCCCTCTCCCCCTTCTGCTTGTAGTTGAGGGTAATGATGCCCTTCCTCATGGATTCTGACATGCTGCCGGACAGGAGCTGGTGCCCCTTGCCCGTGCAGCAACTACTGTGATAGTCGTGTCTGATAGTTTCAGTTAACAGAGTTTGAATGGACGAAGATAAAGATGCAATGTATACTGCAATGGGCCAGTAGGGAAGGAGGCAGCAAGCAAACTGTCATGAACGACAAAGCCACATTTTTAAACATGGGTGGAAATCATCGAGAGGATAAGTGTATCCAAGACAAGAATATGGTGGAAGGTCTGGAATGTTTTATTGCCATCACTGCTAAAATCTTGTAGATAGCCGGTTAGGGATGATAGATAGTGTGGATATAGGCCCACATTTTTTTTATTTTGAAAATAAACTTCATTCATAATAAAAAAATATATACAAAGGAAGAAAACAGTGCAAAATACAAAAGCTTAACATTCATGATTGTTACATTCAATAGTGTAAAACTTAAAAGAGAAAAAAAACACACATACTAACAGCACCATTGCCACTCATGTGGCTCCCTGAGGTGATACCCATTTCATTGTTCGAGGGGCTTCCCCACCCAACTCAGCCCCTTCATGTGCTGTAGCAGAAGGAACCTCGACTGTGGTCCTTCCCAATAAAGCCTTTGCATTGGCTGCACTGAGCTTCAGTGCGTCCCTCAGCACGTACTCCTGCAGCCTGAACTGTGCCAGTCGACAGAATTCGCTTACTGACATTTCACTGCACATAGAGACATGATAGCTGAGTAATTGGGGATGGGATCCTTAGTGAAGGGCATTTTTGCTGCCCTAGATAATCAGAACCTCCTTAAAGTTTGGCCTTCCTGGGACAGACTTCCATCCAGGGGCCATCAGGAGGGTATGTTAGGGAATATTCTGGAGTTATGAAATTATGGAGAGTAGATATTAATTAAAATGAGGACACGAGAAACTGCAGAACCAGTCTTCAGGAAATAAAACCTGTTCATAATTTAACTTCAACTGATACTTTAAGGCTATTGAAACCATTGGGCATGGGACATTCTGATTGTGTACCATTAAAACTCAGCAGGGGAAGACAATAGATGAATGTTCATGTTAATTGGTACTCATTGAAAACTTCAGGATGAGATTAGGGCCATCTCCTATATTAATGCATTGTTAAAGGGGTATCCCTGCCACTTAATGCACAGTTCAGGACAGATCTGTTTTGTCACTTAATATTTTGGCTAGTTGTATATTCAGGGAGCCATACTCACACACACGCCATATACACCCCCCCCTATACACAGTCTACAGCACGCACAGACCCCACACACACTATTCTACACACAGCCCACACACACCTCATACACCCACCCCACCCACACCACCTGATAACCCAAACACACCCCACATGCACCTCACGCACACCCTGCCCCACATACAAACACCCTTACACACACTCCACATACACCCCACCCTATATGCTCCCACCCCACAGACATCTCACGTATGCATCCTATACACCCCACATACACTCCCCACACATGCACCCTGTCCCACACTCACATCCCACACACATACCCTGTCCCACACACACACCGTGTCCCACACACTTATCGCACACACACACCCTGTCCCACACACACACCGTGTCCCACACACTTATCGCACACACACACCCTGTCCCACACACACACACCCTGTCCCACACACACATGTACACTGTCCCACACATACACACCCTGTCCCACACATACATCCCACACACATACCCTGTCCCACACACACACCCTGTCCCACACATACATCCCACACACACACCCTGTCCCACACACAATTCCCACACAATAAACACACACACCCTGTCCCACACACACATCCCGCACACAAACCACATACCCATCCTGTCCCACACACACATCCCACACACACGCACACCCACACATATCCCATTTGGACCATAAAATCATATTTATGTTCAATTCCCTAATATAAGCAAAGTAGGACAACGCACATCATTTTTCCAGTGGAATATTGACTGTCATTGACACTGCTTGTGTCCATCTATGTTGGTGGATGGAGGAGGGAAGCGGTGGGGGTATTAGTCAAAAAAGATCTATGGAGAAGAGAGAGGATGTGTTACTATTAAAGGTAACAAATTAACTAGAAAATTAGTGCTGGTCATGTTTAGGAGCTGCAGTCATTACTAATGCAATAAACGTTCTTACAGTATTACCACAGCTCAACAAGAGAAAGGAGATTCATTTTGGAAAGTATTAGAACTCAGTTAGATGACTCGCTGCATAAACATGCTCAAATTTCTGTGACATTCCAATCCTCAGAATATTTTTTTAAAATTTTATTTACAGCGTGGTAACAGGTCCTTCCGGCCCAACGAGTCCACGCCGCCCATTTTAAACCCAAATTAACCTACCCATACATCTTTTTGCTATGTGGGAGGAAACCGGAGCACCCAGAAGAAAGCCACGCAGACATGGGAGAACGTACAAACTCCTTACAGACAGCTACGGCAATCGAACACCGTTCGCTGGTGCTGTAATACCATGCCACCCAGTCAGAATGAATTGTTGAAAAGAGACATGCCATGAAGTGCCTGTGTGTGTTGTCAATGATGGGTTGTGGGAAATGTATGTAAGAGTACATAAAGACCAGTCACACAAGAGTTGTGTTAACACTTGCATAACTGTTTGCATGATGTTGATTATGATATTGTTTGTAGCTTTATTGCTTCAAAATTCAAAATGTGAATTCAAATGGGAAGATAAGATATACTGGAAAATTTATACTTATCAACTGTTACTGTAACATGTATGATCACCTTCTTTAAATGGATGATCTAGCTGCAAGAATTAGAAGGAACAATACACTCTGGTCCATGATTGTTAGACGCTACAGATAATGGGCAGATCGTGCTGATGGCTAGATGGTGGTGTCTTGAGTCAAGAGGCCGACAATAATGATCTGAACTGAGAGCTGGATACACTTCTCATCTGACACCTCAGCATTATGTCAACCACGGCTGCTGCATCTAAATTCATTCAAAATGGTGGCAAGCGGCTTGTTTTCTTTAACTTTAATTAACATTAATAGGAGATCAATGGTGCCGGAGCGTGGTGACTTGTTTCAAGCTGCTCTCTGCAGATCTGTTCATTACTTCTATTATAATCGTTCTACTCTTTTAAATCTGACTCCAAGATGACCTTGCACGTATTGTCTGCCTGCACTGCACTTCGACTGTAACTGTAACACTTTATTCTACATTCTGTTATTGTTTCCCCTTGTACTACCTCAGTGCACTGTTGTAATGAATTGATCTGTATGGATGGCATACATAGCAAAGATTTTTCACTGTACCTCAGTACATGCGACAATAAAAAACAATTTACCAATTTACCATACTTTATGTCAGTGAATTGTGTTTTTAAGTTAAATTATTGTTTTTTCAACTCATCAATAAGTTGTCTAATTACTGAACTGCCGATCACAAGGAAAAGAAGGCTTTCCCATTTGTCACCCTATCTGTCAAAGCTAAAACCCCCAACAATCAATTCAAATAAAGAACCTATTTTCCCCAACTAGTGACACTAATCTTTGATTTGCTCATGGAATCCAACAGAGGGCACTGTTAGCCTTAAAATTATAATTTCTGTAAGGATAAAAATAATATCCAATTTTCCATTGTAATTTTCTTTGATGGCATTGAAAATATGAATTTTCTTTATAATTACATGGCTACATTTTAAATTCAAATTTTAATTTATGATTTGTGCCCCCAGTACACTGCTTTTCCATCCATTTCTATAAGGAGTGGAAATATAAGTTGAAAATATGGCAAAAGTAAATAAATAACTCGTTAAATAAGACCCAAGGTCAACATCATGTGGGGAAACCACATCCTCTACGTTGCATTCTGTTCCTTGAGGATCTGGCTTTTGTGTAAATAGTCAGAAGGAAAAAGAAAATTCACAAGGGATTGAAGGCAATGCAATTTGCAAACAAAAAGACGGGTCATTTCAAGAGGAATAGAGCAAAAAGCAAAGAAGTTAGATTAATTCTGGATGGAAACTTAGACCATTCTTGAAGTACAATGAGTAGTTCTGATCTGCGCAATATATGCAGAGGCACTGAAGAGACATACACAGAAGAAGCCAGAACAGCAAACGTTGTAACCTTATGCAAGGGTGGAAGTGGCTGGGGTTACTTTCTTTATAAGGAGGAAAGTGGGATAGTCACCTGATGGATGTCTTTAAAATCATTAAAGTATGAGATGGTAGATGTAGAGAACAGCATTCTAAGGGGAATCCAAATCCAGAGGACATAAATATTAAATAGTCATGAAAAATCCAATGGGGACTTCAGGAGAAACTCTGTGAAGAGAAAAATGAAACTGTGGAAATGGGGCAGTTGAGTGAAGAGCAGAGGTGCATTCAGATACGTGAATGAGGGGAGAATGAAAGAAGGCTGTGGAATAAGAGAGTCTCTTGCCACATAAATACAGGTACTGGCTAGTGAGGCTGAAAATCTAGCTCTGTCCTGCAAGGTGTTTGTGATTATCAATAACGCTTCATAGTTTCACTGAAAACATGATGCAAAGGTTGTGGCAGTTCACAAAATGCAATACTAATGCTAAATCTAGATGTCTTAGAATTTGTGATAATGCACGGAGATTCATTTAACTCACCTCTGTACAAGCTGTGGTCATAGAATGATATTGATCAGCTGGTAAATTAAGCAGAGTAATGGCAGATGGAATTTAATCCCGGTAAGCATGAGGTGATTAAAATTTTGGCTGCTTAATAAGCAAACACCATAAATGATACGGCCTTAGGGGGGAACAGAAGGACCTTGGTGTATGTCCATTGATCCCTGCTGGTGGCAGCAGAGGTAGATAAAGTGGTGAAGAAGGCATACAGGATGTTGGCCTTAAGAGCATGGAGATCATGATAGAACTTTATAAAACTTTGGTTAGGCTCCACTTGGGAGTATTGTGCGCAGTTCTGTTTGCCACACCACAGGAAGGATGTGAATGCACTGGAGAAGGTGCAGAGGAGACTCACCAGTTTGTTGCCTAGAACAGAACGATTCAGTATCGAGGAGAGCCTGGACAGACTGGGTTTGTTTTCCTTGGGGCGGAGGAGACGGGGGTACACAACATTATGAGGGAGATAGATAGGGTGGATCGCGGGATTCTTTCTCCCATAATGCAGATGAGGAGTAAGCGGGGATCTGAGGAATATTTTTCGAAGTGTAACACACAGCCTGAATGGGTGGTGGAGGCAGGCACTCTTATAACGAGCACTTAAATCACCAAGGCATGGTAGGCTCTGGGCCAAGTGCTGGTCAATGGGATCGGGATAGAAAGGTACTTGATGATCAACATGGACATGGTGGGCCAAAGGGCCTGTTTCTGTATGACTCTACGACTATAATACAACAATTTAACAAGAACTGGTCAGACCAAAGTTCAAGGTATTTCTCTATCTGAACGCAGAACAGCCAGTCAATTCACACTTCACTTGGGGTGACGGCACAGTGGTGCAGCCAATGGAGTTGCTGCCTCACAGCTCCAACTACCCAGTCCGTTCCTGACCTCCGGTGCTCTCTGTGTGGAGTTTGCATGTCCTCCGCATGACTGGATGGGGGTTCCTCTTACTTTCTCCCTTGACCCAAAGACAAGCGGGTTCATAGGTTAACTGACCACTGTATATTTCCCTGGTGCGTCCGTGAGTGGTAGAATCTGGGGCGGGAGTGAATGGGAATCTAGGGAGATTAGGTTACTGGGAAAACTAGTGGTGGAATGGGACTGTTCTGTGAGTCACCATGGACTCAATGGGATGAAGTGGCCTCCTTCTACATTGCAAGGAAATACGAAATATGTGACATCAGTTTCCGTTGGGACAATCAGGTCAATGTGATCGGTTGTATACCTTTTATATTTGCATTGGTTAGTTCAGCTTCTGCTGGATAAAAGTTACTGGCTTGATCCTCCAGCACTTTTTGTATCTGCCCATCTCCTCCCCTCCCCCATCCTTTATTCCATACCGGATTCCTTCTTCTTCAGCCCTTTGCCTCATCTACCGATCACCTCCCAGCTTATTACATCCTCTCCTTCTCCCCCACCCACCTACCTTCCCCCTCTCATCTGGACTCACCGATCACCTGGACTCACCTATCCCCTGCCTGCGTGTGCTCCTCCCCCTCCCCACACCTTCTTATTCTGGCTTCTGCCCTCTTCCTTTCCAGTCCTGCTGAAGGGTCTCGGCCCGAAACGTCGTCTGTCCATTTCCCTCCATGGCTGCTGCCTGATCTGCTGACTTTCTCCAGCACTTTGCGTGTATTGGCCTGAGACTTGCACCCTTTGTCGTCTCAGCAAATTCAAGCTGATTGACATAGCTCCTTCCTGAGATCAGACGAACTGCTCCTTGCCCTGGTAGAGTCTACAAGTTACGAGCTTTTTTCTTACCAAACATTTACCGGGTGTCATTGGATTCCTCTTGTGATGCACTGTGGAGTATTACATAACTCACTTAGACTAGGAGCATCAAGGAAACATGTCTGTTTGTTGTGGCAGCTGACTCTCAACTGATCCTGAAGCATGCTACCTGAGACATTGCATTGTTAACCAAGTGACACTTTTTTTAAGCTAACAGTAGCTCTAAAACTTTAAGTAACTTTTTACTTTTACCTTTATTATTTCAGAACAAAGCAACTACTTATATCCCGCAAAAATGGAGTTATTGCCACTTGCACGGAACAACCTTGAAAGTGGCAACACAGGTAGGCAAGGTGGTGAAGGCGGCATATGGTTTGCTTGCATTCATTGGCTGTGGCATCAAGTACAAGAATTAGGACATTATGCTACCGTCGTACAAAGATTGGTTAGACAGCACTTGGAGTATTGTGTGTAGTTCTGGTCACCATGCTATATGAACAATGTGATTAAGGCGGAGAGGGTGCAGAAGAGATTCACAGGGATTTTTCCTGGACTGGTGGGCTTGTGTGATAAGGAGGGACTGGATAGGCTGGGACTGTTTTCCCTGAAGTGAAGGAGGCTGAGGGGTGACCTTAGGGAGATTTATAAAATGATGAGGGCAAAGGTAGGGTAGTTAGTCACAGTCTTTGTCCCAGGGTAAGGGAGTCTAAAACAAGAGGGTCAGGAAAGATTTTAAGGGGATGTGAGGGGCAAGGTTTTCACGCAGGGAGTGGGGGGTGTATGGATCGAGCTACCAGAGGAGGTGGTAGAGGCAGGTACAATTACAATGGTTAAGCAACATTTGGACTGGTACATAGATAGGAAAGGTTTAGAGGAATATGGGCCAAATGCAGGCAAATGGTATTAGCATAGATAGGCACCTTGGTCAGCACAGAAGTGTTTGGCCGATGGTCCAGCTTCTGGGCTGTACAACTAACTCTATGAATCGATGAATCCAAACAAATTTTTACATGCAATCTACCAAGGTCCTACACAAGTTTAACAAAGCCACTCATACTTCTCTGGAAACGTTGGTCTCACTAACCTGGGTTGCTGCTTTTAATGATCTTGGAATCTATCCCCAAGATTCCTTTGCTCCTCTGTACATTTTCACCAAAGCATGATGATTCAAGGATTTCAATAGTGGGGAGAGGATAGTCTCCTGTAATGTTGATCTAGGTCTTGTTTAACTGGCTATTTAATTACAATTCCAACTTGCGTTTAACCTTATGCAGAAATAGAAAAGGAACAATGCACTTTGGTCCATGATTGTTAGACGCTACAGATAATGGACAGATCGTCCTGATGGCTAGCTGGTGGTGTCTTGAGTCAAGAGGCTGACAGTAATGATCTGAGCTGAGAGCTAGATACACTTCTCATCTGACACCTCAGCTTTACACCAACCACGGCTGCTGCATTTAAAGCAGCAACCCTCATTCAAAATGGTGGCAAGCGGCCTGTTTTCTATAACTTTAATTAACATTAATAGGAGATCAATGGCACTGGAGCATGGTGACTTGTTTCAAGCTGCTCTCTACAGATCTGTTCATACTTCTTTTATAACCATTCTATTTTTTTAAATCTAAATTCTATGACTCCAAGATGACCTTGCACCTTATTGTCTGCCTGCACTGCACTTTCTCTGTAACTATAACACTTTATTCTGCATTCTGTTATTGTTTTCCCTTGTACTACCTCAGTGCACTGTTGTAATGAAATGATCTGTATGGATGGAATACATAACAAAGATTTTTTCACTGTACCTCGGTACATGTGACAATAATAAACCAACTTACCAAACACATTTTCCAGGTAGTTACATAATCCTACAACAAGATTGGAGTGTGCTCTCCAGGAAGCAAACCTGAGCAGGAAATATGGAGACCCAAGGTTGCCCAAATGTCTTGAGTCTTCCTCCCGACGTCTCAGGCTGGGTCCAAAGGAATGCAGCACTTGACACTGGCTTGTTTGTGGGAGTTGCTAGAAAGATGACCTAGTTATGCATCAGTCTGCCTTCAGACTCCAGTCCAGGTTTTCATTGTCAGAGTTTATTCCCTCAGCCTTCCTCTCTCCCAAGACTCCTGCAGGCAATAGAACCATTTGCACTCTGCCGGGGTTTGGATTGTGAGTGCCGAGGTGTCTCCACAAACCGGTGTATCCAAGAGCCAAACCTCCTCCAAGCTCCCCTGAAGTAAAGTGCCAGTTTCCCTGTTCACCAGGTGGAGGCACAACAGAGGACTTGCCAGTGCAGAGGCTGTGCCCCAACAGGGAGAGACTCGTGCTCATGGCTGTTGCTTTTGTACAGCTGCCTGCCAGTGGTGTAAACTGGAAGTGAGAAACACACATTGGCACACAGCAAATTGGCAGTGAATGGCACTGAGCCCCCAGATTCATTCTTCACTTCATGGGTGCTATTGGCAGGAGGGCGACCATTGGTTTGAAACGCAGGTTAAATGAAATAATCTATCCTGTTTCCCTGCTTCTGACCAATTCTCCTTTGAATGACAAATTCATCTCTCATGTCCTATTGAGCATTTCAGCTCAGTTGGCTTTTGGGGTACATGGCTTGTTGAAGGAGAAAAAGTCATTACACAATTAGCAGCAAGGGATAATCTTGATTTCCTGCAGAAGAGGGGTATCTGAGCAAAGTGGAGCTGGATTAAGTCACCATTCTGTGCAGTATAAGCAAATAAAGACAGATGAGCACTGCTTTAATCTATAATTCAATCTGATTTGCAACACAAATTTGAACCAAGAAACCAAAGTTCTAACCAATGCAAACAAATAACAGAACTTTCTCAGTGAGAGTGCTGGTACAGGAAGAGAGTTTAGTGCAGTGGTTGACCCACTATTGAACTAAACCAATATACAAAGAAGATATGAGATGTTATCAAGCCCAGCTAACTATGTTGTTGGAAAAAAGCCCAGACTGACATTTATTCTATTCACAGAGGTTTCACTTATTCTTACCAGTGCATTCTTTATATTTGACAATCAACTTAGCTCTGGAATGATGAAAAGTAATATTTTAGAAACAAGAACAGGGAAAATGGTCATGAATTAACTTAGCTGACAGCTGCATTGTTAAAAATTTATTTGTCATAGGCCCGAGTTTTATTTTTATAGTGTCTGATCAGACCAAATCAATGTGGAAACTTTAAAGTGGATCTACTTAATCAGTGGATCACTTGGCCAGTAGATCTACTGGCCAGCATAATCAAAGACCCCACCCACCCGGGTCATTCTCTCTTTTCTCCTCTTCCATTGGGTAGCAGGTACAGGAGCCTGAGGGCACGTACCACCAGACTTAAGGACAGCTTCTACCCCACTGTGATAAGAGTTTTGAACAGTTCCCTTATATGATAAGGTGGACTCTGACCTCACGATCTACATTGTTGTGACCTTGCACCTTACTGCACTGCACTTTCTCTGTAGCTGTGACACTTTACTCTGTACTGTTATTGTTTTTACCTGTACTACCTCAATGCACTCTGTACTATCTCAATGCACTCTGTACTAACTCAATGTAACTGCACTGTGTAATGAATTGACCTGCATGATTGGTATGCAAGACAAGTTTTTCACTGTACCTCGGTACACGTGACAATAATAAACCTATACCAATACTCAGAACAACAGAAAAGTTTATTGGGCTAAATTGTGCTGGGTATGACCAGCACTTCAGAAAGGAACCATCAGTGTTCGGCACCTCCCAGACAAGGAAATCCTCGACCTGATCAGTGATGGGACCTCCAATACGAGCAGAGTAGTCCAGGCGAGGTTATAAAAGCTGATGAATTTCTGTCACTGTTAAATTAGAAAATCTTACCCTTTGGATGCAATACTCTTTGGGCTGTTGGAGGCAGGACCTTGATTTCCAGAAGACCCTGCCTCTTCCTCCAGCATCCCCTGGGAAACTGGCCTGAGGTTTGGGCTTTTCTTTCCTTCCCCTGGTCACGCTGGAAGCCCAGTTGGACAAGTACAAGAGGAAGCAACTTTGTTCTTGGCATTCACCCAAAATCATTCAAAGGTTTCAGCTGTGGCTTTCGGCCCCATTCGATGCACTGAATACTCCTCCAAGTCAACCCCAACAAATCTGCACATGTGTAAGATCTCTTAAAATTCTGCAGATATTGAACTTATCCCTGCTTTCCTGTATGCTGTGCTCAGCAGGAGTTAATAGCAGACAGTGAATCAGTTTCACAGAGCAGGTATCATTTGGGCTCTGTAGTTACATAATATAGAGCATAGAACACTACTGCACAGTACAGGCCCTACGGCCCACAATGTCATGCTGACATTTTATCCTGCTCTAAGATCTATCTAACCCTTCCTCCCACATAGCCCCCTATTTTTCTATCATTCATGTGTCTATCTAAGAGTCTCTTAAATGTCCCTAATGTATCTGCCCCCACAACCTCTGCAGGCAGTGCATTCCACGCACCCACCACTCTCTGTGTAAAAAACTTGCCCCTGACATCTCCCTTATACCTTCCTCCAATCACCTTAAAATTATGTCCCCTGGTGTTAGCCATTGTCACACTAGTAGATTGACAACACTTGTAACTCTCCACATGGAGTGCTTGACGTGCAAAGTAAAGCACCAGAGAAACTGAATGAAAACAATGAAAAATTACAACATCATTATCAGGGTACTCACACTTGAAATTACAGGAGTTAACTTGCTGTGATGCATTTAGCTTATACCCTCTGCCCAGATACATTCATTTCATGACATTCAATGCATTGCACTGGAAAGGCAGACTGTGAAATGGGACTTTCACGAGACCAAAAATGGAGTTACACAACTTGTACAGCAGTTTTGAATGTTAACATTTAAATATCCTTGCTTTCTTTTTTTTCTTTTTCAATCTTTTTATTAGTTTTCAAATTAATACAGATTGATATATAGCATCAATATTTATACATGTAATACAAAGAGATCAGGATAACAATCATAGCATATATAATCATAAAGAACAATAAAATATTAAAAACATCTGTAGATCTAACGATCTCTTAGTGAATGAATATAATATAAGAAAGGAAAGAAAAAGATTTATTATATAAATTTAAAAAAAAACAAATCAATAAAAAAAGTTATAAACAATATAAACTAAACAAAAAAAAACATTAAAAAAAAACAAACAACAAAAAAAAAGAGAAAAAAAAACTGGGCTAAAATTTCTCAGTAGAAACAGAGCAATATTATGTCGTCAAGTCCATTCCTCCAAGTTGGAAAGTTATTGAAAGGGGATCTACATCATGTGAAAATATTGAATAAATGGACTCCAAATATCTTCAAATTTAAGCGAAGGATCAACAGTACCACTCCTAATTTTTTCCAAGTTTAAACATGATATAGTTTGAGAATAAATATCCTTGCTGTGCAACCTACTTGTAATTAAAAGAGAACCTTGCCATTATTTTGACAGAAAAAATATGCATTGTTACATTTTGATAATGAGACTCTTAGTACTCCAGTCACCATAAAACAATACATCTTTCCAAGGCACAGAAGATTCACTGCAATATACGACCATGTGTTAGTTTCTTACAGCTGGAACACAATCATAAAAAGCGTGGGAAAAAATTCAGACTTCCCCTGCTGGGAATTTTGTCTCAACAGCTTGGCCTCACTGTTAAAAGAAGAAAAAGACTGAGATAAGGGAATGAAATGTCAGATTGCATGAAAATAAAATGAAAAGTGGTAGCTTTACACATAAACAAAAGTAAAGATAAAGTGAAAGCACTGCAATGCTCAGAGTGTGGGAAATAAACTGGAAGGATTAGAAACAACTTTGTCACAGGAAGATATAGATTTACCAACGTTAGCAGATACTTGGGTGAAAACTGATGGAAGATAAACCTATCAAGGAGATTGAAATTGAGAGATGAGGGAATGGTAATTTCAGTTTAGTAGGAAATACATGGGGAGGATGCACTGTTGTACTAAACAACTTTCATTTGCATAGAACCTTTAACTTAGAAGAAACAGGTTTCACAGGTCCATTAATTAACAAATATTTGACTCCAAGAGAATATGTGTGGGTCAGGAAAGTGGGTGGTGAGGCAGAGCCACATATAAGCAGGGTACATGTGAACAATATTACCAAGGAGCAGCATGTGGATGAAAAATAAAAGGGAATCAAGGACAGATCATTGAAGGATTTCCAAGAGCAACAGAGCAGGAATGAGAAGAGAAGACCTTGCTCATGATATTCCAGCTGAGACTGGATGCATAAGAATGAAACAAAGGAGGGTGGCCAACTGAACCACAGTGGAGAGCTGTTGGAAGAATGCAGAAAAATGGTACAGGGGTAGGAGATCAGTAGTGCAGCGGTTAGCGTAATGCTATTACAGCACCAGCGACCCGGGATCAATTCCAGCCACTGTCTGTAAAGAGTTTGTATGTTCTCCCAGTGTCTGCATGGGTTTCCTCCGGGTGCTCTGATTTCCTCCCACTTCCCAAAGACGTACGGGTTAGGAAGTTGTGGGCATGCTATGTTGGCGCCGGAAGCGCAGCGACACTTGCGGGCTGCCCCCAGAACATTCTACACAAAAGATGCATTTCACTGTGTGTTTCGATGTACATGTGACTAATAAAGATATCTTATCTGAATGACCTACTTCTGCTTCTATTTCTTATGTTCTTAAGAGGAGGGGCTATGACAAGGGTCTGATCGAGTCAAAATAGTCTGAGATAAGGGATAAACAATTGTGCCCCTCACATTATTGGAATTACTGTATAGGCTCCCAATTCCTGAGGGGAAGAACAGACAATAAAAGGAGATCAATTGGTATTCTAAAATTATTACTGGAGGAGATTTTATTTATTGAGTTTGGCAGCAGGGGAGTAAACAAAGGAAATGGAATAGCATTCTCTAAACGTACACTGGAATCCTTCTTCAAATTGTATGTACATAAATCTTGGAGAGGCATTCCTTGATCAAGTTGTGATTAATGACATAAATATGATTCAAGTGATCATCTTGGGAACCATGACCATGGTATAAGATAGAAATATTGTGGGAAAACATTACAGTGAGAGGAAGAAATTGGCAGGAGGCAGATTTTAGAAAGATGAGGTGTAAAAAAACTGAGGTAAGACTTAAAGAAAGCCTGGCAGGCAGGAGTGTAGATAATGAGTGGGATGGTTTAAAAACAGAGAATGTGAAAATGTGGATTAGGTCAATACATTTAAAAAGGAAACACTTCAGGCTTCAGAACATTCTGCAAAAATAACAGAGGATAACAGATTAAAGAAAGGAGCTCCAGGCACCATAAAAATACTAGGGAACACCACTGCCAGAGGAAGTGGTAGACATGGGTACAATTACAAAGTTTAAAAGACATTTGGACAGGTACATGGATAGGAAAGGTTTATAGGGGAGATGGGCCAAATGCAGGCAAGCAGAACTAGCTCAGGTAGGCACCTTGGTCAGTATGGATGAGTTGGGCCGAAAGGCCTGTTTCCCTGCTGTATAACTCTATGACACTCTATAAATCTGTAAGACAAAAAATTAAGAAAGATGTGGAGAGGAATATAGTGAGAAGGTAGTTTGGGGAGAGAAGTACAAAATAACAAGGAAGATTAAAATATTTCCATAAAAATATTACTACATAAATGAAGAATGGCTCAATATGATGTAAGACCATTGAAGGAGAGGCAATCAGAGGGATATGAAACAAATACTTCATCAAAAGAATTGAATTGGTTTATTATTGTCACATGTACCGAGGTACAGTGAAAAACTTGTTTTGCATGCCATCCATACAGATCATTTCATCACATCAGAGCATTAAGGTAGTACAAGGGGAAACAATAACAGAATGTAGAATTAAGTGTTACTGTTACAGAGAAAGTGCAGTACAGCAGGCACTAAGGTGCAAGGTCTTAACGAGGTAGATTGTGAGGTCAAGAGTCTATCATCGTACTAGCAGACTGTTCAATAGTCCTATAAGAACGAGATAGAAGCTGTCCTTGAGTCTGGTGATACATTCTTCCAGGCTTTTATATCTTCTGCCCAATGGGAGGGGAGAGAAGAGGGAATGTCTGAGGAGGGTGGAGTCTGATTGTGCTGGCTGCTTTACCTAGGCAGCGAGAAGTGTAGACAGAGTCCATGGAGGGGAGGCTGATTTCCATGATGTGCTGAGCTGTGTCCACAACTCTGCAGTTTCTTGCGGTCAGGGGCAGAGCAGTTGCCATACCAAGCCGTGATGCATCCAAATAGGATGCTTTCTATGGTGCATCAATAAAAATTGGTGAGTGTTAAAGGAGATGTGCCAAATTTCTTTAGCCTCCTGAGGAAGTAAAGGCATTGGTGAGCTTTCTTGGCCGTGGCATCTACATGGTTGGAGCAGGACAGGCTATTGGTGATGTTCATTCCTAGGAACCTGAAACTCTCAACCCTCTCGACCTCAGCACCATTGATGTAAACAGGAAAATGTGCACTGTCCCCCTTCCTGAAGTCAATGTCCAGCTCTTTTGTTTTGCTGACATTGAAGGAAAGGTTGTTGTCATGACACCATGTCACTAAGCTCTCTATCTCCTTCCTGTACTCCAATTCATCATTATTTGAGATACAGCCCACTACGGTGGTGTCCTCTGCAAACTTATAGATGGAGTTAGAGCAGAATCTGGCCACACTGTCGTGAGTGTATAGGGAGTAGAGTAGAGGGCTGAGGATGCAGCCTTGTGGGGCACCAGTGTTGAGAACGAGGAAAATCCTGAATTGGTTAAAAGTCAGTTGAGAGATATTATAAAGTATTAAAGAGTTCGTACAAAAGAGAACAAGGTGCTGTGACCAGGTAAGATATATCTGATGAGCCTGAGGGTAATTACAACAATGGATTTTATTGAATAGTGTATTCAATAAAAATGATAGTGTATTGGAGGACTGAAGAATGGCCAATGTAATATAATAACTTAAATCAGAATAAGGACAGGCATTAATCTTAAAACTGCTGGAATGTTTAATTAAAATTAAATTACTTAAGAATATATAGGTGAAGAAGAAACAATTGGAAACAACCAGTTTAAATTTCCGAAAGGAAGATTGTCTTTCACAGGGGCAAGATGGATTACCATCAGTGACTGATATGGTGGATGAAAGGAGATATAGGACATGATACAAATACTCCAGGAAAGAGTGGGTGAATTTATGACATGATGCCTGGAATGAGAAAACAAGTTGTAAATCCTGTGCTGTGCTTGTTGAAAAAGAGGATGTTAAATAGCGATTAGATGTAAATATTTATAATTATGAAAGGATGGGACAAAATTGCTCAGAACAAATTATTTCCATATGTAGTCCTCCTGTAGGGCAGAACCTGGGAATTTACAAACAGTTAAGGATCTAAAGGAAATTACCTCAGTCATTAATTACTAATAGACTTTAGAATATGACTTCTCCAAAGGGAATATTTGAAGAGTGACATTAGGGAACAGGCCTGTGAAACATGGTTGCAATTTGGCAGCTGAGCATCAGAATTAGGTTTCAGTACTCAGAATACTTCTGAATAAAGTTAGTGAAAAGTAAGCTTGTACTTCCAAATGACTATCTTGTCTATGGCAAAAAGAAATACTGATCTAAACATTGCCAATATCAGCAGCCATGCTGCACATTTGTTTGGATTCAATTGTAATGACTCATCTTTCTAATGAATGTGGAGAAGCTCACTGTGTCAAAGATGTTGGCAAACAATAAATAAATTCCAAGGCATCTATTTGGAATGCTGTGTTAAATTACATGCAAAGGATAAATGTCATTTTAGCAATGAGAAATTGATAAGAAAGGAACAAATTTTGATAGCCTCTGAAAATGGGAGCAGGGCCAACAAGGCAGGATTAACCCAATGATTCATTGTAATATGCAACATTTCACTGCTATTCTTATAACTAATTTGAGCACATAACCAGCTCTAACTGCATGGTTCGTTGACTTGACACATCAGTAGGGAAACAATAGCATATGTGGCCAGTTCCAGTTAATGCTAGACACAAGAGGCAGCAGATGCTGGACTCTGGAGCAAAAAAACGAGCTACTGGAAGAACTGGACAGAGATGTGGGTCTTGACCCTAAACGCCAACCATCCATTTCCCTCGACAGATGCTGCCTGACCCACTGAGTTGCTCCAGTTAACGCTGGCCTGTTCCTCTCACAGGAGAGATGTTTAGCAGCTGGAGTAGGTCCCGGTTGTCATTCTGCAAGTGAGTATGAACTGGGCCTCATTGAGGAATTGCACGGCATGGACGCTGGTTTCTGGACACTCTGCTAGAGGCCTTGGGAAAGAGATGGCGCAGAGGACAGATGTCCTGTATCTGCACAGGGCCAGGAGTCTCGCCAGAGACACACACAAAGGGCCATGGAATCAAATAGCTGTGGTGATAAATCCAGAAATCAGGCACCAAAGACCTAGAGCCATAGAGTCGTACAGGACAGAAACAGGCCCATCAGCCCAACCAGTCCATGCCGACCAAAATTCCCATTGAAGCTAGCCCCATTTGGCTGCGTTTAGCCCATATGCCTATAAATATTTCCTATCCAGGTACCTGTCCAAATACCCTTTAAATGTTGTTAACGTACCTGCCTCAACCACTTCCTCTGGCAGCTCATTCCATATACTGACCACCCTCTGGGTGAAAAAGTTGCCCCTCAGGTTCCTATTAAATCTCTCCTCTCTCATCTTAGACCTAGGCCCTCTGGTTCTTGATTCCCCAACCCTGGGAAAAAGACAATGTGCATCCACCCTATCTATGCCCCTAATGATTTTATACAGCTCTATAAGATGACCCCTCATTCTTCCACAATCCATTGAAAACAGTCCCAACCTGCTCAACCTCTCTCCATAACTCAGTCCCGGCAATGTCCTTGTAAATCTCCTCTGCACTCTTTCCAGCTTAATGGCATCTTTCCTATAGCAGGGTGACCAAAACTGAACACAATATTCCAATGTAGCCTCACCAACCTGCATGTCGTCTGCAAGAAATTCAGTGAGCTCAAATGAATAGTCAAAGGCAGTGAAGGAATCTTCAAATGAGATATCCTGTTAGCCTTACTACCTGCCCCAGGAACTATTCAAAGCACCTCACCCCCATCGTTCACTGACCAACAATCCCAAGCAATCTGGGTTGTTACCCAACATTCATATGTTTCACCATACAGTCACCCTCATGTCTACAGCTCACAGCCTGCACACCCTCATCACCATCACCAATACATCACCAACAGCCTATCCTGGTCAAATCACGTAGATGCCATGGCCAAGGAAGCTCCAGCGCCTCTACTTCCTCAGGAGGCTAAAGAATTTTGGCATGTCCCCTTTGACACTCACCAACTTTAATCGATGTACCATAGAAAGCATCCTATATGGATGCATCACAGCCTGGTATGGTAACTGTTCTGTCCAGGACTGCAAGAAACTGTAGAGAGTTGTGGACACAGCCCAGCGCGTCACAGAAACCAGCCACCCCTCCGTGGACTCTGTCTTTAACTCTCACTGCCTTGGCGAAGCAGCCAGCATAATCAAAGACCCCACCCACCCGGGTCATTCTCTCTTCCCTCCTCTCCCATCAGGCAGAAGATACAGGAACCTTAGGGCACAAACCACCAGGCTCAAGGACAGCTTCTATCTCACTGTGATAAGACTATTGAATGGTTCCCTTATACAATGAGATGGACTCCTGACCTCACAATCTACCTTGTTGTGACCTTGCACCTTATTGTCTACCTGCACTGCACTTCCTCTGTAGCTGTGACACTTTACGCTGCATTCTGTATTGTTTTACTCTCTACTACCTCAATGCACTCTGTATTAACTCAATGTATGTGCACTGTGTAATGCATTGATCTGTATGAACGGTATGCACGACAAGTTTTTCACTGTACCTCAGTACAAGTGACAATAATAAACCAATACCAATACCCTGCCGGCTATTCAGCCATCACAGTTGATTCATCTAAAAGATTACAGAACATTCATTCATATACCTCCCCCTCTTTTGCAGGTCAACGTGGCAAAACAATGGAAGCATCATGAGATACTTGTCCTGAAGAAGGATCCTGACCCGAAACATTGACCGCCTGCTTTTCTCCACAGATGCTGCCTGGCCTGCTGAGTTCTTCCAGCATCATCATGTCTTTCAATGGAAGCAGCATGAACTGATATGAGGAGGCAAGCCCTCCCTCATGCCCAGACTTCCAAGGAGGAAAGTTTTTGAGTCACCGTTGGTGAGGCTGCAGCCAGGGTAAAATGATGGAAGGTGATGGTTTCCTCAACCCTAATGGTTTTGCTTGATTTTCCAGCTGAAGATGGTGTGAGTTTACATCTCCTCCACCCGGCCCTCTCTGCACAACTTTTCACAGACTCGGAAGCTGCAGCCTAGTCAGGCAACGCAGAGACAGCAAGACAGTGGCACAATTAGTAGAGCTCCTGCCTCACAGCTCCAACATTACACGTTCAACCCCGACCTCCAATGCAATCTGTGTGGAGTTTGCACGTACTCCTTGTGACCGCGTGGGTTTCTTCCGGGTGCTCCGGTTTCCTCCCACATCTCAAAGACTTGCGGGTTCGGTAGGATAATAAGATATTTATTTATTAGTCACATGTACATCGAAACACACAGTGAAGTGACTGAGAATCTGCTGGGGGCAGCCTGCACGTGTCGCCATCCTTCTGGCGCCAACATTGCATGCCCACAGCTCCTAACCTGTACGTCTTTAGAATGTGGGAGGAAACCAGAGAACCCAGAGGAAACACACGCAGACACGGGGAGAATGTACAAACTCCTTACAGACAGCGGCCGGAATTGAACCCGGGTCGCTGGCGCTGTAATAGCGTTACGCTAACCACTACACTACTAGTGCTGCTGAGGTGCCACTCTGAAGGAGGTCCTGTGGTTTCCTTAAACACAAACAGGCTGTCCTCCCCCATGAGGAGAACATTGGTCTTCCCACTCTTGCAACTTCATCAATGCCCTTACTGTTGGTTGCCTGTAAGCCAGACAGTCCTGCCTATAACTGAGACAGTGCAACTTACAGACTGGTGTTTTGGCTCCAAGCTGTGAGATTGCCCACGGACATTTGCCACCTCCCCTCCAGCACTAAATATCAGCAGCCTTTCTGCGTCCATATTTCTACCACTGATGCATCAGTGCAGAGGAGCTCCTTAGCAGAGAACACTGCAAAGGATCGCACACAGGAGATAAGTTGCCCTTTGTAAGCAATGTGGCATGATTTTATTTCTAACTAGGTGTGGGATGTTTATTTTGTGGTGACATTTGTTTCTGCATCGACACAATGAGCTTCAGGATTGTGTGTGTGTGGGAAACGGAGGCCACATTTACTGGTGTTGCACTCACAGCTTCACAGAATCACAACAAAGACGCTGCCATTTGGCCTATTGTGCAGAAGCCATCCACAAAAACAAGGCTCTCAAGACTAACAGAAAACAAATGAAATTGCAGATGCTGGAATCTGAAACGAGAACAGAAATGCCAGAAGAACTCAGCTGGCCAAGCAGCTGTGAAAAGAGAAGTCAGTCAAATTTTTCGGGACGGTGACCCTTCCTCAGAACTTGGGGGGGGGGGGGGGGAAGGGGAGGGCGCGAGGGGAGAGTGGAGGGTTTATAGGTTTCAAAGCAGAGCTGGTGGGGGAGAGAAGTGAGGTGCAAGGCAAACGCCTCCGTGGAGATAGGTTAATACAGATCAGGTGGTAAGGAGCACAAGTGCTGATGATTTGCGAGTCATCTTAAAGAAACAGGGTGAGAGAGGGGCACAAGCATGATTGTGGGAAACAACGAGAGAGCAGTTAACCTGATCATTCACTGCTCATTCCAGAAGGTCGCAAATTTCCACGATGGAAGAAAAGATGTTGTTCTTCAAGTTTACGTTGCGTCTCACGACGGCAGTGGAGACGGCCACAGACAGACAGGTGGGAATAGGAGTGGGACTGAGAATTAAAGTGGCATGCAACGGGAAGCTCAGGATCACCCCTGTAGACTGAGCGCAGGTGCTCCGCAAAGCGATTACCCAATCTGCGTTTGGTTCCTCCAGTGTAGAGGAGACCACACTGTGGACACCGAAAGCAGTATACTGGAGTGGAAGTGGTGCAAGTGAATCGCTGCTTCACCTGGAACGATTGCTTGGGTCCATGATGGTGGGAAGGGGAGAGGTGAATGGACAGATGTTGCACCCCCTCTGGTTCAATGGGAAGGTGGGAGTAGTGGCTGGAGACGCAAGAGTGGGTCAGGAAGTCACAACATCACAAAATGCAGAGGGAGGAGAGGGGAAGATGTGATTGGATCATGTTGGAGCTGGCAGAGGTTGCTCAGGATATTATGTTGAATGTGAAGGCTGGTGATGTGGAAGGTGAACACTGGGGAAACTCCATCGTTGTTCTGTTCTGGGGAAAGAGGGTGAGAACAGACGTTGGGGAAATAGGGGAATGTGGTTAAGAGTTCTATCCACTATGGCAGAGCAGAACACACCAGAACGAAGGAGGAGGAGGACATTTCAGAGGCACCAGAGTGTAAGGACTCCTCATTGGAATGAGTGCAATGGAGACAAAGAAGCTGGGGGAAAGGAATTGGAATTGGTTTATTATTGTCACTTGTACCGAGGTACAGTGAAAAACTTGTCTTGCATACCGATCGTACAGGTCAATTCATTACACAGTGCATCGAGGTAGTACAAAGGAAAAGCAATAACAGAATGCAGAATAAAGTGTAACAGCTACAGAGAAAGTGCAGTGCAGGAACACAATAAGCTGCAAGGCAGTAACGAGGTAGACTGTGAGGTCAAGAGTCTATTTTATCATACTAGGGAACCATTCAATAGTCTTATCACAGTGGGATAGAAACTGTCCTTGAACCTGGTGGCATGTGCTTTCAGGCTTTTGTATCTTCTGCCCAATGGGAGAGGGGTTCTTACAGGAGGCAGGGTGAGAGGACGGAGATTCAAGGTATCTGTGGGAGTCTGTGGACTTGTAAAATATGTTGGTGGTTGGTCTATCTCCTGAAATGGAGACAGAAAGATCCAGAAACTGTCTCAGACTCCATCTGCAGCTTGGCAGCTTCCTACACACAGAGTACTCACCCACTTTCTTTCTGAATGTAGTGAGAATTTCTGCTTCCCCCACACTTTTGATCAGTGAGTTCCAGAATTTCACCACCTTTTGTGTGAAGGATATTTCTGCAAAGTATATATCTTTTGCTTTTGATCCAAGAGAAAATATTACTTCTCACTCTCCTTATCTGGGTCTTTCATAGTTTTATTCAACTCTTTTAAATTTCTGTTCTAAAGAAAATCTTTCATATCTAAAATTTTCCAGTCTTGGCAACATCTTCATAAATGCCCTCTGTATTCATATTCTCTCGAGAGCCATCATATCCTTCTTCTAAGTGGGTGACCAGAGTGTATACAGTACTCCAGCTATGACCTAATCACAGTGTTTTGCATAGCTTGACTTCCCTGCTCTTGTATTCTATGCCTTGGATAATAAAGGAAAGTACCCCACAAGCCTTTTTCACCATCTTATCTACTTCTCAGATGCCTTCCAGATCTGTGCCTCTATGCCCTTATACTTCTGAGTTCCCTACCACTTGATGGCTTTGTTTGTTAACTTCAAGAGCACCACCTCATATCTCTCCAGGCTGAATTCCACTTACCATTTCTTTTCCCATCCAATCTGTCCAATGATACCTTCTTGCAATCTACAATTCCTTCTACACTATTAACCACACAACTAATTTCTTCTGCTCTTCCTTTAACTATTCCTTTTATTTAAAATATATATCATCATCCTTCAACATTTCTTATTAATCTTTCTTTTTTATATTTTCCCCCGCAAAACTTTTAATATTTTGGTTTTGTGTTGCATTATTATTTGTCTATGCTATTTTATGATCAATAATTTGAGATATGAGAACTATGTTCACTCAGGCAGGGAAAGCTAAATGTCATTTAATAAGGTTTCAGCAAGTCATATTTTGATAATCTGGAAAAGGAAATAATATTTCCTTTGACTGAAGAATCAGTGACAAGGAGTTAGCAAATTAAAAGCATTCCCAAGCAGGTGAAGAGACAAGATCAGAGTGATGTCTTCGTGCAAACTTTTTCAGTTGTGAAATACTTTCTCACACACAGCATTGCAGTAGAAATCATGACATCATTTAAAGTGAATAAATATGTGAAGCATAGAAAAGTTCTGGGCTGTGGGGACAGGACAGGACAACTGGGAATAGATTTGGATAGTTCCAGCAAAGAGCTGGCAGAGATACAAACTGCCAAATGGCCACCCCCTGTGCTGTAAATCACATTCTGTTAAACCAAGATTTATGACATCACTTCTTATAAGACTCTTCCAATCAAATTTCTCTTCTCATCCAAGGAACATCAGCTTTTGTGGCAATAAGGCTAATTTTAACTCAGTCTTCTACTTAAGAGTCTTCAGTTGTTCTCCAGACATCTTAATTGGAAAGTCTTATTTCTAATTTATATGGGCAAGTTCTCTACTTTTTCTACTTATTTTATATCAGATACCACAATATTGGCCTTGGTATGTAGTGCTTTGATAACCAATCAATGTACCCTTGCATTTGGATGCACCGACAACTCAATTTTTCCTTTTGTTTTAAAATAATGTATTTTATGAATAGATATAGTAATTTCATTGAAGAAAAACATACAACTGAATAAAATTATTTTTTGAAAGTGTAAATAAACAATCTAAACATATGCTACAATTTGAATAGTTAGTCTGTGATTCAGCAGCAGGAACTTTGAACCGGAAATATACTCAGATCTGAAGGTTGAGAGAAACATTCAGAACTTTAGTTCAGTTGGAATATTTTTAATTTAATAATCTCACCCTATAAATAAATAGAGTATTAAGTTTTCCTTTCACCTCCATCACAAGCTTCAACCTCATATATTGACTATCATGTGTGTAGCAGATTTTTACTTCATGATACAATCGTTATTCTTTCTCAAAGTTATACGGTAATAAGAGTGCTGAGGGAGCACATCATTGGAGGGGTAGTGTGATTTAATCTTAGGTTCTAACTTGGCTTTGATTCTTCATTAATTTTTATTCACACACTGTTTGAGTTAATTGAGTTCTTTAAAAATGTTTTATATTTTAAGTTATAACAGGGCTGAACAGCAGCTTTTAATCTTGCTGGGGAAATAAATCTACTAACAAAATAAATCAATCTGTTTTGGATTTTATTTCAATTGTATTTTGGCAGGAAGGGATAAACAAGTAAATTCTTGTGAATTCAATACTTCAATAAGGCAGTCAATGAACTACAGTTTAATTTAAGTATCTCTGCAATGCTCAATTTGTCCCAGTTTGTAGTCTTCAACAAAGAAAGTCTACAGTTTTGAGCCTCCCTTCAGGTCTTGTTGCTATAATTACAGTTAAATCCACCAACAATACTCCCTCAAATACCTTCAGAAACAGATAACCTTCCATTGGTTGTGAAATTGGTGAAATGGCGCAGAAGTATGTTCGTTCTTTTCTTACATATTTTAAAATGTGGCAACAAATGTTATTAGTTTTCAAACCTCATAAATGTATCTGTACAGCATTAAAGGCCTTTTTTTTGGATATCATAGAATAAATGGCATGCAAGCCAAGAAACTTGATAGCCTAGGTTGAGATCTTGGCATCACAGGGCCCCATTTGTATGCAGTTCAGATCATGTATCTCAATTAGAACATTAAGAATTGCCTCAAGCTTGTATGCAGCAGTGATTTGCATGGTTCTATACTCATCATGCATGCACACTGAATGTATGTGGCATATGCTGCAATAATCTCAATCCTTGGGTAATGATGACTTCATGCCTGCCCTACTGTAAGTATACACCTAACACAGAGTGCAGAAAACCAGGGCTTGGAAGTTCTTTGAATCTTAAATAGATGTATAAACTGCAGTACACAGGTAACCCATCCAATGTATCATTCTTCGTGCAACAGCATAGGAATACTTGTAAGTCTAGTGTACTGTTTTCCCAATACCTACACAGTAACTACTTCTTAGTAAATCAATTCTGCGCACACATGGAACTGGGAACTGACCCTCCACTAAACGACAACAGGGCTTCAGCTCTGACAGGATCACACCACTCCTGGAAACCATTTTGAGTTTCTGAAGTGAGCCGGTAGGAATGGTGCTTCAACAGAGAGGTGAATGAGCCTCCAGGTTCACAGATACCAACCTCAGTATCCCAGTAGTGCAGGGATGTGCTGTTCATCCAGGAAAGCACAAAGGTCACTCTGTGCTGAGATGAGGCACTGAAATGAGGAGGTTGCTGGGGACAGATACCAGGGACAAATACCCAAGGACCTGGCAACAAGGTAAGGAAAACATTCCTTTCAAGGTTGCCCATCAAATGAAGCCAGCACAATGCTGTGGAACATCACATAATATAAATCACATGCAACTACAAAGATACACATGTACTCACTCTCATACATCCAAACACACACAACCCCATTACACAAGTATACAACATACACATAGACACACAACCACAGTCATGGACATTGAACATTCATGCAGACTCCACCACGGCAGCCATTTTCCTGCCACTCAATGAGAGTCACTTTTTCCTTGGTCTTGCAGGATAAGGTGGCCAGGAATAGATGGCTGGCACAGCAAAGAGGATGGTTGTCCTTACCATCCCAAAGGTCAACAATGCTGGATAGAGAATGTTCCATTAGTTGACCTGGGAACGATAGAGGCCACAGCCACTGTTGGAGCAAAGAATGTAGAGTGAAGATATGCATTGTATTGCACTGTTTGTTCTGCATCTGTCCAACTAGATGTCTGCTTAATTCTGTGATCTAGAGTGACAAAGTCAAAAGAATATTGTCAGGTTAGCCATGTGCCCTCACCATGTACTTTTGGCCTTATCATTATAGCCCTTGTCCAACCTCTCACACTAGGAGACTGTGCCAGCTGGGAACACTGTGACACTCCCACAATGCAGTAGCTCACGGACAGATTTCACCTTCCATGGAGACCACACATGATTTGACTTTACCCACAAGGGCACAGATGACAAGAGTTTTGAGGAACGTTGGCCCATTGCTGGCCAAAGTTTTGAATAATGCCTGTGCTTCCTGTCCAAAAGTAACATACTTGCATCAAAGAAGTGTTAATGGATTGCTGCTTGTGTTCATCAATTAATATGCTATTGAACAATAAATGATATCAGGATTTGAAAAGCATAGGAAGTCTTGAAGGCAACTCAGCTGTTGTGGGATGGAATATCTCCCAGTGCACTGACTGCATTGATTCCTTTCTGAATACAACTAGTGTTTCAGGGGTGGGGTGGGGTGGGATGGGGGGCATGATAGAGAACAGGGGGACCAGGCTACTGAAAGTTACAATCATTAGGAGTGAATTATGGCTAGATGGTCCAGTCACAATCTGCGTCCATGCAAGCTGTTTGGTGTCCACTGGCTGAGATTGCTATAAGACCAGAACTGTGCAATGGCACAGATTGGGGGTTTGGCAGACAACTGGAGTGGTCAGGCGGGTGATCAGAGAGCACAGAAACATCACCAGCAAGGTGATGGTGGCAGTCAGGGGAAAAGGCATGTTACAAGATGGAAGTCATCTGGAGATTTATGGACATCGGGAACTCTCCAGACTTGTTAAAGAAGGTTATGCAGCTAATGCCAAAGAAGACCTCAGCTCTCCAGATTCATTCTTCTCACAGGTCTCGTATGCATGCTTGAGGTTTGCAACAGTGATGCCAAATGTGCAGGGTATGTTGATTGACATGACTCTGCAGGCCAAGTAGAGCTGTGCACAAACATATCCCACTCACATGAAGTTCCAGCAGCAATTGTGGCCTGAAGTCTTTTGCTCCAACACGAGGGGAGTTCTTCAAGCCCATAGGGGCATGGCAGAAAACTAACAATGAACATAACAATGTACATACATGTGACTATGTTTTCCCAGGCCATTTGAACAAAAATGTGTCCTGAAGTCTTGAAAGCCACAGTCACCAGATTTTCATTCCAATGTTTTGTGTGGATATTTCCCCTAGTGGGGAAATCTAGAACCAAAAGGCAGAATCTCAAGATAAAGGGTTAACTGTTTAAGATGGAATGAGAAGGTGTTTCTTTTCTCAAAGAGCTGTGAACTTTTGGAGTTCTTCTGATGATATGACATTAAGTGCACTGAATACAGAGATGCACTTTTACAGAGTCATAGAGACTTTAGGTCAACAGGAGAATCAAGAGTTGTGGGGATCAGGCAGGAAGGTGGATCGGAGGGTAAAAATCATATCAACCATAATCCTTTGAAAGGAGGATCAGCCTTGGATGGCCAGCTGACCTATTCCTGCTCCTTTTTATCATCTTTTAAGCTCAAAGGCCTTACATGACACAAGTTACAGTTGCTGACTAATGTTTTATCCACCTGTCTCAATGATTGACATTCCAAGCACATCCCTGTTTGCCTTGATGAATTGGCTGCATGTGTTGGAGGACATTTCCTACCAGCCTTATAAAAAGGTTTCTCATTCAGGACAAAACAAACCCACTTGATTGCCCCCTCCATATATTGTTTCAAACACTCAGTGTTACAGCATGCACCATCTACAAAATGGATTGCAGCATCTCATCCAGGCTTCCTCAGAATCACAAGGAAAAAAAAAGCCTTCCTCCCTACCACCTAGATGGAGAAGGGCAGTGATTTCTTGGGTAACATAAAAATAGCCTCCTTATATGTGGAATGGAAATGTGAACATTTACAGGAAGGATGTGGAGGATTTGGAAAGGGTACAGAAGAGGTTTACCAGGATGCTGCCTGCATCAGAGGGTATCACTATAAGGAGAGGTTGGTCAACGTTGGGCTGAGGGGAGACCTGATAGAAGTTTATAAAATTATCAGAGGCATAGATAAGGTAGACACAATCTTTTTTTCAGTGTAGAAATGTCAAGTACTAGAACGCATGCATTTAAGATGAGAGGGGGAAAGTTTAAAGGAGATGTGCGGGGCAAGCTTTTTTTTAAACAGAGTAGTGGGTGCCTGGAACGGGCTGCCAGTGGTGGAAGCAGATACACTAGTGGTGCTTAAGAGGCTTTTAGACAGACACATGAACATGCAGGGAATAGAGGGATATGGATCATGTGCAGGCAGAAAATATTTCGTTTAATTCTGCATCCTGAATCCTGCTCAGCACAGACATTGTGGGCCAAAGGGCCTGTTCCTGTGCTGTATTGTGCTGTACTGTTCTACACCATTGCAAAGTTACATCCACACGACACATCATCCTGGCCTGGAATTATGTGTCATCTTTCCCTAGTGCATGCTGAGTTCCTTCACAGAAGTGATGGTCTTTCTCACTACCTTTAATGACAAATAGTGACGAACATAGCATGCCTATCTTTCACACCCCACTTGTGATCAGCAATGAAGGGGAACCCAAAAAAGAATCTGTATACAGTTCCTATCTTAATTCTGTTGCTAACCCATTCCTCTGTGTCTGCTTGATCCCAATCATGAAATTATATTGTCCATGCTGGCATCTTTTCGATAAGATGATAAACTGAGGCAGCAGTCACCTACACTCGTGCGTTTTAAAAAAGTCCCCTTGAACTACCTGAACAAGAGCAAGAAATTGTTCTTCCTTCAGCAACATCACCCTGAACAAGTTATCTAGTTGTTCTTCATTCACTGTCATTTCACTATTAGTTCATCTGTTTGCCAATAAAATAATAGTGACTGCACATCAAAAGTTTTTAAAAATTGCTAAGTGCCAAGGGATGCCCTGAGGACAATACAAGGGCCTTAAATCTCATCTACTAACATTTATAACCCAGTGGTTTGTCCAAGTCACATAAATTATCACTACAAAATCATTAAAGTCTAAAATAATTAAAGTACTTGGAAAACAGCATATTCCATTATAATAATGAAGTGCTTTAAATTTAGCCTACCACTATCTTAAAAAATAAAGCTGCAGCAATGTGCTTATGTTCAAAATTTAAATATTTATTTTATTATGGTAGGTTTTAGTAACAGAAAAATAGTACAATTTTAGTGTGAAATTACAAATGTTATTGCAGACAATATACAAATCACATATATTCACAATCATTTGTAGAACTACAAATCAGTACAATAGTTATATAGTAATGAAGGACAGTTTACCTAGGTATTACAGAATTGGGTCACATCCCAGAAACAACTCAGTCTATTATGTTTACCCATTATAATATATGCTAATTGCATTGTGAAATTCTTGTAGCTCCTACTACAACACTTATTCTCAGTTATATGAACATTGTTGCTATTTTTGATCTGGCATGGCACAGCAGAAAAACAACAAAGAGCTCACTTTTAAGTTAAAATACAAGACATCCTAATCTGTACTTTCACAGTTGTTGCCACTTTAATCCAAAATCGGATATTCATTAGTAGTCAAAGTTGCCATAAAATGGTGTACATTATACAAATATTTTAAGCCAATATCTAAAGATACAACTACTTGCAACTTAAAATGCTCGAGTTTTATGCATCTGCTTTAATACTGAGTCTTATTAAACACACATTTAAAGGATGTTTAAAAAGCTTGTGTACGCAACAGGTTCTGCTTTCATATATATAAAAAACACAGGAAATTAAGATTTGCTGGAAGTATCAAATCTTTCACACAGCAGCATGTTTGTGTTATTTTATGAGCTCTGCAGATAGCATTGGAGGAGGATGCAAGGGAATAAGTCAATGCCACACACCACACTATATCATTGCAGGAAAATTCCTGAAATGGAGTGCTATTAAAGCTGGTTAATGGGCTACAGAAAGAAAATCGAATTGACTAGTCATAGGTCAATGGCATTATATAATTGCAACAATAATTCAAATGAGTGCACTCATAATAACAGTTTGATTTTATGCCCAAGCTAAGCCACCTTGGAACTTGACTTTGAAATGTATTGCCATTCCTTTATTACTGGTGGGTCAAAATACTGGAGTTCCCCAATCATAGGATTGTCTGAGTATTTTTACAGCCTTCAAAAGCTCAATAGGGCAGTTCAACATCATCTATTCCAGAGAAATTAGCGATGGGCAATAAATGCATTAAACCCCACTGAAGCCCATACACCTTGAAAGAATTTGTAGAAAATAAACTTTGTGTTTGTTGCCTATTACTACACATCTCATTTAAAACTACTTCAACTGTAAACATACATTTGTTGCCCAGAAGCCATTAATTATTTCCGCAGCTACAGAAGAAAAAAAATGCAAGTAACTATTGTGGTTGAAGATATATTTGGATTAATGGTGTTGTTTTCCATGCTTTTATTGCCATCCCTTCCCAGATTAGATCACAGGATCAACCAAATGGCAGTAATATTGTTCTTATTGTAATTGTTGAAAATAAAACTATATATAATAGCATGAATGATATCATCAGAAAACTCACATGGATCCTCACTGATAAACCATTATTATAAATAAAACAGGTTGAGAAATAGGTTTCAGACATGGTTACTAAGAGAGTGTGTATCCAATGCTAAATTAACATTTGCTACCAACTGACCTTCAAGGACAGCATTTCTCTCAGTAAACACTAAATCACAACACAACACAACTAAAGCACAAAGACCCTCTTTGCTGCCAACAGTAAAACTCATGAACATTGATGGCAAGAAGAAGAATTGCTCTGGTTTACATTATCACCACACATATAAGAGATTTAGTTAAAAGGTCTGGCTTAATTGGATAAAGGACAAATCAAGGGGGAATTGAGGTGGCACATGCTCCTGGCCTGGTCTATTGTAAAGTAAATATTGTTGATTTGCTAAGAAATTAAATGTATGTTTAAAGTTTACAGAAAATACAACTTATGATTTTTAAAAAAATCACAACAACTTTGCCAAATAAATCCAGGGTAATTTCTCAGGAAAAAAAAGCAGTGTGTGAGGAATGTTACATACAAATTATGAGTAAGAAATCAGTCCTAGTCACCTACAGCAGTTCAGTCATCAGCTCAATTGAAGGAGAATTACCAAATTATCTCCATTTTGATTGGGAAATGGCATAGTTACTACGTACAGAAATAAAAACAGAAAATGTTGGAAATAATCAGCCAGTCGGGCAGCATTTCTGGAGAATCTTTCAGATCAATAACCTTTCATGAGAAAGATCTGATGAAAGGTCACTGACCTGAAATTTTAATTGTGTTTCTCTCTCCACAGATGCTGCCTAAGTATTTCCAGCATTTTCTGTTCTTATTTTCAGATTTCCAGCAACTTCGTTTTTTGTTTGCTATATACAGCACTGATTAAAAGAAAGTGAGTAGATTTAATGAGTTTTAAGTGCTGTTAGTCTGGAAAATCTATTTGTCCGGCATCACCAAGTTCCTAAGCATGCGGACTGTGTTCAATCCATCCTTCCAATATCTCAGCATTACACTGCCCACCTGGCTGAGGATGAGGAGACCAAATTTCCATATCTCTGTTAGTGGTGTTTCAGAGGTTCACGAGAGCCAACTGAAGTCCCAAGCATTGAGTTACTCTCTCCACTTCTGTCTCAAGGTGTCACTTTGTCACAGATTACTATTTCACTAATGGAGAAATGATGTCTCAAGCCTCTTACTTTGATAATAGTTCTTCAGAACTTAAAAAGTCTTTTCTTATCTAATGTTTTCTCCAAAGAGTATAATCAAAAGATCCATAAGTTATCTGACACCCAGGAAGATATGTCAAATGCATCATGTTGATCAGACAAAGGGAGTTTTTTTAAAATATAATTAAATCGACTTTATATACTTAATGTACAAAGATTTTTGCTTGAGAAACAAAGGACTGCAGATGCTGGAATCTAAATGAAAAACACAATGATGCTGGAGGAAATCAGCAGGTCAGGCAGCATCCGTGGAGAAAAGCAGGCGGTCAACATTTCAGGTCAGGACCCTTCTTCAGCACTGAAGATAGGAAAAGGGGAAGCCCAATATATAAGAGGGAAAAGCAGTGCAGTGACAGGTGGACAAAAGAGGGGAGGCGGGGTGGGCACAGGGTGGTGATAGGTAGATGTAGGATGTGGGGGAGGGAACAAGAGGGGGAGGAGGAAGAGATGTCAGGGTCAAGATCCTGTCAGGGTCAGGAGAGGTCAAGATTTTTACTGTGAGTTTGAGGTTTGGACTTATAGTCAGGGAGGTATTGGATTCTCAAAGGTCACATTGGGGGAATCAGAGGTGGGGAGGATATAATTGACTGCTGGTGGTAGGGGGTGGGTACTGTTTTGCAATCAGTTAGGGGAGGGGGGAGGAAGTCAGGGAACCAATCAGACTGAAAAGGGATTGGGTAAATGTTAACGCTACAGTGAAATGATCTGAAGCTGATTCCCAGCGCTGGATTCCACAGGCTGTCCTTTAATGCACAATATTTGTTGTGATAACCTCTTTCTGCATTTGACGATGAAGATCATGGAAGGGGCATCTGGGCAGGAGTTGCCAGATGTCATTGTACATGTCTGGATGCCTCTTTGCATTGGCACAGAGGACACGGAAGGAGAAATATGGACTTCCCAATACATCTGGGACAGACCTGATTTTGTTAACCTTGTTTTATAAAAATTTAGTCATGTTTCCACACATAAATCTTGTACTATGTGATAGAATCTTGAGCCACACCAACTTCCTTGCTCGTTCTGTCTTCCTGGCAATTCTCAGAGCTTTGTATATCAGTAACTCTCTGGTATCACAATCAAGTGACATTCATCCACAAAAGCGTGACTTGGACTGTCAGTACATTGGGATCAATGGTCAACACTTTAATCAAAGATATCTGACTGGTATCAGAAATACCAGTCCTGGGGATACTGAAACAAACTAAATTGTAGGGACCATGTTGCTGGATTAACAAAATAGCCATAAAGTGGGAACAACTGGAGACTTACTGTTCTAAATAAATAGTACCAAAACACAGTGGATTTATTCACGTTAAATTTTCTTTTATAAGGAATAGAAGTTATTGGCAAAATGTAATAACGCAAAGTTTCTCTTATCCAAACTTAATCCTGTTCTATATGGTTACCATAAAGCCATTTCTTACAAAGAAAAATTCATAAGAACTATTTCTCTAATTATAGAAAATTGTACCATGGGCAAGTGTAAAGAAGCAGCATTTCCACATCATTTAACAAAATTGTATTTTGACATGTAGAAAAAAACAAACTAAATAAGTAATGGAGCAACAGGGATCTACAAGGATTTCACCCAAGACAGAAAATCCTGAGATGAGATTGAGATGCCTTTTACTGGAGCTGGCAGTTGGAGTTTTCATTGTAATTAAATGTTATAAGATAATAGACTGTGTCCACTGATCTTTGAAATGGTTGCAAGGGGGCACAAATTTAAGGCAGTCACAATACAAACTAAAATGGAGTTTAAAAACACAATTAAAACATGGAATTCTCTGCCACAAACTATTTTTGAAATTATGTCTATAAATTCTTTTAGAAGAGATAATTGGTTGAAAAAGATGAATATGAAGCAGAATAAACAGTGAGCAGTGAGAAATAGCTGGTGGGCATGTAATGCATATAAAACAGACAGATACTTTGAATGAGTCTATACAAAGGGCTAACCTCTGAACAGCAACTTGTAATTTCTACTCTAAAGCAAGACAAGAATATTTAAATGGATTTTTCTGAAAAACAAAGTACACAAAATTAAAGAGGAATCAAATTGTATGTTATTGAAGTGGATTAAAGTGTATGTAGTAAGTGACTGTACTCAGTGATTCTTCAATATGAGAGCTCTTTAATAAGTATAATGGAATTCAAAAGACCACTTACAAAAACATGTTATCTAAAAACATAGGAAACAAGTGCAGAGTACAGAATGTATCCCCTTGAGACTATTTAACATTTAGCAAGGACATTAATCTGAACTCTGCTCTTCTGATCTCTCCCCATATTCTATAATTCCCTGAGAGTATAAAAACTGATCAATCTCGGTCTTGATTATCCTCAATAAATCAGCATTCGCTGCTCTCTGCGACAGGGAATTCCATGAATAACTGACTTGCAAAAAAATTTGGAAAATATTGATGATCAAACTCTAACAAACATCCCTTCCAAAACATTCTATAGGGAGTAAAAATTCACTCTCAGTTGTATGTATTAAACATGCAATGTACTAATACAAGGGTAGAAATTCTGCTTCTGAAATTTGCTTCCAATGATTTCAATGAAACTGAATTTTGGAACCAGAATTCATTAGGCATACATTATTTTGTAAGGTATTTAGTGCTTATAATAACACAAGAAATAGGAGCAGCTGTAGCCTATCCAGCCCTTGGATCATGACTGATCTTCTCCTTCAAAGTCATTTTCCTGCACCATCCCCTTATCTTTTAACTCCCTTAATATCAATTGCCGTTTTGAATGAACTCAATGACTGAGCCTCCAACAACCTCTGGGGAAGGGAGCTCCAAAGATTCACCATTTTCTTCATCTCATTCCTAACTGCTCTACCCTTTATTCTGCAATTGTGTCCCCAGTTCTAGACTCCTCAGCCAGAGAAAATATCCTCCCTATATTTAGCTTGTAGAGCCCTATAAGATCTTGTAAATTTGAATGCAATTCCCTCTAACTTTTCTAAGATTTAGAGAATACAGGCCTAATTTACTCAATCTCTCCTCAAATGGCAAACCTATCATCCCTGTAACCAGCCGAATGAATCTTCACTGAACTTTCGCTAAAGTAAGGATATTGTTCTTTTAATTAAGGAGACCAAAACCGTACACAATACTCCAAGGGCAATCTCATCAAAGTGTTGTATAATTGGAGTACAATCTCTTCATTCAAATGCTCTCATAATAAAAGGCCAACATACATTTGCCTTCCTATCACTTGCTACACCTACATGTTAGCTTTCAGTGACTTGTGTACAAGGACACTTGGGTCCTTTTGTACATCAACATTACCCAACCTCTCACTATTTAAAAAAAACTTTTTCTACCAAAGTGAATAACTTCACCTTCATTTCAGGATAGTTTCTTTAATTCAATGCCTTTCTTTAAGATAGTGAACATCGGCAATTAGTAAATGTCTATTAACGTGTACTAAAACTTGGGCTCTATGGAATACCAACCTCCAGTTGTTAGGTCATCATGACTGCACCATCCCTCCCATCCCCACCCACTCACTCACTCTTGGCTCTATGCTACACAATTGTCCCAAATTTACCTCATGCATATCTCTGAAGAATGACCTGATTGAAAGGCCTCAAACAGAACCAGGGACTTATGTGGCATAATCGGATCACATGGGTGGTCCTGACAAGGCTCATTCATGAAACTGCTAGTGAAAGGCTCACTCAATGTAAATGTTGCTGGTATTTATAAGCATTCAAAATGAAATGAACAATTAAAACATTTAATCTTCATTAAAATCTCTTGATAACATTAAAATCAAAACACAATTGCAAACAAATATTTAGGTGATTTACGTTCCTTACTTGCAAATGTAAAATCCCTACTGAAGTGAATAGGCTCACAGATCCTTGCCATATCTAACCTGGCCCAGTATCACAGAACAGATTCTGCAGTGTAAATGCAAGGAATTCCCACAAGCACAGCTTCACCTCCTGGACATCACACTGAATCCACCAGAAAAGTACAGATGGAAAACAACTGGTAGATCTTGGCCAACACATGGGAGCCCTGAACTTATCTGCACCTACAGGGCTAACTGCTAGCAAAAATCAGCAAAATCTGAGCCACTATTACCAGAGGATATTTGCATCAATGCTAATCAAGTGCCAATTAAAGCATCAGCCTTAATCAATGAAACATGCTTCAGGCCTGGGTGACAAAATGTGGTGTCAGGTATTTGCATCTTCTTATTGGTGGGAAATATGGAGGCTTGGAAAAGAGTAGATAGGAGCTGCCAGGTTAATTCCTAATTAGAAGCATATGTGCTATGAAGATAATTTAAAAGAATGTGCAAGTTAAAAGAAGTTGATAGAAATGGAAGGGTTAACGTTTGGGAGAGAAGGGTTAGATAGATAGATATTAGAGCAGGATTAAATTTTGGCACAACATTGTGGGCCGAAGGACCTGTACTGTGCCGCAGTCTTCTATCTTCTAACTTCTTGGATTAAATTGCATTGATTTCAAGGCAAGAGGTCTGACAGGTAAGCAGGTTGAACTTTGGGCTTGGATAGCTACGTGGGACTGAGATATTATAGCCATTACGAAAACATGGCTAAGGGAGGGACAGGACTGGTAGCCTAAGGTACAGGTGCTTCTGGCGGGTACAGGTGCTTCTGGTGGGATAGAAGCGAAGGAAAAAAAGGAGGGGGAGTTGCATTTTTGATTAAGGAAAATGTCATAGCGTAGTCAGAGATGAAATTACTGAAGGCACGTCTAGTGAGGCTTTATGGGTGGAGCTGAGAAATAAGAAGGGGATGATCACATCATTGGGATTGTACTATAGGGCCCCCAGTAGTTAACAGGAATTAGAAGAACAAATATGCAGAAAGTCTCTGGATCAGGAGGCAATGGCAGAAACGAATCCTCCCATCTCTCGGACCATTGCAGGAACAAATTCTCTGACATCAGTTAATTTATCAAGGTTCTTGCTCTGACCCACAGCTCACAAGCAGAGTCAGGAAACAGAGACAGACCTACAGACAAAGGCACCAATCTCAATGTGGCAGCCCTGTCTCTTGCTACCTGATACACTCCTCATTGCTTCTCAGTAATTCAATTCCCAGCTTCATTCCTTAATGATTCAGCACAGCTCAAAATACAAACCATGCAGTCAGTCATAACAATTGAAGCTTTTATTTCATTTGTTCATGAAATGTGGATGCCGTTGGCAAGGCCGACATTCATTGTCCATATTGAATTGCCCCCAAAGCAGCTAAGAATCAACTCCATTGGTGGATCTGGAGTCATGTGGAGGTTAGACTGATTGAGGACATGTTTCCTTCCGTAAAGGACAATAGTAGACTGGATAGAAACGATCCAACTATTTCATAGTCAGTGTTACTGATACTACATATTTCTCAAATTTCAGTTCCCCAGTTGCCATGGGAGGATTCAAATGCTTTTCTCCACATCAACATTTGAGGCCATTGGATACCATGGCAATCATCTCACTTCAGGACTGATATTAGTTTTTGTTTTGCAGGAGAAAGTAACCTATACAGGTGCACGTCCCAGTAAACTGAAGGGGACATTTCCAGTCCGAAGGCTCGGTAGGCTGAAGAAACAAGATTGTCTGCCCCATGGGCACTGGCGACGCCAAGACCATCACCCTAGCTGTAAGAGATGAAATGGCTTAGACTCACATGGTTTTCGGTAGACCCAGGCATGCCTCCATCTGATTCCAGGGTTGGTGCGCACATCAATCCCAGACAACATTGATGTTGTGCATCCCAGCACAATGTGGGTAAGTGGCAAAAGAATTCAAAAGATGCTGATGGGCATGTGAGAGAGGAAAATGTTGATTGATTGAAGGGAGATCGGAGGGTAATGAATTGATGGGTTTGTCCTGCTGCAAGCTGTCATGGACCCAGTGGGTTGAATGACCCGCTGTAACAAGTTAATAAGATATCTTTATTAGTCACATGTACATCGAAACACACAGTGAAATGCATCTTTTGCATAGAGTGTTCTGGGGGCAGCCCACAAGTGTCGCCACGCTTCTGGCGCCAACATAGCATGCCCACAACTTCCTAACCTGTATGTCTTTGGAATGTGGGAGGAAACCAGAGAAAACCCACGCAGACACGGGGAGAACGTACAAACTCCTTACAGACAGTGGCTGGATTTGAACCCGGGTCACTGGTGCTGTAAAGCGTTACGCTAACCGCTACACTACCTGGAACAGGTTCCTCCTTCCAATGATGCACATGCAGGCACCATCCAAAGTCTTTATATCTTGAAATCTTCATGCCTTGACCACTTAAACCAAAGCACAGAGCGACATTTGAGCACAGAATGCTGTTCAAGCAGAGAAGGATGACAACTGGGAGAAACTTTCCCCATACTGGAGCAGACTGCTGCTGTGCATGAGTTGATCGCTTGTACTGGTGTGTGTTTGGAAGATGTGATGGTGGCTGTGTAATCTAGATCACATAGATTACAGAGTTTATCGGACGCTCAGTGCAGGGAGAGATCGACTGGCAGTGTGGAGCTGTAAAGTGCTGTCATCCCTCAAGATCTCAGCAGCTCTATTCCCACCAATGGTTCTGCGGCAATTAACCCATGGCCCACAGCCAGCTACTTCAGATTGTTGTCAACCAACCATCATCAGGAGGGCCTTCCTGGTATAGAGCTGCTCAAATTCACCCAGCGTGGCTATCTGTCGTCATTGCCACCGAAAGAGGGTAGGTTTCCACAAGCTTAGCTGCAGCCGTGGAAAAACAGCGCAGAGAAGTGGTAGAACCAACAAATAAGGCTTGAAAAGGAAGACACAAAGGTGGATAGTTGATACCATAGTCTACACGGACTTTAATGTTGTGAGATTTATGTTAATTAAAATTGTTTCTCAAATTTATTTCAGCCTAAATACTTCAATCAAATGTTCTGTTGGGATGAGGAGGGGGTCATTGGAAAGATAATGCACTGCATGGTGCCATGGACTTTGCCTGGATAATCTTTATCTTTCATTTAAGGTATGGGTAAAAAGCAGCCCCAGCATGAAGGTGACTGTTCCGCTCAATGTGTGAAAATGCCTGATGAACCATAACGTTCTCCTCAACAACCAGATTGAACTGGAGCAGAGATAGAGTGAGTTTTCAGACAGATGTGTGCAATGTGGTCAGTTGTCCAGAAGACATAGGAGCAGAATCAGGCCATTCATCCCATCAAGTCTGCTCCACCATTCGATCATGGATGATTTATTTATTTGTCAGTACCTTACATTTTTTTTATTATGTGAGCCTATGAATTTTCTTCCCGCCCGCTATTATTTTAGGGACAGTCCCTTTGGTGCTTCTGAAAGCTCAAACTCTAGGCCTTTCCTAGACAAATAATAATATGGAGTTTTAGAGATGATAGCATCTGATGGCTAGGTAATCATCCAAAACTAGAACAAGTATTACTTGCTCACATAACACTGAGCACACATCTATACAATACTTCTTCCTAGTTGTGCTTATTTTGGTCACATATGTAAAATCACAATAAGTATCACCACAACTGGGAGTTATAATGTTTTGATGAAATGGCCAGCTTTCATTTTGGCCCTTCCTTTGGACCTTTTAAGTTTAATGATGCAATCAGAGGCAAATCCACAGACAAGTCTAGACTTGGGAAAGTGGGCACCAAAAATGCCCTGGATTGTTCAGTGGCTTGCAGTCTTCGTTTTTTTTCCAGATTTGGGCACCTGCTTAGTTTGTGTCATTATGTTCTTTGCACCATCATTTATTTGTCAAAGTCAAGGCTTATCATGAAGTCTCACATTTAGGTGGTCCCTCTGATAAGAGATTCTTCTGGATTCAATCCTGCACCCCTATGTGGTGGCAAACAGTATGACAAGGAAGTCCAGATGGAGGGTCTTGACCCAAACTTTCAACTGTCCATCTTCCTCCATAGATGTTGCTTGACCTTCTAAGTTCCTCCTGCACCTTTTGTGTTGCTCCATCTTCGAGTATCTGCAGTCTCTTGCATCACCCTATGACAATATATGCAGTGACTGAGTTGAGAGAGAATTAAAGCCTTCCTGCTTGAGCCAGTACTGAGGTAGGCAAGTGTGTAACTGACAGTCCAGTTGCAGTTACCAAAACTTCAATGCATGTGTGTCTCTCCTTAAAATTTGACTGCACTGAATGATTCCTCTGGATAGGCTGAGGGATCCTTACGAGCATGTTTGTTGATGAAAAATACATCTTCCTTTTGCCCTTGATTGAGTTGGAAACACTGGGATTTTTTTTTGGTTCTTTGAGGCAGAGAAGCATTTCTAACGCAGAGAAGTGATATTTTTTCCACAATTCACCAGCCAGCTGGAGTGGTTTGTTCTTTGGTGAAGACTGTTTCTCTGCTATGGTCAGCTTGGTGCATCACTCTTTGCAGGCACTTCCAGAAGTGACTGGGAGTAAGATCTTCTGCAGTTGGAATGCAGAGTCTGAGTCGCACAGAACTTCCTTGCCACTAGACCTTGGCCATTGAATACCAAAGCCAGGTGGTGCAAAGGCATCATCATCGCTTCTTTTTTTGCTGTGTGGGGATTTCAAAATCTCCTGGTACATCCAGAGAGGCTGCAGTCTAGTGAACCCCTCCACCTCACTATCTCAGTATCCCACTTGCTCTGCCTGCTCCTTCTCTTTCTGCTGAGTCTTCTGATGGTGAACTTTTGGAGGATGCAACAGATGATAACGATGGATCCAACCCTCTGACAAATAGTCCAGTTTCCCTCTGGGGCAGAGTGGACACCAGAATTCTCACTGAGGACACTGAGGGTATTTTCCACAAAGCTCTTGGCAATCAAGAGATAAAGAAACAAGAGACTGCAGATGCTGGAATCTGGAGCAACAAACAATCTGCTGGAGAATCTCAGTGGGTCGAGAAGCATCTGTGGGGGGAAAGGAATTGTCCAAGAGATGGACCTGTTCCTGGATCAGTAGAGCTGGGTACTGTATCAAATTCTTAGGGCCAGAATAACCTCCTGGACCGGTTTCAATCACCTAAGGGCAAGGGGTATCAAATGTATTTCCCAGACTTTTTCCCTGTGAATCAGCCTGTATTGTATAGGCACTCTGCTACGTTAGCCAAAGTATAAACAGGAATCAGTAGCCAAGAAACAAGAGATTATTCCTTACCCTCCAAAGATCTACCCCTTTTTGCAGCATGCCTGCTAAGATAAGATAGGTGACAGACTGGTGCAGAAGACTCATGGGCACTCCCCAGATACATGGCACAGACTGTGAGAAAATTTTCTCCGTCACATGCAAAGCAAACATTTGAGTGATAACCTTCTTAATTCATGTACAACTCTGAGTCCTCAAGGGATTCCTGAAGCAAGTGCATGAAATCTGTCATTCAATGAACTTTCAGATGCCTGCTCTGCCTGATGATCTCTTCTCAAAAGAATTTTTTTTTCTTCAAGTAAAACAGTGTCAGTGACCACTCAAATGCTGTGGAGCAGGTGTAAGTTCGTATTGATCATAATTATTGTACTGTTTGGAATTATCCAGTCTAGGAAGTTTAGAAAGACAATGACCTTGACTTCTAACTCTCCAGGAACGGGTGCATAGCTTGAGTTCTGACCACAAAATGTCAAACATCTCTCTGCCCTCTCTCTGGCTTTGGAAATGTTAATATATTGTTACATTGCTCCTCGGAGAATTGGAGCATCGCACAAGCAAGAACACCACAGTGGAATCCCTGCCTAAGAGATGATAACTGGAGAGATGGCAATGCAACTCACTCAAAGTTTTTTCAGACATCCCTGCAACAGACTATTGAACTATGAGGTGGCTAACAGGTCATTCAATAGCAAATTTGTAGTGAAGTTTCAGTTTCAGCTACAGATGCTGCAAAGATTACTGCACTACGGATTATATAACACTGTGCATACTGCCACGGAACATCATACTTGCACTGAAACAGTAACAGAAATACTAGAAGAACTCAGTCAGTCAAGCAGCATTTATGGAAACAGAAACCAACCAACATTTTGAGTCAGTGACCCTTCCTCAGAACTGGGGGCAGAATGGAGGGTTTACAGTTTTCAAAGCAGAGCTGGGTGGTGGGTAGGTGGGGTGGGGAGGGGGTTGGAGTGAGGTGTAAGACAAAAGCCCATTTGGAGATAGGTTAAGACAGATCAGGTGATAAGGAGCATGAGTACTGACCATTACAGTATGTTTAGAGGCATTTTAAAGAAACCGGGTGAGAAAGGGACACAGCATGATAATGGGAAACAATTAGAGAGCACTTTACTTAAAAATTCAGTGTTCATTCATAAGGTTGCAAATTGCCTCAACGGAAGACGATGTTCTTCTAGTTTATGTTAGGTCTCCCTACGGCAGTGGAGAGGCTGCAGACAGACAGGTCAGAATTGGAGTGGGATTGAGAGTTAAAGTGGCATGCGACAAGAAACTCAGGATCATCCCTGCAGACTGAGTGCAGGTGCTCCGCAAAGTAATCACCTGATCTGAGTTTGGTTTCTCCACTGTAGAGGAGACCACATTGTGAACACCGAATGCAGTATGTTGGATTGAAAGAAGTGCAAGTGAATCACTGCTTCACCTGGAATGATTGTTTGGGCCCCGGGATCGTGAGAAGGGGAGAGGTGAATGGATGAGTGTTACATCCCCTCTGGATGCAGGGGTTGCTTGTTTATCATACTTGTAGTAATGCAAATTCCAGACTGAATTTCTCAAATGACACAATTCCACAACACAGGGTGTCCACAACTTACACATAAAAACAGGAACACAGCATCATATAGTTCTGAATAATATAATTCCATAAAATCTAATTTCAAGGCCAAGATAGTTTAATTGAGTGTGATAAGATGATGGAAGGGAAAAGGTTTTATGTGCATTGACCAGTATTGCTTGGATATCAGGAAATAGTTCTTTTCCTGGAGAATAGTGAACCATTAGACAAATGGTGGATTTCTCATACTGCACTCCTTCAAGCAAGAACAGGGACCTGTTTTTGAGGGTGGAGTTAGGTACTGCATCAAATTCTCAGGGTCAGGGTAATCTGGATTAACTTCAATTGTCTTCATGCTGGAGTAATGAGAGGCAAATTTCCCAGATTGCTTCCCCCTGCAATACCGCCTCCCACCACCCCCCAACCAAACCTCCTGTCAGCCTGACTTTTTCATCTGACCCAGGAAAGCGCATGGGTGCAAAGTATTTCTGATTGAAGTGCAAGGCATCTCAGTTGTGTAGCACAGACTGGATAAATGGACCAGAACATCATATGCAGTCTGTCATTAACTAGATCTTTCATCACACAATTATCTAATTTTGTTTTAGAAAATAGAAAGGTCAAGACCACAAAAATCTTCACAAATTGCATCAGCAACAAATAACATCAAGTTTATCCATTGGCTGACATTCACTCTGACTTCCATTGGACAACAAAGACTGGAATAAGAAAATGAAATGCTGAAAATTTCGAAATGGTCAGGCAGTATCTATAGGATGAGAAACTAAGTTAATGTTTTGGGTCAATAAAAGGTTAATGTGAAAGATCATTTCTTTTTCACTTCCCACAGATGCTGCCTGATCAGATGAATATTTCCAGCATTTTCTAATAACTGACCAGGATATGCTAGTCTAAAGGAAAAACATAACTAAAATTCCTATCATGGGTTTGGTTCAATGTCTGATAGCTTAATATAGCAATGCAGCTATTAGGCCATGAGAGGAAAAGTTTCCTACTGTATGTACACTGCATAGGTGACCCCTGTATTACAGCTGTTTAGATAATGGAAATTCGCCCTTACAGAATTCACAAATCACTGCCCAAAACTTTGAGGTATGGAATAAAATTCACTCTCATTGTAAAAGTAAATCAATAAAAAATTAATTTTTTTGTAACTCATGTTTCTTGATATGTGCAGATGATGCAGCTTTGCATTATGGAAAATCGTGATTTGAACTGTTTTCTAGGAACACCCCAACCTTCCCCCACCCCTGTAACACGGGAATTGCCTGTATTTGTAAATTTACAGTTTTTCAGTTTCATTACGGTCTATTTGTTCCTCTCATGAATAATCATGATAAACTCTTACCCTTTTGAAGAAATCATTTATTTAGAAACATAATACATAAGTAAAAGGTCAGCTTCTGCAAACTTCAAAATGTTGTTTTAGCATCAGACAACATCTGAAAAATAATTCATGCAATCTATTTTCCAATTTGAATTTCTTTTTCTTTTGAAGACATGCACTGAAATTTGTTTCTGCTTCAGTCAAAATACTTAAATTCACTTTGCTGAGCTTAACAATGAAAAGCAGCAAGCTATTTCACCACTGGATGTATTAATCATGTTCTCACACGTTGTCCACATGTCCAGTAAGGGTAACTGGATAGTGCAAACCAAGACCAATTTTACCCACACGAGGCGCTGGCTGAGGTAGGCTATTGGAGAACCAACCAAGAATCAAACCAAGGTTCTTTTTGATTCCTGTACGACTCAGGCAGCCAACTGGTTAAGCCACTGAGGGATATGCAAATTTCTAGGGGTAACCAGGGTGCCTGAAAATAAATTGAAGGATGTACAGCATTGCAAATGGTTCCTTTCCTCAACATTTCAGGAGAATAGTATCATTTAAGGAGCAGGTACAACAGTATCATTTAAGAAGCACTTGAATAGGTACATGGAGGGGCAGGGCTTAGAGGGATATGGGCCAAATGCAGGAAATTGGGACTAGCTGAGTGGGCACCGTGGTCGGCATGGACTCATTGGGCCAAAGGGTCTGTATCCATGCTGTAGTGCTCTATGACAAACTGGAAATTTTATTGTTACAATTTGTATTTGTCAAAAGGCAACGACCCTACTCCACTTGGCTAGTAAATTCAACTTCCTGCTTTGTTTTGGTAAAAGTCTTTGTTAAGAATTAATATTGATGTTTTCTGAAGTTTCAAAACTCTATTCCATTTTTCAAATGTTTACAATTTTGACACAAACCTCAACCTACATAACAAACATTTAAAAATAAAGCAATATTTCGTACAATGTCTTCACAGCAGAAAAATATTATAACGCAAAACACTAAATGTACAGTACAATATTCTTGTTCACATTAAAATGTATTTAAAAGCAGTTATCTATATAACTTATCAAAGAAAAATATAAAGAAAAGTGCATGCCAATTGTGATTTTGCAGTCTGTGCTGCCTTTGTTTTAAATGAGCTGCAAATGCAAGATCAAAGGCAGTTACAGGAATGTTAGAAATATCACATTAATATGATTTTCCTTGAACTATTTTATTGTGGTATATACCATAAAACTTGGTGCTTTAAATAGTTAGTGCTGTATTTTCAAATGCTGTATAAAGGTTCTGATAGTATGTTCAGTATCATCCACGGGAATAAATTGGTTGTTATCTCCAAACAGCAAAAATTTTGACTCCATAATCAAGCCACTGTGACTTGTTTAGGAACTAAGTAAGTGTTCGATTCTCCTCTCCATTTTCTTTCTCCTGTATTGCCTGAAGACTTTGTTTGGAATTCACCTCTGCACTTTCACTTCCTGACTTGCTCAGTCCACATGAGATACAAGCAGCATGAATCTGTTTCATGTTCTCCAGCACCTCATTCTTAGCATTTTTCAGTAAATCTCCCTGGCCCTGCATACGTCAAAGGATTATGGTTATATGGATTCACTAGTATCTTAAGATATTTATAAACATATTCATCTGCCAAGTTTGCTCCAAAAAGTTATTAATATATTTTAACCCCAGCCAAAATATAAAAAACAATATCTAGCAACACTTATATAAAACAAGAGCCTTGAGGAAAGAAAAAGGCATCTCTATTTTCAATTTTCTGTTAAACTTCCATTCTTGCTTTTAAGTCATTTTATATCAAAACACAACTTGGAAATACTTCAGGATGACATTTCTGGCATTCAGCAAGAATGACACGACCTATGTTCCTCCAAACGTGATGGTTCAAAGCCTAAGGGTTAATTGGGTGAGAACATTTTATGAACAGAGCTTCATTTCAAAATGTTTGCAACAAGTATCCAAAAGCACTGTCTTCATATATGCACCATTTTTATCAAACTGATTAATTGTTTACATCAATTTCCAGTGTATTTTGGGGGAAAATGTTTAACCAAGTTAGCTAGTTTGTTAAAAAAGCATATGCAAGGTATCCAACACATATATACATCAATGGTAAATTGTTATGGGGACAGTGCAGATCACTCTTCTGTTTAAAGCTTGTTACAATGTGCATATCCTAATGAAAATGGGTGAACCTAAATCAAATATTGGACTGCCCCACAAAATTCTGATTCTGCTACAGTTAATTTCCCACACTCAGATATTACCACTGAAGTGCAAGGTTGGCATTGTCTGCCAACAGCGATATAAAATTGGCTAAAAAGGCATGGGTCTCAATTATGGGTTCTAATAGACGTCTGATCGACATACAGAAGTGCATGGCTTTTACCAGTCTTCTGTGAACTGAGCAGAAAGAGAATGGGAAGGTTTTCTGCATGACTCTCCACTGCTTCTCTTTCACAGATGACCTGCCATACTGCTGGCTCAGCAATAGGTTAAGTTTCCCCATAATCACGTCACACATCATATCTATGTGAGCCCAATAACAGCACTGGGCTATTTTATCCATTACTTTTTAACCACCAATCAAAAGTGACTTTTGAGTTGGCATATGCTGCTTTAAATTTAAGAATTTACATTTTCAATCGTCTGCAACCTAGCAATTTGACCTATGTGGAATTTTCTGTGCCCACTATATTATTTTTCTTCAGTGTTTGAATCCATCATACCTTACATGAAGAACATACAAATATTCTGACCTTGTAAAATTGAGTATTATCCCCAGTTTAATCAACTTCTTAATGCAGAATCTGATGAAGGGTCTTCAAGCTAAAATGTTAACTGTTGCTCTTTCTACAGATGTTGCCTGTTCTACTGACTGTTTCCACTATTTTCTATTTTATTTCAGATCTTCAGTGTTTTGATTATTAATTATTATTTAGAACTACTAGTCCCCCTGTATCTAAAGGTAAATTACATGGATTGCATTTTTCCACTTCTGGATTCTTTGTCAGTTTTTTTGTTAATATTCAATAAGATCAAGGATACGGTGCTGTAGAATAAAGAAGTCGCAACTTCAGCCATCCTGAGTCCATTAAACCACAAGCAGATAATAGACAAAGTTCCCTTTTCTCTGTCACAATAACATGCTTCATCTAATCTCAAACCTTTGAAATTGTACTCCTTAAATCAAAGTCCAGCACAGTTATAGACAGAACTTCCTCTTGTCAAAGACTGTCAAAGTACTTTGGGGGCAGGGCCTAGGAGTATGCTGAATGAAGCATGGTTACTGCTGAGGCCTTACTCTGTCTGGCCAGATGGCTGAGGGATGGAGAGGAAGGATAATTGGACCCAAACAACTACAGAAAATGTGTGAGTGTGGGGAGAGGAGAGAGGAGTCGGGGGAGGGAGGGAGGAGAAATGGATGGCAGACTAGCACAAATCTTTGAGTGTTATGTGCATACAGTTGTTCAGATGGATAGCTGGGAGGGTGCCATCTTAGAAGGTGAGCAAGAAGTGAACTGAAAATAAGTAAAGACATTTAAGTATTTCAAAACAGCAATGATTTGAGAAATTAGCACCCAGATCCAAAAGGCTTAACTTTAACCTAATAGGATTGAATCAAACATCATTTATTTTTACACGTTTCATTATAGAAGAAAAAAGGAAAATATATTCTGGCTTCCATTTTGTGCCGTAATTTTCCTTTTTTCACCCTTACTGCCAATCTAGTTAATATAATTTTGTCCTTGTAAAAAAACTCTAAATTACAATTACACCATGAAATTTTCAGGTGTTCACAATGAAAAGAACCAATATTCAGTTTGTTACATATTAGACATGATTATTTAAGGTATTCACCAAACTGCTTATCTAGTTATTACTATACCTTCAATACAGTGATATTCCATGCGAAACTTTCAAATGCTCTATTTAACTTAGTTCCCTTTAATCCCTCTTTTTTCCCTAAATTATGAAGGTCCTCATGAAACTGAAGTCCTGTGGAAGACATCAGAACATGTAAAACATATTAGAGGCATACAAGTATATACTATTATTGCTTTTTGAGATACCAACAAAATAATCAAACTTTGAATTGCTTGGGATGAGTAAGTGGTAATTTTATTACATAAATTTAAAAAGAATGAATGTAATTTCTCATTTTAAACAAAGGATACAGTATAGTATATTTGGTTCACATCAAAACTCCGTAAGTTAAAGTATTAATAAATTAGGTTGTAACAGTGGAAGGATCCGCATTCCCTACATTTTCCATTTATCGCACAGGCCTTTCTCTTGAGTTTCTGATGCTAAATTATGGGTAATTTCTCTGCTGTGACCTCATGTTCACAAGAAAATCAACTGACACTGCTTAGATTAATTGCACATAGCGATGTCCTATCTGAGAACTGACTTTCGTAACATGAGTCCGTTATGGAGTTGCACATAGAACCCCAAAAGGAATGTCCTTGGCACTAGTACCTAATCTCCGCTGTGTATGATGTTCATTCATATTTTGTATTTTACTATGGAGGCTCAGCCTTTAATATGCCCCAATACAGGTAACAAGAACAAAGTGGGCTAGAAGCCAGTACACAAGATTTTCTCCAAGCATATTAGTCTCGTTACATTTCAGATGGAATGGGCTAAACGAGAAATTGTCTTCAAGACATTACACCTTAGGCACTGAACACCTTTGTCTCCCTCTGGCATTGATCCTCCATGTAGTTCCTGCACCTTGTATGGTACCTTCAATCCATGCTAAAGATTTTCTGATGCACTGTAAGCAGCAGATGCCTGATAATGTACATAACTTACAGTGCCTTAGCACATAGCAATCATGCCAAAGCACTATAAATTATGTCAGCATATAGATTCACGTGGAATCCCTGGATGTCTTCCATACAAATAGGTCTATTATTAGCCCCAACAATCTTCACTAAACATTTTACAGATAAAGTAGAAAGAGTGTGGAGCAAAGTAAAGAAACCAACAAGGGCAACCTTATTGACTGACAATGCCGTCATTTCCCGATTGGCTAATTAAGAGCATGGCCAATGGTCTGAAGGGAAATGGATGACTTAGATGATGAGAAATAGGAAAAGGGAATGTTGGTCATCTCATTTTGGAAGGATTATGATTACCTCCATTGTGTTCACTGACTCCAAGGATCAGAAATTCCCACTTGTGTGTTGTCAATGGATGTAGTGTCAAAAGGATTAATAAATACACAGCATAAACTTGCATCTTAATCATGTCTTATAACAAATTGTTCCAAGGGGTTCCATTGTAGCAGCATCATACAAAATCTGATATCAAGCCACTCAAGACAATATAAGGTCAGATGTCCAAAGTCTTGGTTAAGATAGATTTTAAATAGTGTCTAAAAGGAGTGGAAAGAGGAGAGGTTTAGGGAAGAAATTCCAGAACTTGGAACCCAGGCTACTGAAGGAAAATCCACTATTGCTGGAACAATGATAATTGGGGATCCACGGGAGGGTGCAAGACAGGAGGAGCTTTGAAATATTGGAGTTAATGAGCTCCTCGATCTCTTGGTCATCCTCATCAAACCAGTCCCCTGGTTCCTCTCAGTAGAGAAGCTTAGAGTTGCTTTTTATGGAGTGGACGCTCTGCATTTTCTGCTTGCTGGGAGTCAACAAGTTGTCTGTGAAACATTGTCAGAGAAGAGCTACCTTTGTGAGGTTCTTCAGGGTTTCAACAATGATCTTCTTGCATTTCTGTAGATGCCGATGTATAGGGCCAGGTTGATGGATATAATTAAGCGGATTAAGAGTGGTCAGTCTAATGCTCATTGATACTTTTGCAGATATCTTTGCAGATCCTTGCTCAGACAATGATACAACCTAAGAGGTGCCAGTATTTTGTCAGGTTCTGCTGCATGGTATTAATGCTCATGTGTCTGAACACACACAGGTGCACGCACACACGCGCGTGCACACACCCATGCACTCAAACACAGGTGCTCTTTACTACTGCCTTCCTCCTCGCTCCTCACCATCTCACCCACCCTCTCACCTACACTCTGGTCTCCAGCTCCTTATCCCCACTGCATATCCAGCCCCATTCTCAGCCCTGGCTCAGGCCATATATCTGACCCATCATCTCAGCCCCTGGCTCTGCTCGCACACCTCATTCCATTCTCCATCCCACACTCAAGAGTCACACCCCACATTTTCCATATTTCATAATGACACAGAGGTCCACCAAGTGTATACCAGCTCCCAGAGCAATTCCATCAATCCCATTTCCCCACTTTTTTTCCTGTAGTCCATTCTCTCAGAAATGCCCATTAACACCCCTCCCTCCACCTTTACACTGGAAAATTTACCTAACAACCAGCGTGTCTTTGGCATGTGGGAGAGGATTGCTCATCCAGAGGGAACCCACATAGTCATGAAGAACGTGTAAACTCTCTGCAAATTGCATCAAAAGTCATAATTGAACCCAGGTCACTGGAGCTATGAGATAGCTGCACGACTTGTCCACTCACCTTGTCCATGATCCTGGCCCACCACTTCAGCCATACAGCTTCCCATGTTCAATGCCCCTTGGGTCTGGCTCACACCACCCACTTTCTCAACCCCTGCTCTGCATCTGGTCCACTTTCCCAGCCACCATCTGTAGGTACACACATGGCCCCTGCTCCTGACTCCAGCTGCACATCTGACCCATATTCCCTATCTCAGCTCTGGACACACACCTGGCCCACGTTCCTGCTGGAAGGAAGACCACAAAGACCTCAACCATGACTTTGTTCCTGGTGCGCGTGCACTGGACTTTAATCCCAGCAACCTATTCTGTGCAGCCTTACTGTCACTGCTGACCAACAAGAAGTCAAAAAGGCCACATCCTACTGATGAAAAAAATAACAAGGCCACAGGAGCAGATGATATCCCCACTGGAATTCTAAAATCCAGTGGCAAGGAGCTTCAGGCACAAATCTGCAATCTCTTTGTCCATGTTTGGGAAGAGAAGGAGATACCAGGGGACCTCAGAGATGCCATGATCACAAGCATCTTCAAGAAAAGAAACAAATTTAGCTGTGGTAACTACACAGGGAATCATTGCCAGGGTCCTCCTCAACCATCTCCTTCCATTGGTCAATGAATCTGCCCTTCTGTTCCCAGTATACAGCACCACCCTCTGACAATGAAGGTTCAAGGTGTGCTCTTGGAAAACATGGACCACTTCTCATGTTGCGGGAGCCACCTCTCAGTGGTGATGATGAAAGTCACCAATACCTTAAATGTGCAAGCATGGCCTTTAGTCAATTTTGGTAAAGGGTGTTTGAAGATCAAGACCTCAGACCTGGTACAAAGTTCACAGCACATCAGGCAGTAGTGATCTCTGTCATCTGCTACGCTTCTGAGGCTTTGACTATTGACAGTAATATTTCAATATCTAGAAAGACACCAGTAAAGCTGTCTCAGAAAAATTCCCCAAATGCATTGCAGGGATATGCCAACTTACATCAGTGTTCTCTCCCAGGCCAACATCACCAGTATTGAGGCCCTAGTTATAGCCAGTCAGCCACATCGATTATATGCCCAACACCAGGCTCCCAAAACAGATACTTTATTCCAAAACTTCTTTCAGGAAGAGATTCCCAAGCAAAAAGAGGAACAGATTCAAGGATGCTATCAAAGCCTCCTTGAAAATATGCAACATCCCCAGTGGCAGAAGGCTGCAGTAACTCAGACACACCATACCTACAAGGTCATGATGAAGGACGTTACACCTTGTTCCTAACTCAAGTTGCTCTTGCACCAATATCTTGCCATACATACATTCATCAAGTGTTTCTTCCGCAGAACTGACCTTGTTTGTTGCCAAGTACATTGCATTCAACTGATAAACCAAATCTGACACTGTCTTTATCTCTGCACAGCTCATCTCATCCAGTCTATAAATGTCTGATGTCCTCTTTATTGTGTGTTGTTTGTAGGGATGACATTGCAATCCACACTGCACACATTTATTTCCCATACACAGAGCACTGTTGTTGACAACCACAATACTTGTAATATCTAAGGCACTTAGGCTGGACTTCCACCTTGTCTTGCACTTCATGCATATCCTTCTTTCTGTTGGCTCTCCAACACCTCCAGCCTGACTCTGCCTTGCATAACAGCTGTTCCCTCAGACCAGACCCCCAACTTCCACAATAACCTGGTCTCTGATGAGCGACTCCATCAAATCTGTAAAACTGCAGTTACCTGCTTAAAGTCTGATCCCTGTCAAGAAATTAAGTAACACTGCTGGTTGCATGCAATGAAGTGGTTAAGATCTAGCGTTTCATTTCCAGTTGGGTTTCCATTTATATTCTCCAGGATCTCATATGAGGCCTTAATAGTATGGTAGAATTCCCTCCCCTTGTGACTAAAGAGACAGAATAACATTAATTCTTTCATCTGTGCTGATCTTATGCTGTAACCTGCTCATTTTTTTACATTTTTTCTCCACTGTCTCCATTCTATAGCTAAGTTACTTGCTGGAAATCCAACAGCTCGATGTCTTTACTTTTTCCATCTTGTACTGTCTTAGTTGAATCACGCATCTCACTGAGTCTTGGTGCATGTCCACACACTTTCTCAATTTTCAGGCACAGTGTCAATATTTCATAGATTCATTTATCAGCAATTCTGACACCACGTCTCAGTATCTTTCTTTAAACTACTGGAAGGGAGGTGGTAATTTCAGTTCACAAGGCAAAAGTATTTTCCAAAAACTTAAAATTGTGCAAAGCAACATTTTTTGTAGTGGCTTTATCTGTTGAGAAAGACAGATTCTGGAAGCTTCCTCTGAAGTTATGGATCAACAACATACAAGAGAATTTGGTCATGTGCTACATTTCTTAAAGTGGTAACAATGTAAATTACTTCTGTTACATACCTGACCTCTGACACTGAATAATCTGGTCATATATAGAATCTGCCATATCAATCAGGTACTTTGACTCCTGTATCACCTGTGAAAAATATAAATGAGTAAACACCAAACAACAGTAGTGCACTTCATTATACAGAGCATTCTTCTGTAACTTAAAACACCCTCAGTGCTACGACTTAAAAATCAACAGCTCCTCCCAACTCACTCCACTGTGACACAAACTTACTATCACTTAGAGCTTCATCATGTTTCTAATTCATTCACTCCATGAATGAATAGGTTGGTTACTAGAGAGTGTGTTAAAATTCCACACTACATTTAGTAGAAGTCTTTCTTCATCGCCTCCTTAACCTCTTAGAAGTCAATTGGTTTAAAAAGGTCAGTGCAGCTAATGGCATCCAAACTGAACAGCTAAGATGTCCTATTATATTTTCAACAGAAAATGTATTACAATAGGTATAAAAAGTAGCCTTTTAACTTTTTGCTTCCATTCACCTAAATCAGTGCAGGGTTAAAATTGTGCCTACTATTTTTATTTTGTGTTTGCACAGTTTGTTGAATTTATTTTTGTGATTTATTTCTGTGATTCGACTGGTGTGGAGCATAAAATGAAATCAAAACTGTAAAAAACAGGCAGCCCCAAACTATCTTGTATACATTTCAGGAAGGAATTTTGGTATAATGATTATATGCTGGTACATGCACAGGTATTTCATACCTGGTAACTATAAGTGCAACACATCACACAGAAGTTTGTTTAAAACTAAAATAAAAAAGGCTAAAAATACTCAGCGGCATCTATAGAGACTGAAGCAAAGTTACTTGCCCATAAATTAGGTTGTTTTTTATTCAGCATTACGAGATTGAAAGTCAAATTTCCTTGGAGGTGCCTTCCTGGGTCATTTTGCATTCCTTTAGAAATCCAACTGTGCATTTCTGGGGATCAATTATCCTTATACCCCTGATGCAATTTCTGTGTCAGTTACCCATAGGATTGCACCGTTCCCTATGTAACACGGCAGGGAAATTAGACTTGAAATTTTCCTGGAAGTGTCTGTTGTTGATTACTTTCAGGCAGCCATGTTTAGTAGCACAATGCTGATTCTTGATCCCTGTCAGGTCTGTGTCTTACTTTTCATCCTCCTAGCTGCTCCACACACAGCACTGATTCATTATTACAGACAAACCCCGATTCACTGATCTCACTCCCTCATTTCTCGACTCCCATCCCAGGCCTGGGCACTAACTTCATGGTCCTGCAATCCCCCAAATTCCTTGTATTCCTCCTGACTCTCATGAGGCATCTAAGATCTTCCCAAGCATCCTGATGGACATTCTGATCTCCACAACCTCCAACTGTTTCGTGCACTTTGTGACTTCATGACTCTGACCTCCCCCATTTCTCCAACCACAGGCACTGATGCTTCCAGATTCACACCACATGACCCACAAGCCCCAATCAGCCCAAACACAGAGCCGTATTAGACCAGGCTGTCCCTGTACTCTTTCCCACATCATATGGTTCGATCTGCACAATCAGAGACTCTGATCGATCCAGACGATTCTCTTGCCCTTCCTGACCTCTGGCTCCAAATAGGCCCAGTGCTGCTGGCCTTCCTGACACCTGCCATTTCCTGCACCACTGACCTCTTCAACCCAGCCTTGCTTCTGGCAGCACATTTTCATTTCATTAAGATTATAAGAGGCATAGGCAGGGCCGATAGTCAAAATCTTTTTCCCATGGTAGGGGTATCAAAAACAGGAGGGAATGGATTTAAGGTGAGAGGAAGGAGTTTTAAAGGGGATCTGAGGGAAATTTTTATTTACATCTGGAACACACTGCCAAAGGTGGTGGAATCAGATACAATTACAATGTTGAAGAGGCTTTCAGACAGACACTTAAAAAGGCAAGGCACAGTCCTAGACGTACAGATTAGGAGTTGAGGGCATGCAATGTTGGTGCCGGAAGAGTGGCGACACTTGCGGGCTGCCCCCAGCACATCCTCGGTTATGCAAAAAGACGCATTACACTGTGTGTTTCGATGTATAAGTGACTAATAATATATATAAATGGGATTAGTGAAGATGGACGAAATGGTCAGCATGGAAGTGGTAGGCCAAAGGGCCTGTTTCTGTGCTGTACAAACTCGATGACTCTAAAGAAAGGGAATAGTTACTCAATTGCACCTGCGGCCTAAGGCCTTAGATACATCTGAAATGTGCAGTGGGAGCTCACAACAGGCGTTTAAGAGGCTCTTGGATAGGTACAGGAATATCCAGAGAATGGAGGGAGGTGGATCATATGCAGACAGAAGGGATTAGGCGTTATAAGTTAGTTCAGTACAACATCATGGGCTGAAGGGCCTGTTCTGGTGCTGTATTGTTCTATGTTCCAATAGAACTCACTGATAGCCATATGCAAGGAGAGGGGGAGTGTTGAGGTTCAGGCTTTGTAGCTGGTGTCAAGTGGGGGGGGAGGGAGTGTTGAGACAGAGGACCCCTCCCCCCACCGGCTCCATTTGCCCATCATCCTCTCCCCCATCCCCCTCCCCCCCACCTCATTTGGTTCCACCTATCACCTACCAGCCTCTGTCTCACCCCTCTCACTTCTATATACCGTTATCTCCCCGGTACAATTTCAATCCTGATGCAGGATCTCGGCCCAAAGTGTCAGCCATCCCGCCGCCTCCACAGATGCTGCTTGACCTGCTGAGTTCTTCCAGCAGTTTGTTTTTTGTGCTCCAGATTCCAGTGTCTGCAGTCTCGTGTCTCCAGAATCTTTGGGCAAGTGGTTCAAGGTGATTAACTTGCATTACATTGTGCCAAAAATGCTGAGCATTTCCAGCATTTTCTGTTATTTCAGAATTTTAGGATCTGGTGTATTTTGCTTTTGTTGGTTTAAAATTGCTTTAAGCATTACAATAAGCACTCAAGATTTAGAATTTTAATCCTCGTAATGGATATACACTCAATGGTGAATTCTCTATTCAATTTGATGAAAAAAATGATTCAATATTCATGTTACATTTTGATTGTGCTTCTGGGAGAACTGACATTTGGTTATCTTTTTTTCTTATTATTTGATTTTCTAATTTAATCTCTGATATTCTTGAGGAAAAATAATTACATAGATTTGTGTTTGAAAAAGTACCAGACAAATGTTGAGCTTGAAGGATTAACTGTTGCAAGAAGCTTTAGTTTTCAATTGGATTTAATGACAACCTACAAGAATATCAAGTCCTCCGAATCACACATAAAAACCTTGGGATATAATTTAGTCCCATTTTAAACACTCTGTGCCAACTGAATAAAACAGTATTTGGCAAAGTAAAATGCTTGAGAATGCAACTAACACAACTAGTAAATAAAGTCAAAATCTCAAAATTCCAAAATTGTTCACATTTGAATCAAAACATGTGTGTCTGTTTGTAAACAAGGCACATGATTCTTTTCACTCTCAGTAAATCAGAAAATCCTTTGAAAGCCCTTACTTTAATCTGGGCAACATAATTACACTGCCCTGACCTGCCAGAACTTACATTTGGTGAATTAAACTAACATTCAAGCCCAGCAAAGGATGGCAGAGAATAATTGTACATAAGGAAAATTTTTATTAATGAATTAATAATTATTTTGTATTTGTACATAAATCCAAAAAAAAGTAAATTAAATAAACATGTTATTACGTAAAACATACTAATTTTGGCACAAGATTTTTCATACAGTTGGCTAAATTGCATCCCAAAGTTTTAAAGAATGATTAAAGGAATATCTTTTTCAAGATTGATAATTTTGGTTGTCACAAGTTAAACTAAAGTTTCTTGCAACATATAATCCTTCAACCTTTAATTTATCTGGTACTTCCCAGAACATGAAACCATTCAACTGATATTCCTCAAGAATGCCACATGAATAGACAGGAAGAACAGAATGTCAGAATTCTGAAAAAATAAAGCAGAACATGCAATTTTTCCAAAGTTCATGAAGTGTTGTTGCTGTGCTTCCTCGCATCTTTTCTAGATGTTCTGGAATGGAATTCACTAACAGAAACAGCAGCAGTGCTTCAATGCATCACTAAAATGCCCACTCTTTGGTTCGCCAAAGCCACTTTTAGGAAATTATTCTTCTCCAGTTTATATGAAGTCATTGGTTCAAATCTTGATTCTCATAAGGCTGTTTTCCTGGAAAACTGGTTAACGTCTCTGAAGGCTGCAATTTCAGGTTCCCACTGCAAATTCCATTATGCATGACTTCTCTCCCCAAAGTATTATTCTGTTTCACACTTAGTTTTCAAATTCTAAAGGAAAATTAGAGTACTTCTGGGGCATGAAGCATAAAGATTTAAATGGCAAATATTAGATTAGTTTATTGTCATATACACCAGGATACAATGAAATTCACTGTTTGCATAAAGCTCACAATGTAAACAGTATAAGTGGTAAGAATAAATACAACTTTAAATACAAAGACAAGCACAAAACAGCAGAATGGTGCAAAGATTGCAGTGCAATCTGAAATAGTGCAAAAAAATAAAGTAACAATAGCAGAATAACTGAGAGAGGTAGAGTTAAGAGTACAAGAATGTGGCAGCACCACCAGGAAGGGGGTGTGAAAGGTGTTAGGTTTAGACGTCTGATAGCAGTGAGGAAGTAGCTTGAGTTCCTGTATCTTCTCCAAGAACATAGAAGAGAGAAAAAGGTGGCAGGTATCCTTGACGATACTGTTAGCCTTCCTAAAGCAACGCAACGTGAAGATGGATTGGATGGAAGGAAATAACGAGCCTGTGATGGACTGGGCTGTGTTTACCATTCTCTGCATGTTCAGTCAGTCAAGAGTAGCCACTGCAGGCTAAGATACAACCCGTCAGAATACTTTCTATAGTGCATCTGTAGAAGTTCGAGAGAATCCTCGTAGACATGCCGTGTCTTCTCAGACACTTAAGAAAGTGAATACACTGATGTGCTTTCTTGATCACCGCATCAGTGTGAAGGGACCAGGTAAGGTGGCTGGTGGTATTCAAGGCACATAGGCGTGAGGTAAGGGGGAAGGATTCTATACCAGGCACAAACTAAAATAGGGACCAAAATGTATATCCTGAAATCCCATAGGCCAATGATGTAATAATGAGGACATGGAATGCAGCTTAAACTCATCAGTCAATGCACATACTCAGCATGTCACCTATCCCACTTTGTTAAATTTGTCCCAACATTGTAGAGAGTTTATTATTGTTATGAAGGGGTTACTATCTGCCACTACACTTCTGTCCATATTTTTGAAGTGGCTGAATTGACAGGTTTTTTACTAGCCCGACCTCCATATTGCTCTACAAAAAACAAAACTTTGCAAATGCTGGAAAACTGAAAAATGAACAGAAGATGTTGGAACTATTCAGCAAGTCAGGCAGCATGGAGAAACAGAGTTAATGTTTGATGATCTTTCATCAGAATTAGTTAAAGTTAGAAAACAAGCATGTTTTAGGTTGCAGAGAAGGGGAAATACTGGAGAAAATAAAATGACATTTTTGTCTCTACACCTTTCTCCTGTCTTTGCAACTTCAGACAAAGTTGCTTTCTAACTTTGCCTAGATCTGATGAGTGATCATCAACCTGAAATGTTAACCCTACCCTGTTTCTCTCTCTAAAGCTGCCTGACCTAAAGTCAAAGTCAAAATCGAGTTTATTGTCATGTGCACAACTACATGTATACACAGGTGCAATGAAAAACTTGCTTGCAGCAATGTTACAGTTACATAGCATCAGATATACAACATTCACAAAAAATAAATTAACAACATAATTATACAAGAATGAACATAATTAGGACAAAAAAGAAACAAAGTCCATTGTAATGCGAAGTGTTTACAGTGTTGCTGTACAGGAAGTCCCCGGGTTATGAACGAGTTCCGTTTTTGAGTCTGTTCGTAACCCGATTTTGTATGTAACTCGGAACAGTGTCCGCACATGCGCACTTGGGCCAGGGATCGCGGCCGTGCACGTGCACTTGGGCCGGGGATTGCGGCCACGCATGGCCCCAGCCGCACATACGCACTTGGCCCGGGGTTGGGCCAAAGGTGTACCGCCCCATGGTAGGATCGGGGGCCGGGCCCGCTTACGAACCGACCATGAAGGTTGGTTTGTAAGTACAGGCGTTCATAAGTCGGGCGTTTGTAAGTCGGGGACTTCCTGTACTGAGGTAGTGATTAGGGTTGTGCAGGTTGGTTCAAGAACCGAATGGTTGAAGGGAAGTAGCTGTTCTTGAACCTGGGGCTTCAGGCTTCTGTACCTCCTGCCAGATAGTAGCTGCAAGAAGGTGGCATGGCTTGGATGGTGATCTTTGGTGATAGATGTTGCCTTCTTGAGGCAGCATCTTCTTATGTTCCTGTGCAGTTGAATTGCTGTACCAGACCATGATGCAACCAGTCAGGATACTTTCAACAGTACATCTGTAGAAGTTTGTTCACGTTCGGTGACATGCCAAACCTCCTTAACCTTCTGAGAAAGTAAAGACACTGGCATGCCTTCCTTGTGATTGCATCTAAGTGCTAGGCCCAGGACAGGTCAGCTGATATGTTAACACTCAGGAATTTAAAGCTGCTGACTCTCTCCACCACTGATCCCCCAATGTAGACTGGTGCATGTTTGCCCTCCTTCCCCTTCCTCTTCCTGAAATCAACAATCAGCTCTTTAATTTTACTGACATTGAGCGAGTGATTATTGTCACAGCACCACTCAACCAGGTGTCCTATCTCGCTCTGGTAAGCTGAATCATCACCACATGGGATTTGTCCAACAATAGTGGTGTCGTTGGTGAATTTGTATTTGTACCTGCTGAATATTTCAAGCATCTCCTGTTTCTATTGCTCTATGTGAAGTTGGGTAACACTGCAGATATTCTTTTAAGTTGCTCAATAGTTCTAACTCATATCCTGGTAAATAAGGAAGATTAAGGCTTCTGTATCAAACTTTGTGTCTCAAAACTTACTTGTTGCAATTTGCACAGTGCTGAAAGGATTGGTCAGCAATACTCAAACATCAAGTGACATAAGGATTTCTGAGGGTCAGCCTTGGGGGCAGTTAATAAATGTGAATCCTGCTGCATTTTTGAAGATGGAAAGAAAACTTGGAATTTTGATGTCTTGGTAAATGTAATAATCCCAAATAGGGGCTTTGTTGTCTTAAAAGCATGAATATCCATTTTCCAGAAATTACCAATAGGAACTTTGGAGTGGAGTAATTCAACCAACTTTGAGTGGAATAATTAAACCTGGTGGCATGAATGACCATAGAGCTCTGTATCAAACAAAGTGTGCACTTATCCAATCAGCTATCAGCGAGGGAAATTTCAGTCATTCTTGAATAAATCAAATTTAAAAACAAGCATTTTTTGTTCTCACAGAATTCTGTCACTGGAGAGTGCAAGTAAGAAATAACTTGCCTAACTCCAGGAAAGTACACTTACTGTTTGCTGACAACAAGACGTTATTATTTCCTAGCAACAAACAATCTGCTGGAGGAACTTAGTGAGTCAGGCAGTATCTTGCTGCTTGGCCCGCAGAGTTTCTCCAGCAGCTTGTTTGTTGCTCCAGATTCCAACATCTGCAGTCTCTTGTGTCCCCATACTATTTCCCAGTAATGGAAATATCTGCTGTCCATCAGAGATCTGTCTTCTGCGCCACAGATCTGGAAAAGTTTTGGGGAGTCAGAAAGTGAATCACTCACTGTAGGATGCCCTGTCTCTTGGCCTGTCTTGTATTTTTCATATTCATATTGCTGGTATGATTAAGTGTCTGGTCAGTAGTGACCTGTATGTTGTCCATGAGGTACTCAGTGATGGTTAAACTCTATACTGATGGAGGTGGTCATTGCCTGGCATTTGCGAGGCACGCATATTACTTGCCACTAATCAACCCATGCTTGAATGCTGAGAAGACACAAGCTGCTTCATCTTCTGAGAAGTTGCAAACGGAATTAAATACTGTGCAATAATTGACAAATGTTCCCACTTCTGATCTTATAACAGAAGGGAAGTCATTGATGATGGAGATTGAGATGATTGGGGCTTGGATCTTTTTTGAGAATCTTACTTTTGTGCTGTATGCACTAACGAGTCAGGCCTGGGAGGTGTTGGCAATAATTTTCTATTTCACACCTGGCGAGCAATTTAACAACGTGCGTAATCTATAAATGGAGGAGTTCAATGCTATAGGATTTAAAAACCATGCAAATTCTTTTCTTCAAGAGGGCAGCGAGTCTTTGGAACTCTCTTCCTCAAAAAGCCGTGAATATTTTTAATGTAGTTTCTTGCTAAACAAGTGGCTGTAAAGTTAGCAGAAGTAGGTAAGAAAACACTGTTGTTGTTGCACTCAGACCAGATTTTGTCATGATTTTATTAAATGATGGACCAACCATGAGGAGGTGATTGCCCTACCCCAGCTCCTACTTGGTATAATTACATGCCAATTGTTACGGACTCAGTGAAAGTCCCTTTAAGATAGAGAGTGTGTGTGTATGTGTGTGTGGGGCGTGCTTACGTCAATAGAAGATAAAGGACGTAATGACGTTGTTGAAGAAGTAAGAAGAAGAAGAAGGAGAGAGAGAGAGAAGGGAGAGAGACACCAGCCTGCTTGTTTTCTCTATCGATGGATGAGAAACAATAACTGTGTTTGCCACTGAAATCCATGTATGGAAGTTGGAAGTAATCCGGTGGAGTTCACTTTGTTGCTGACCTGTAGAAGGAAACAGGTATTTGTGTGTGGACGACCACGGTTCGGATGCTTTTCGGGGTGAGGAAGTCACTACCGAGTAAACACTGAAGTGTCGTTTGGGTTCCATCGTGGAACATTTGGATTTCGTATGTACTCTCTCTATGTTTTTCTACATCTACATCTTATCTTCAGACAACGGTGGTTGTTGAAGAAGCCCTTGCTCATGTTCCACCTTATGGCTTGCGGAACTGAACTTTAAGAACCATTCTGGAACTGGGACTTTTGGACTTTGTCACACACACACACACACACGACGAGTTTAATTTTGGGGTTAACGTTCGAGGTTTAACATTTTTGAATTCTAACATACTAACATTTTTACTTTTATTTTACGTATTATCATAAGTAGTGATTAATAAAATAGTTTTTAACACTAAATCATGCTCAGTGTGTTTCTTTTGTTGCTGGTTCGTGACAAAATATTTGCACTGTAAACAAGCCTTCTCTCACCTTATATCATCTCACAACATATCATTCTATTTCTTTCTCTCTCAACTAGTCATCCAACTACCACAATAAGGTATTATTATTTTGAGAACAAGATTTTTTTTCTAAATAGGCAACTTTAATATAAACTGGGAAAATTCAAGAAGCTTGGAGTCAGAGTTGGTGGATGTAGTGTCAAGTTACCACAAGAGTTCCTAGTAATCTTGACCTGGTAATTGATAATAATCCTAAAAATGTATGAGAAAAATGCCTAGAGATTCTAAAGTGCATAGAAAATACATTGCAATGGTGCACCATGCCACCAGTGCCAGATTCACACAGGGCCACAGCAGAGCAATTCCACTCTATGCGACGGTTGCTCAGCAGTGATGGTCATTTAACTTCAAGTGAAGGAAGCCTTCCTCCAGTTCAGGCATTCTTTTTGATTCAAGGCCCATGAAGTTCCTAAAGCATGTGTGCACATTTTAATGTTGCAGGAGCAATGTCAAAAGTGCACTGCACCTTGATTGATATCGCTGCTGGAGGCACAGTAGCCTCTGTGTGTAGGCACGTCAGTTTCCCATGCTGCACTATAAGGATCACATTTGTGCTTTGAATCTATTGTGTGCCACATAAAAAGGCTACACAAAAGAACTTCCAGCCCATAAGAATTTGTAGTTCCCCTGAGGGTATACTGAAGGATAATATGTAAAATATTCTGCAAATCAGAAATACCCAGACCACCAGCCAGACACAGAAAATAAAGTGAGTAAAGTGAGCAAACAACTAAGTGTAAGGTCATTCAAGACTAGAACTAGTGACACAGTTTAAAACCAGCAATAAGATAATTATGGGAACACCATGAGTTTCTGATCACCTGTCATTTTAATTCCTGATCCTACTCCTACTTTGACCTCTCTGTCCTCGGTCTATTACAGTGTCCTAATGGAGTTCTATTTAAACTGGAGACCAGCAGCTTATATTTCAAAAAAAGCAATTTACAACCTCTGGCTCAATATTAAGTTCAACAATTTCAGGTGATAGTTAGTACTCCCATCTTTTGGTCAGCAGTTGTTGTCATGACTTTACTGCTGCCACTTGACCAATCCTTTACTTTATTCAGCCTTGCAGAATCTTTCCTTTCATCTTTCCTGCCTTTCACTATATTTTAGGCCTTCCTTTTTATTCAATCTTACCCTCCCCCTTTCTTTACTTCTGCATTATTAAAACCCTGATAAGACAACCTGAACCATTAATGCCGGCAAATTGGATCACATTGCACTTCTTTTCCATGACATGGGATTAAAAATTGTAAATTGCATTTGCAACCATTTCCTGGTTGAATCATGGGAATCAGGAAATTTGACCAAGCTCTACTTTTTGTGAGTCACCCTTGTAACCAAGACTGATTTCTGCATCAAGGACACAAAAAATGACACAATTCCACATGCAACACTCTTTCTGGAGCATTGCAGGGGAACTTGGACCATGTCTTCCAGGGGGCATCAATGCCAGGCATTCCTGAGACAGTAAAGTCTTAAAACTGCAATGCCAAACTGGGAGACCTGCAAGGCAAGTAAAATACTTATCTTCATCCTTGGACGGTCATACTTCACTGAAACAACAGTGCCTGCAAACAACCCTCATGTCCAGCCTGTGTCCTGAACCCCTGCTCCACACCCTCCTGAACTCTGCGATCATCCCTCCCTTTGCTGCAACTCTCAACCCCCGCCACTCTGTCCCAACATCTTTACGCCAGCTCTGTCACTGAATTTACCACCATAAATTCCACAATGGCTTCTGTCCCTGATCCCAAGCCTATAACGTGCTGGCATCACTGATCCAAATCCACTAATCCTCTGCCATTTGCTGGGCTCCTATTTCCTCCACCCTGACAACATGTGCCACCACTTCCCCAATCACACTTGAGAAGGTTGCCACTGAGAAGAGTGCTATTAATGCCGGGAAGTCTTGATTCAAGGCCACCTCAATCCCCTCTCCTGAACCCAGTGCTGGAAGGGAATTGGCTGGCATATTCTCAAAGGCTATTTGAAGTCACTTGTATGCCATTATAGTGTGATCGTGCATTAAAATTTGTAGGCATATCTGTTTTGCTCTCTTCATAGATGCAAACTTATTTGTTGAGTATTTACAGTATTTTCTCAGATGTATAATTCAATCTGTGAAGAAAAGGAGTACTAAGGTTCTGTTGCATTCTATTCTACCTGGCCTACTCAGCATGCTCTAAGACAGAAACCAAAAGCCTGTGTTAAATGCCATAAAATTGTGAGGTTACTGCCATTCAAATAACATCATAGATTACTGAATATTACAGCCATCTAGATTATCTCACCAATTATACACTTAATCCCTTTTCAGTACTAATATTTTCAATTGTTAAATTATTGCAGTTAACAGATGACCCAATTCTCTCTGCTCCCAAACTGTTTTCCTTCTCACCTGTTATGAGTGGCTAACAGTTACCCTTTCTGTTTAACTAATTTGTAGATTTGTATCTACACCCTCTACAATTATTTTTCCCCTATATTCTTTCCTCCTGTCTAATTCTAAGCATTTCCCTGTTGGAACAACTTTCCTTTAATAAAAAAGAAAAAAAAAGAAAATGCAAATTAAAATGGAAAATGTCAGGGATACATAGCAGACTACCAGCATCTGAAATGAGAAAAGACAGTTTCAAATAGATTCTTCATCAAAAAAAAACAAAATATCTTTGTTCTTTTTCAGTGCTGTACTTTAAGAACTTATTTTCTTTAATTCCTTCACACTTGTTTCCCATGACCATTCCTGGAATGTTTCCAGTCTTTCCACGAATTTATAAGATAAAATACTATTTTGTTTACTCTCAAGGTCAATAGGTTGTTTCATCAACTTCCTAGTTAATTTTTTAATCCACTAAAGCATCATCAAGAGGAAACAAAAGCTCTCCAAGATGGTCAAGAGTCCTTCTCCCCAAGGTAGAAATGTCAAATACTAGAGAGCATAACTTCAAGGTGAGAGGGGAAAATTTAAAGGAGATTTACAAGGTAAGTTTTTTTTCACACAGAGAGTGGTAGGTGCCTGGAACACTTTGACAAGTACATAAACAGGCAGGGAATGGAGCGATATAGACCACGTGCAGGCAAATGGGATTAGTCTGGATTCGCATCATGGTCGGCACAAAGGGCCTGTTCCTGTGCTGTTCTGTTCTCTGGCCTCTCCCAAAAGCTCAGAGACCTAGGATAGCACAACATTTATTTGAGCCATGCAACTGATCAAAAAAAAGCAGATCACTGAATGTCACTGTGGTCTCAATGGTAACAAGCTTTCTAAAACCACCCTCATAAGTCTTTTCTGGATCCTCTCTCATACTTTCATACCCTTTCTATAATGAGGGGACCAGAATTGAATGCAATGAGGCCAGACCAGTATTATGTGAAGGTTCAGCATGATTTCTCTGCTTTTCTACTCTTTGCCTCTATCGATAAAGCCTACTTATGCCTTATTAATTGCTTTATCAGCCTGTTCCGTCACTTACAATGATTTATACACGTATGCCCCCAGGACTCTCTGCTCCTACACCTCTTTTAGAACCACATCCTTTTTTCTATATTGGTTCTTCTCATTTTTCCTCACAAAATGTATCACCTTACATTGCATTAAACTTCTTCTGCCATGTGTCAGCCCATTCCACCAGCCTATTTCCTGTTGCAATTTATCACTATTACTTTTGCAGTTTACAATACTGCTACGTCTTCGGGTAATCTGCAAATTTAGAAATTGTGGCTTCTCTCCCAAGTCTAGGACATTAATGTCAGTCAAAAAAGCAATAATCCCAACACCAAGTGCTGGGGAATGTCACTGTTCACTTTCCTCCAGGCTGAAAATAACTATTCATCATGATCCTGTGATATCTGTTACCTAGCCAACTTTGTATCCATGCTTGCAGTGTTCCTTTTATGCCATGCCATTGCTGATAAGTCTATTATGTGGCACCTTATCAAAAATCTAGAAGTGCATGTACACCACAATGAATGCATTACCTTCATCAAATCTCTCTGTTACCTCATCAAAAAATCTGATCAAACTGCTTGAATAAGATTTGTCCATGCTGGCTTGCCTTAATTAATCCATGCCCGTCCAGATGACTTTTAGTCCTGTCCCAGATCAATGTTTGCAAAAGCTTTCCCACCACTGAGGTTAAACTGACTGCTCTATAGTTACTGGACTTTTATTGTCTTTCCATTCTCTCTCTCTCTCTCTTTCACCATTCCTCTATCCTTGTTCCTTCACTGCCCCTCTTCCCACACTCCTCGTTCACCAAGATACTCTTTCTCTCACTCAGCTTTCTACTTTTATTGTCCATCTCATCTCTCCTTTCTTTTCCTTTCACCATGACTCCCTTCCCCCTCTCTTTCACTCTTGCTCTACCACCTAACTTTTTGTTTTTGCCGACCCTCTTCGCCCTCTCTCTCGCCACCCGCCCTCCCCATCCTTTCTCTATCCCTTTATCAAGATCCTCTATCCCTTCCCTTTCACTGTCCCTATTTGCTCTCTCTTCTTTCACTGTTCCTTCTAATCCCCCCTCTTATTCTTTTGGCCATCCCACTATCTCCCCCATTCAATCCATCTGTTCTCCTTCCAATCCTTTATCCTTTCGATCTCTTCTTTCACTATTCCTCTCTTTCTCAGTTCACTCTTTTCCTCTGCTCTGCTTCCAACCACTCTTTGTCTCTTTCACTATCCTCTTCACTTACTTTCTCCCCCACATCAAGACCTTTTATGCTCTCCCTCATTTTCCTCTCTGCATTTTCTTTCTCCATACCAACTGTCCCCTCACACCATCCCTCTGTCCTCCTCGGTCTCCACTGAGACCCGCTCTCCCCTTTCACAAAGACCATCTTCCCTTTCTCCTTTCTTTGTTCCTCCCTTCTCCCTCTCACTTCCACTGTCCCTTCTCCTCCTCCTCCCAATTCATTGAGCCTCCTCTCCTCTCACTTATTCTCCACTCTCACTGAGACTCTTTCTCTCTCTCTCTCCTCTCGTTTCACCATTCCTCCATCTCCTCTTCCTCTTTTCAGTCAAACAGGAGGTCAAATGCCTGTGCATCTCTCCTCTTACTGTACTGCTGGAATCCCTGCTGAGCATGACACAACTTATGGAACAGGGTCATCACTGTCAATTTTATCTTTGTGTTTCTAGCAGTTTAAGATATTTTAATAATTTACACGTAATACAATTATACACATCTGATTATGAGAGACATCTAAAAAAAAGTTCAAAAAGCATTAACAGTGGCAACCAGTCAAAAGTCCATCGGATTATTCCCAGGCCAGGGCCTCAAGATTAACTACCTGAGGCCTAATCGTTGTTTGTAGCTCACTGTGCTTCATGGAGTAGCTACAGCAATCAAACTTCCTGGTCATTTGATCCCACAGATCCTCATGGAGTAGCCATGGCAATCAAGCTTCCTGGTCAGTTGGTCCCACAGATCCTCATGGAGTAGCCATGGCAGTCAAGCTTTCCGCTCTCACCTTAAATCTATGCCCTCTAGTTTTTGGTTCCCTTTCCCTGGGAAAAAGACTGTGTGCATTTACCTTATCTACAGCCCTCATGATTTTATACACCTCAATAAGGTCACCCCTCATTCTCCGACCTTCCAATGAATAAAGTCCTACCAAAAATAAATCTTTTCTGCACTCTTCTGGTATTCTGGAAAATAACTGCATTTTTTTCACACAAATAACATTATGCAAATACTTAAATGATCAATATTTGTAAAATATGTAAAGCATATGAATGTTCTTTGGTTTGCATATTGAAAATAAAACATGCCTACCAGGTCATATGATGAAAGAACCTTCCTTTGTATATCGTTTAGCGTCCCTAGGGGCTCCAAACAGGGATACCGGTTCTTCATGTTGAGCGTTACTACAGAAGTGTTGTCACCGTTCAGTAATCTTGATGACAGGGTTAGTACACACTGAGACAGATTGGCAGTGGGAGCTAATCCACATATTTCCTTAAGGGAGACTATAGCATTCTGTACAGAAAAAAAAGTGAAACAATAACCAAGCAAGCAGTCAAGACGTATTGAGCCATTTTATAAACACTACAACAGTTTCACAAAACAAGAAATACAGTTTGCTAGGAGAGTGAGAAAATGTTCTTAAAATAAATTCAGTGAATTATTGCAATTGCAAACTGAAAAAGAGCGACCAATGTCCTAACAAAAAGGGCTGTTTATCAATGTTTGTACCTATGCAATAAATATAATAATCAAGTCCTATAGCTCTTTCTTGATAAGCAACGGGGTGCATGCAATGTGTACCAATTCAGATTACATTACCAAAAATAATTCTACTCAGACTCTTATCATTTGTAAGGTTAGCAACTTCCAAACTTCCTTAAATAACTCATAAAAATCTCCACAAAAATTTTAAGAACACATTTTTAAGCAATGTTGTACTCAATTTCGACTGAAGTCAGCTTGTTAATGTAGCTCTGGTTTTCTGAACCCTGACGTTGAAAAGTAAAGTGAAAAGAACGTGGGTCATTTAGCCATTTTTGCCAACTAGTAATACTATACCTTAACTATTAATTCATTACATCAACTTGCCACTTCCGACATCTTTATGCCTTTGGTTATCATAAACTATCATTAGCAGGGATTGATCGGCGATAGTCAGCATGAGTTTGTTGGTTGGAGATCCTGTCAGACTAATTTGACTGGGTTTTTCAAAGATGTAACTAAGTAAATAGATGGCAGTGTTGTTGATGTTGTCTCCAGTAAGCCATTTGATAAGGTCTCACATGGAAGGCTGGTCCCAAAGCTTAGAGCCCATGGGATCAAAGGCAAGTTGGCAAATTGGATACAAAATTGGCTCAGTAATAGGAATCAGAGGGTGATGGTGCAAGGTTCCTTTTGTGATTAGAAACCTTTGATCAGCATTGTACCACAGTGATCAGTACTAGGGAGGGCCCTTACTGCTTGTTATATACAATAACGACTTGCATACTAATGTTGGAGGTATGATTACTAATTTACAGATGACACAAAAATTGGTGGTGTTGCGGACAGTGAGGAGAATATTCTAAGGCTACAGGAAGATACTGGTCAGCTGATAAGTTGGGTAGAGCAATGGCAGATGGAGTTTAGTCCTGATAAGTGCAAAGTGATGCATCTTGGAGGGTCAGATAAGGTAGGACATACATAGTATAGAACATAGAACAGTACAGCACAGGAACAGGTCCTTCAGCCCATGATGTCGCGCTGAACTAATTAAACTAATAATTAAACGCCTAACTAAATTAATCCCATCTGCCAACATAATGTCCAATTCCCTCCATTCTCTGCACATCCATGTGCTTATCTAAGAGCCTTTTAAATGCCTCTATCGCATTTGCCTCCACTACCACCCTTGGCAGTGCATTCCAGGCACCCACTTGAATAAAAAACTTGCCCCACCCATCTCCTCTCACACCCCTTCTCACCTAAAACACATGGCAATATGAATGGTAGGGAGAAGGATATAAAGAGGCTTCAAAGGAACATAGTCAAGCTGAGTGAGTGGGCAAGAGCACAGCAGACGCAATATAATGTGGATGCATGTGAAGTTATCCACTTTCATGTACAAAACAGAAAGAAAATATGTTTTAAATGGTGAGAGATTGGATAACATAAAATGCTAAAGGACCCAGGTATCCTTCTACACAAGTCAAAGAAGGCCAACATGCAGAGACAGTAGGTGAACAGGAAGGCAAATGGTATGTTGGCCTTTATTAAGAGACGATCTGAATACAGGAGTAAAGGTGCCTTAGTTAATGTACAGGGCCTGGGTGAGACCGCACCTGGAGTACTATGCACAGTTTTGCTCTCCTTAGCTAAAAAAAGATATACTTGCCACAGACTGAGTGAAGTCAAGTATGAGGGGAGATTTAGGCCTGTATTCTCTCATATTTGGAAGAATGAGAGGAGATTGCATTGTAACTTACATAATTCTCATACAACACGATAGGAGGATGTTTCCTGTGGCCGACGAGTCTAGAATGAGGAGTCGCAATCTCAGAAAAAGAGTAAGTCCATTTAGAACAAAAATGAGGAGAAATTTCTTCATGGATCAGGAATTCTTTAACCCACAGGTGGTAGAAGCTCAGTCAATGAATTCTTTTAAAAGAGATCAACAGATTTCTGGATATTAAGGATCAAGGGATATGGAGACAATGCAGGAAAATGGTGCTGTGGTAGAAATTCAGTAATAATCTACGGGAATGGTGGAGCAGGCTCAAAGGGCCAAATGATCAAGTCCTGGTCCCATTTCATATGAATGGTAACTGAACTGAGAGAAATGAAAAATGATCACAACCACATTGGTCCCAATGATCAATGTATTGAAAGTACTCCCCATCCCCTTGCTGCCTGCAACATCACCCCATTCATGCATTCATCGACACAATCCTCCCATGTCCAAACTCACTCCTGCACAGCACTGGGGCGGGGGTGGGGGGGGGGGTGTAATTTGTAGGTTACTGTCTGAGATTCTGCTCCTTAATTTATTTTCTAATTCTCTCCCTGCCCCATTCTATTAATTTTTGCTGTTTCTATGGTCTAAATGAGTTCATAGGGAGCCCATCTCAGCAGCAGTTTCTTCCAATCTAGTACTGGTACCACTGAATAATAAAGTAGAAACCCTCTTTGCTACACCACTCCCTCAGGGCAAAATGAATTTGCTAGTGGCTCAAATAAAAATCTTAGTTATAACCCTTGAGAGATCTTTTATTTAACTGCTGACACCTCCAAACAGGACACCTTGTCCTTTCCTTCCTATGTTACTGTTCCCTATACATACAACAACATCTGATATTCACCTCCTTCCTCCCCCCCCACCGCCCCCACACCCCCCACCTCCCTGTATATCCCCTTCCCCCCACCTCCCTGTATATCCTCTTATCAGTTTAGTATGGTCCTCACTCTGACATAAGATATAGGACTTTGGATCCAGTTTATGAGGGTGTTATCTGTCCAACCAAACACGTAATGTCCCCCCATGACCACCACTCTCTGACACAGGGTCTTGACCCAAATGCTGATAATTCCTTCCCCTCCCCACACAGATGCTGTTCGACCCACTGAGTTCCTCTAGCTGTTTGTTTTTTGCTCCAGATTCTAGCATCTGCAGTCTCTTGTGTCTCGATAGATTATGCTTCATCTATGTCATTAATATAAATTTTAAACAGTTGTGGCCTCATCCTTAATTCTTTACTTATCCTATTTTAAAATGTTTAATCTGTAAACATGAAATATGTAGCTCAAAGTCATTACCATGTGTAACTGGTACCACATACTGCATACATTAAATAACAAATTATTAATCAAACAGTTTCAATTTAAATTCAGATATATTTAATTCTACATTTTAGCTGCTTCCTTTTTTTCTGTCCTTAAAACAAGGTATTTCCCTGATCAAGTATTTAAACCACCATCTGCTAAATTAAGTTTCAGTCAATTCACTTCCAGAGCAAAGGATAAATTAAATATGCATGCATAACATTCTACAAACACCAATTTATTAGCAGCATGTTTTCTGACACTCCCGATAGCACACTTCACAACAAATAAACATCAATGCAGTTCAATGACAATGAAGGACAGAAATACAATTCCCCAACACTTTTCTGCTGTAATTGTGTACTTACAAGAGTCCAGGCACTATCACAACAGCATTAACAGACAATATTTGGAGATATTAGGAACATAATCGGAAATATTCACAGGAGATGAACTTTGGGAATGTCTTAAAGGAGGAGGGTGAATCATAGCAGTTTAGGGAGCTAATTGCAGAGATAGAGCCTAATCAGCTGAATGTACTGCCACCAGTTGTGGAGTAATGTAAATTAGGGATACTCAAGATCTCATCTGTAGAAAAGCAGAGACACCTATCAGATTATAGAACTGGAAGAGTTCACAGAGATAAGGAAGGCAAGACCATAAATGGATGCACAAGTTTCCAATTTGCTCAAACTTGTGAGATTATGGCCTATTTTCAGCTAGAATCTTCCTCATTTTTGTCAAAAAGACCGTGATAGTGGCAGAGATCCTATGTTACTGAGGGGTTGCGTTCATAGAAAACAGTCTGTATCACGATTTTCCATCATGTAAAGCTGTGTCATAGACTCATACAGCACGGGAACAGACCCTTCAGCCCATCTGGTCCATGCTGATCAAGATGCCCCATCCAAGCTAGTCCCATTTGCCAGCGTTTGGTCCATAGCCTTCTAAACCTTTCAAATCCATGTACCTGTCTAACTGTCTTTTAAAAATTGTTATTGTACCTGCCTCAACCACTTCCTCTGGCGGCTGGTTCCACATAGCTGCCACCCTTTGTGTAAAAAAGTTGCCCATGTAGCTCCGATTAAATCTTTCCCCTCTCACCATAAACCTTATGCCCTCTAGTTCTTGATACCCCAACCCTGGGAAGAAGATTTTATACACCCCTCTGTAAGATCACATCTTAGTCTTTTATGGTCGAAGGAATAAAGTCCTAGCCTTTCCAACCTTTCCCTATAACTCAGTCCCTCAAGTCCTGGCAGCATCCTTGTAAATCTTTTCTGCACTCTTTCCAGTTTAATAACACCCTTCCTATAGCGGGGAGACCAAAACTGAACACAATACTCCAAGTGCAACCTCACCAGCGCCCTGTACAACCGCACCATGACCTCTCAATTTTTATACTCAGTGCCTGACTTATATACTCACCACCCTGTCTACCTGTGACTTCACTTTCAGTCAACCATGTACTTGTACAGCAAGGTCTCTCAGTTTTACAATGCTCCCCAGGGCCCTGCCATTCACTGTGAAAGCCCTACCTAGATTTGACTTTCCAAAATGCAAAACCTTGCACTTATCCGAATTAAACTCCACTTGCCATTCCTCAGCCCACTTACAGGGGGATCTTGATCAGCTGAGTAATTTTTGATAACCTTTTTCATTGTTCACTGTACCACCTATTTTAGTGTCATCTGCAAACTTACTAACCATGCCCTATACTTTCTTAACCAAATCGTAGATATAGAAGACAAACCAGTGGGCCCAGCGCCAAACCCTGAGGTACACCAGTCCAAGAAACAACCTTCCACCATCACCCTCTACTTTCTACCATCAAGCCAGTTGTGTATCCAGTTAGCCAGCTCTCCCTGGATTCCATGTGATCTAACCTTCCAGAGCAGCCTACCATGTGGATTATCAATAGCCTTACTGAAGCCCACATAAACCACGTCTACTGCCCTGCCCTCACCAACTTTCTTGGTTAGGTCATCAATAAACTCAATCAAGTTCGTAAGACATGATCTCCCATGCACAAAGCCATGCTGACTACTCCGAATCAACTCCTGTTTTTCCAGATGTATATACATCTTATCCCTCAGAATCCTCTCCAGTAATTTACCTACCACAGATATTAGAGTTACTAGTCTATCGTTCCCAGGTTTTTCTTTGCCACCCTTCTTAAATAAAGGCACAACATGCGCTACCCTCCAGTCTACCGGCACCTCATCTATGGCTAATAATGATGCAGATGTCTCAGCCAGGGCTCCTGCAATTTCTACTCTAGCCTCCCTCAGTGTTCTTGGATATACATGGTCAGGCCCTGGAGATTTGTCTACCTTCATACCTTTTAAGAAATCTAGTACCTCCTTTACTGTAATGCGAATTGTCCCCAAGACATCCCCATTAACTTTTTGTCGTTCCAAAGTCCTCATGTCTTGCTCCACAATAAAAGCAGAGGAGAAATATTTATTTTGCCCATCTCCTGCAGTTCCACACAGAAGTGTCCCCTTTGGTCTTTGAGGGGCCCTATTCTCTCTCTAGTTATTCCTTTTCCCTTAATGTCCTTATAAATTCTCTTTGGATTTTCCTTAATCTTCTCTGCCAAAATTATCTCATGCCCCCTTTTTGCCCTCCTGATTTCCTGCTTGAGTACTTTCCTGCATGCCCCATACTCCTCCAGGGACTTGTTTGATACCAGCTGCCTGTACTTGACCCATGCTTCCTTCTCCTGGCCAGGGCCTCAATATCCCTTGTTATCCAGGGTTCCCTACTCCTACCAGCCCTTCACTCTAACAGGAACATGCAGACCTTGAGCTTTCACTATCTCACCATTAACAGCTTCCCACTTGCCTGTGGCTCCTTTGCCCACAAACAACCTACTCCAATCAGCCTTTGTAAGCTCCTGTCTCACAGCATCAAAACTTGCCTTGCCCCAATTTAGAACTTGAACCTATGGACCAGTTCTGTCCCTTTCCATAACCATTTTAAAACTAATAGAACTATGGTCACTGGTCCCAAAGTGCTCCCCCACTGTCACCTCACTCATCTGCGCGTATGTCAAGAAATGCAAACTGAAAAAAAATAAGTGTTATGTGTATTTATTTACTTAGCTTATTCCGTGTCTCAAAATTTTGGGTAGTGATTTGTGAATTCTGCAAGGGCAAATTTCTGTAATCCGAGTGGCTGTAACTCCGGGGTCGCCTGTATTGGAAGGAAGGGGTAGTAAGGTGGGGAAATAAATTGTCACTCTGTGGGTTTAGCAAACATAGATATGTCCTCAATTTCAATAAAATGTATTACTTAGTGTAATATGATCCAGAAGTAATTCTAAATATTACAAATCATTTCATCTTCAGTAATTTATTACCTGCACATTTTCTCTGATATCTGCAGCTTCTCGTAATGGATGGCCTGCAACTTTGAATGTATCATCAACAATTTTGATCCCAGTAGTCCTTAACATGGTGTATTTTATTGTGTTCTTCCCTTTTCTAACTGAATGGCCACGTCTGTGAGCCTTTCCTCCACCTCTTCGGTCAGTGATTGCAACATGAACAAAAAGCGTAGCAAGTTCAATTTCTTCCCCAGTGAATGTGTATAGAGGAACATGTCGATATCCAGTCTGCAGACAATCAAATGGGATAGAGTACTGGCCAATAAATTCATCCCCAATGTAGTCATCATCTAAAGCAACAAATCGAACCATTGCAAGCTCAGGCAGATTGATTTCAAACTCCAGGCTTTCATCAAACATAGGGTTCTCTCCATTTTGATGAATAGTCCTGGTTCTCATTTCTGCACAGTCCACAGGAATCCCATGAATTTCCACAAAAACATATGGATCTACGACATCTCCTTTCGTACCAGAACCTTTAGGCTTTGGAAAGTTCTGACCACTGATTATTTTTATGTGCAGAACCTGAGGTGAGACTCCTGGAAACACTCCCTCAGTGTAGGCACTGAAATAGGACAGCTCATCGCGCATGATCGCAGGACGTAAAACGTAACCACAACAACCATTCTGACGAAACCAGCCAATGTTAAGATCCAACATTGGGCCTGGGATCTGGCAGTTGATGGCCACCAACTGGCATCCACAATTCCAGAATTCTTGTGGATTCAAATTGCTCGATTCTATGCCCAAGAGAGCAGGGAAAACACGTGACAGAAATCTTTTATTATAGTTCACAAAGTCTCCTGGGAATTCATTTGCCAATATTCTTGCGTCAGATTCAATGAAATTGCATGTTTCCCAATATTTCTGGTTCTTCATTGAATACTGAAAATCTGTGAACTGCACAGTCTGACACAGAGTGACCAAATCAGAGAGTTCCCTACACAATCGAATTGTCCGCTTAGCAACAAAAAACGTATCAGTCAACCTTCTGGAAACCAGTGCTTCTTCATCTTCATCTGTCACGTCACCTTCTGATAAGTCATTGTTTTGTGCTAGTTTCTTTCCCTTCAAGATTATTTTTCTCTTCAACTTCTCTGGTGCAGGGAGGTAGCCTTCTGCTGAATTTGGTAGCTCTGTATATATTTTTTCTCCAAAGATCTTTTTCATTTTCTGAGCCATCACTTTTTGTTGTTCTACTGTGCAGTGATTTCGCAAATATACAATCAAAGGGTACTCTGAAGTTACAAAGGCATACTTATTAATCACTTCAATGACATTACAGAAGGGGATTGGTGAGGTCACATTGTTGCGTTTACTGACAACTGGCTCATTATTTGGACCATTATACACATCAAGCTCAATACTTCTACAGCCCAATTTCAAGGCCTTAACATATCCATGCACATCAGGTGTACCTTTAATATTGCTTTCTTTCAGATAGGTGTTGTAAGAGGCATTGATATAATAATGGGATAATGGCTGAGTCATATCCTGACAGACTTTATTGTGTTCTGGATCAAATATGCTGCACTCTGCTGATAACAGATATCGTGTAAAGCCATCAATACTAAGGTAACCCTGCAGTTGACCTTGTTGCGAAGGTTCATATCTCCTTATAAGATCGAGACACATTTCCTTTGTTGCATGTAGCATTCCTTGTTCAGTTTCTAAAAATAACATTAAATCTTTGGCATCTAGATATTCTTTATTCCTGGATATTTGAACAAGTAAGAAATATACCTCAGGCCTAGTGCATAGATCACTGTAGACATCAGAAAATTCCTCCTTTGTTACCCTTGTAGTTAGCTTTCCTTTCTGTCTCTGTACCTCTCTAAATTTAATTCTGATTCTTGCCTCCTTCAAACCTGGATTGAGTTTCTTTATCAGTTTCACTGCTGTGTCTTCTAACATAATTCCATTGCCATCTACATCAGCCTCATCAAACACAGAATGGAGCCACTTAGTCCTTGGTGTATGCTGGTCATCTTCGATCAAATACAGAGCTTGCTTACCATGTAAAGCAATATAACGTAGGCCTGTCACCCAGATATTAGCGACATCTGCAGAACTTGCTACAAGGTCCAACGACTCATAATTATCCCCATATATTAATGAGAAGGAACAGTCTTCGCAAATCTGATCCACAACTGCACAACTTCTGAAAGTCTCTGTGTTTTTTCCAACTCTAACCTCTTTAAACAAAGAAACATCAAGTTTAGCCTTGTCAGGGTCCTTTTTGGATGGTTCCCAACGCAAAGCCAGAAGGTCAAGGTCCAAAGTAAAGAAGCGACTATAGATGCGAGTATTTGAACGCACTTTCTTCAGCTCACAGCCAGCCTGCATGAAGCTAATGCAATCAATGGCGCTGCTAATTTTCCTTTCAGAAGGCATACTACTGAATGAGACAGTTTTCTTCTGTTCGTGTCTCTGTCTTGTGGAATCCTGTAGAACAAATACAAAACAAACAATAAGAACAATCATCACATTTCTATATTACTGAACTACAGGCTATTATTTTGTTTTCAATTCTTTTTCTTCTCTACTGGTCATGAACTATTTGCTATTCACTGCACAAAATAAAAATTTAAAAAATTGGCACCTCTAACAGTACAGTACACTCTCAATGTGTCAGCCTAGATTTTCAATTTGGTGATGACACAATAACTACTAGCAACTTCAGGTGTAGATCAGCACTGGCAGTCTCCAGGGCACATGAAGGCAAGTGAAAAGATTATGCTTCCTTGAGATCATGGGGGTGATTATATCCCACTTTCTCACTGTACAACAGGAATCACTGACAATTGTTGGCATCCAGGTTTCCCATGATAATATGCCCCAACATTTAAAAATAATTTTTATATGCTAGCCTGACATTTGAATAAGTATAGAATTACAGACATTAATGCCCAATGAGTTCCTGCTGCCCAAAAAAGAACTATACATTTGGTCTGCAACAGCAGCACCTGGGCCAAGTTTTGATCCAAATTAGGATGATCTCTTGTGTCTTCTGATCAGGTTTCCCAGTGGGACCTTGTCAAAACCCTTGTAAAATTCATATAGATTACATCAAAGGCACTACCCTTATCAATCTCCTCGTTAGTTTCTCAAAAAAATCAGCCAAGATGGTCAGGCAAGACTTTCCTTTAACAAATCCATGATGATTGTACTTGATTAATCTTCCTTCTAAAGATGATTAATACTGTCTCTCAGAATCTTCCCATCATTGGAGTTAGACTGACTGATCTGTAAATACTTACTCTATCCCCTTCCACCTTTATAAGCAATAGTACAATATTTACATTCCTCCATACACCACAGCCTGTATCTGGAGAGGATTATAAGATTATTGTCAGAGCATAAAGTACTTCCTCCCTTGCTTCCCCACAACACAGGATTTCCAGCACTTTCTCTTTCCATTTCAGCAGTAGCTGGGTTACAGGCTGACCCTGGGTAATGAATTGGTTCCATTTTCACAGATGTCCAGAAGTCGATTTTGTCCAGGAGTTGGAAAATACACAAAAATCACTCAACGTGGTAACCATACTTCCACAGTATTGTAACGAATGGCATCAAAAGCACATAAAACTGATAAGAAATAACAATTACTAAAAGTGGAGAGAGAGAAACTAGTTCTGCCGTTCATAAGTATGTCAGACTTTTGAATTTAATAAAATTATGGGAGCTCGTTCACGTGTCAGGATGTCCATAAATCAGGCATTCTTAACCTGGGATGGCCTGTATAGTTTTTTTTTGTTCTCGGGATGTGAACAATACTGACAAGCCTGTATTTGCTGCCAATGCAATCAATTTCACTGCATGGGACATCTGTAAAACTCACTCAGTAGGGCTGACGAACTCTATTCCCTGTGGAAATTAGTAACTAAGTAGGGTGTTTACAGAAGTCCAGCTGTTTTTGAGATTTTTATATTCTGCTGCCTGATTTATTAAACTCAAATTCAGGAGGTAGATTTCCCAGCTGTGGAACTTGTGCAAGTTCATGTTCTCCCACTGGACTCCAAGAGGTGTCCAACATCAGAGTGCAGTCATGAAATTGCAACTGAGGAATAGCCAGCAAGTTCAAGATTTCTGTTTTGTATGGGAAGCTGAAGCATTTCTGCAGTGAAATCCTGCACAAGGTCTGGTCCACTAAATCTCCACTGGAAGGTCAGAACCTCTCCATAAACTAAAGCATTTGTTTACATTGCTACAAATTGATTGTGTCAGTCCAGATGACCATGCGTTTGTGGGATACATCCATTTTCCTCTGTAATGATAGATTCTATTGGTCAACCTGGAAGAGACCTTGCTTGAGTTTACCAGATATGGATAAACAGCAGAACATAAATACAAGCCCCTATTATTCCAAATTCAGTTCTTCACTGCTGGAACTAATCAGATCGCCTAGAAATTCTCTCACTGAATGAAGGAATATAAGAGGTCTATACACTTTTGCTCTACATTGCTTGTACAAGCTATATCCATGAGCAACACTTAGCTCTAGGTTGGGGGATTTTATATATAATAAAAAAGATACATTATTTTCATTCTGCCAGTTGATTTTATTGCGGTATAACCCAATACCTTTCAGCCATATTTTAAAAGGAATAGTATTTTATATTCAGCAGAACACATTCCAATTAATTACTATCAAAGTTCAAAAGTTTTTGGAGCCTGATTCCTTGATAGTTTTAAATCTATTTTGCGCTACGATCAAAACTTTCACAATCCTCCCCCACAGCTGCAAATAATTAATATCATTGAGGCTAATTCGTTGCAACAGACAAGATGTATTAATCTAGCTACTTAAAAGCAAATGCAGTCTGAAATAGAATAGCCAAAGGGAATTGGGTTAACTGTAGCTCACCACACAAACTTTCCTGCAAAATTCAATACATTTAAACTTAGTTACAAATTTAGACATTGTGACAAACGGGTGCCAATTCACACACTGTGGTCCATTTCTCTCCATTTTGTTTTACTGAACTGTCTATTCATTGTCACAATTAATCCAAATTGATCCACTGCCTCTACATATGGTCCATTCAAACCGAAGTGTGGTTAGACTCCACACTTTTGCATCAGTACAAGTCAGAAACCATGTGGCACAACTATAACTCAATGGTGTAAATTCTGTCACAAGATGTAAATTGACTAAAGCAAAGGAAGCTCCAGTCAGCTTCATTCTGGTGTTGAATTGATGCTGCTTTCACACGGCAAATGCAGCATTTGTTGCAAACCTAAACTGCTGTATAATTGTTACAATGTGAATGCATTCCTGAATCATTAATATCTGAAGTAATCACAACATCAATGTTGTAGCACACATCAAAGTGGTTACAGAAACTCAGTAAGTTAGCTTCTCCTTACAAAGGTGCTTCATGATGAATTTTGAATTCATGTATGACAACTGCTAAGTTCTCATTGTTCCATATAACTTTAGTTAAATAGTACTTCTATGTTTTATGACAATGATCCATAACTAAAGCTATGCTTGCATGAAAATTAAACTGCAATAAAATGTACCTGGCAATACAGTGGCCACATTTTGGCCAAGTTGTTATTTTGTTCTGCATTTAACTCCAACTGTGTGAAAAGTTAATTATTATTTTGTAATAAAGGTGACCAAAATAATTAATCTGTTAAAATTTAAATATTGAAATTCTTAGCAATGAAATATTCTGAACATTTTCAGGATTTCTCGATGAACAACTTATATGTATGTCCTGAAATGCACTTAATGGTGTACTGGCACTTGACCCTTGAAAAGTCAAGAATAAATCAGTTCTTGTTTTACTTCATTGCTTTACATTGAAACTATTCTGAGTGTATGGATAATCTGAAACCTTGTGATGTCATCATACTTACAGGTTTATACCAAAAATCACAGTGAAAGTATTAACAAATCACTTGTAAATACTTCTAGCAGCCTATATCTGATTATCATTATATATTCAAAGATCAGGCATGGATGAAAGAATCAATGGCTGAATGTATTACTGAATCATTGTTTGCTTATGTTAAATGAAAGTGTTGACATAATAATCTGACACCAATTTTGAAGATTAAAGCTAGTTAGTGAAAGAAGCACATCCAACATTCAGTATAAAGTGACTGAACATCACGACTTAAAAGTTCTTAGTAAACACTGAAGTTTTCTGTCAAACAGCAATAAAATTGTTACTCACAAAATAGCTTTCACGCAAAATTAGCAGTTATTTTGGGATATACTAAGTCAGAATCAAATATAAATTCACTGGATGCAGGATACTTTCTAAAAACTAAACCATTCTCTTCAGCAACAAGTTCAAAATATATTTTTTATGCAAATGAAATTTATGGTTTACTTTGATATGCGCTGGGCTGTTCTAAGTCATCCCAAAGAATTCTGGTTCAGTTCTAGCTCATTTTGAAAAAAAAGTATGGTTCAATTATCTCACTAAAAACACAAAGACATTTTTGTTTCTGGATCACATGCAGTTTTGAAAAATTATAAAGTAGAGATTCATTTTTGATTACCAGCATTACATATGCACTATATTGTTTTTGTTTGTAAATCATAATACTTCAGTACTCTAGAAAGAAGTCAATATTCTTTTCTGTATGTTACTACCCAATTATTGATAGCAGTCAAAGATGATTTCTGCTCCTATATTTCTAGTTGGTTACTTTTTATTGTTTATGTATAATATGGCTATGATGTGCACAAGGAAGGTTCCATGAAAATTTAATTCTTATAAAAATGTCACCATGTCCTTTCAGATACCAATAGATTAGATTAGGTCAGTTGAAATACTTTATGTAGTTCTGGGTGTCATAGTTTAAGATGGATGACAAAGCCTTGGGAGACTGCACAAGAGATTTAGTAGAATGATACCAGGGATGAGACCCATCGGTTATGGACAGAGCAGAGGAGCTGGGATTGTTCCTCTGAGAGCAAATTAACTTTGTTGCTTGATGAAATTACCCTTCAGAGTGAATAGGTTTACAGCATATTCTCAGAATTGCTAGGGACAAGTTTAAGTGTGAGCAATGGGAATGTTGAAAATTCCAAGTCATATCTGAGTCATCCGTGCACCTGAATATCTATCGTTGAATCCAAATTCAGTAGTCCAAATGTCCAATGATGGAAAAATATTTCCAAATGCACCAGACTCATGTGAACATGTCATGATAGCAGCTTTTAAACGGTTGTAACTTACCTTTATGGTAATCACTGAAAAGTTGACTAATTGTTCACAAAGATGAGCCTTAATACTAAAGATTTAGGTCTGGATGTTCTTCCATGAATCAAAAAGTGCACTAAACCATGTGTATTTCTGTGCATGGCCCCCAGCAACAATATTCTCACAGTCACGGCCCTAAGCAAGATGCAGAGCAGAAAGGCTTTGCATACATAAAATCCATTCCTCCTTTAGTTCCACTGTTGGGAAATTGGTTCCACAATTTGGAACTTAGAGGAACAAGTCAGGCCTCAGGAAATGGAAACAGGAATCAGTTCTTAAAGGATGGTCAGGTAGAACAATGAGATAGTGGCAGAGGAGAGATACTTTAAGGGAGTGATTGAAAGTTGGAGGATGGGAACAAGCAATCACAGTGCCTGAACGGGGAGGGGGGTGGGGGGGGAGGTGTTGTGATGGCGTGAGGAATAACAAGAGGAAGGAAAGTAATTTTAAAGAGGACCAACCTGACAGAACAAGGACAGTTCATCTTCAATAATGCAGAATAAGGCAAAAATGCATTGTGAGGAACCCGATCACAAGACAAGGATATGTAAATGGATTCTGCATCTGACGTCAGGTGCATTGTATGTCATTTGACATAATTGCATATGTTTTCATAAATACCCTTACATTACACACAGAAGACCCAAAACCAATCTAGAAAGTTGCTTGATCTGCACACAAAGGACTTAGCCACATTCAGGGATTGGCTTTTAGATTAATTCCTGCATTTGGTATACAAATAAAACTGAAACACAGTAAATTTTCTGGGCTTTGGTGTTTATAACAGTGACACAAAAGGAAATTTCAGAGAAAAATGAAAGGTATATTCCTGTTGTATATTAAGAGTGTGAATACTGTTACCAGTCATGCCTATCTTTAAGCAATACTGAAATGTAAATAAATGGCAGCTTTGATAAATTAAGATAAGATTGCTAATTCATTATCAATGTTGTCATAGACTCATAGACTTGATGAATTGCTTCATGTTTCGGTGGTGTTTGGTTTGTTTTTGTTTATCTTGCATTTTTCAGAAGCATATTTTATGCCAGTACTAGCTATTGGCAATTTACAAAGCAGATATATTGAGCAGGTGACAGCTGACTTCCTATGTCATGACAACATATAGAAAATTATGAAAACCTTTGTCTACTGAGCAGTTGTGTACAATGGATTTCCTCCATAAGGAGGGCGGTCTTATCTGGCAAACCTCTTTTACGCACCATGCCTTGGGCATCATGTGGTAAAACAAAGCCTCTGCGGCTAATACTAAAGTTGGTCTGGATTCCCCTCGAAACAATGATATAATGCCTCCAGTTTTTTCAATAAAAGTAAAAGCTATCTGGAGGGATGTTGCTAATGGGATTAATGTGATCTTCCATATTATTGAAACTGGGTCAAAATAAGAAAGAAGTTTGCTCAGAAAAGAACTGCCCTTCTTTACAGTAAATGTACTCCTAATCCACAAATAATTTCAGTCTGACTCATCAGTTTTGCCATGAATGTGAAATGGGAACTCTTAAAAGCCAGGCCTGTCCTCCTAAAGCAACACAACACAGGCATAATCCAGTTTCCTGTATCACAGGCAAGATTCCATTAACAATTCTTCAGACAGACTTCACTTGGTCAGTAGTTGAATACACAGTTTATCATTTGAATATGCTCACTTAATAGGCAAATATAAAAGATATTAAGCAGATAGTAAGAGGTCCAGGGCCATTATAAGTGATCGCTACAACACCCTGAGATAATTCTGGCACCAACAAATGTCCTGTAGCCTCATTTTTAAAAGATTAGTAATAAAGGTAGTGGAATTAGCAAATACAGAATTTCACCTAACTGAAAACACTGAATTATTGAGGATTGTGTGATGTGACAAATGAGCTGTATGATAATGGCATAAAAGTTCCATGCTGTACCAGGCTTCCTTTTTATGGGATGAATATCTATATTTCCAATATTATCGGTATTTTATCCAGACTGCTGCTGTGGTGAAGTAGAGGCAAACAAGTTGCACATGATCTCAGGTATGCTTTGCTAGGTGTGGGAGTGTCCACAGGTATAGATGGGTGCATCCCAAATTGCTCAGACATTCATTACCACCTCATAAACTCCTCTTCTTCACTTGAGTTATGCAACATGTTTGGTACCTACAAAATCTTCTCATTATCACTGCTTTATAAGGTACAATTTCAATGTCAACAGCAACCAGCAATTATGAAGGTTGGAAATGCCAGAAGAAAATGACAGCAGATGGAACTAAATCTGCCATCTTTAGATAGGAATAGGTAGCAAGTTGAAAGACTCCTGGAATGCTTTGTGTCCAATTCATTCAAGTCATGTGCCATTTTTTGTAATAAGAATATTCTTATTTTTGTAATAAGTTTAAAAATTCTTTAACTTATTATAAGAATTAATTGAGGTTCACACACACTGGCTGTAAAGGGTGTGTTGACTCATATTTGGATATGTTAAATTTTCAGTGTTGTGATTGTCTTACCCTATTCACACCATGGACAGTTGACACATGGAACTTGACACTTTGTTTGCAAACTGATACAAACTGAAATGCTGCAGAGCTGTATTTAATATTTAAGTCGCAGTCCCTGACAAAACAGAATCCATTAAGTAATGGAATGATCTGGCGTAACCACACATGGTGCTGAGTTATTTTTCTGTACGTCTTCACAAGGATGGGTTGAACCACAGGTGGTCTATATTAGGAACACAACAAATTACCACTTTACACATTGTGATGGCATTAATCACTGCCTTGTCAAATATAATACAAAATTAGTACAGTTTAACAATGCTCTCTACATTGCACTGAGAATCTGTTTCAGCTCATGAGACCAGCAGAACCACCCCATGTCCAGACATATACTTCATCAGTGTGAACTTAGAGCTTCTTGTAGAACAATTGCCAAAATAACATCAATAAAACTGAATGCAAGTTCATATTAACTGAGGGTTCAAACAAAACTGCCAGAGCTCATTCAAGTTCACAATATTAACTATAAACAGCCAATCTATTCCATAAGGAGCAAACTCATTTGGTGCACCAATTTTAATGCATAGCAAACTCAGTCTTTCATTTCAATTTCCACCTGCAGTAATTCTAACTTCATTTTAAATTTCTACCAATTTTTTTCTTGATAAATGGTGAGGTGCTTACGTGACAGAACCTCAAAACAGCTTTTCACAGTAAGCTTATGTTACATACTTAAATAATAAACCTGATTAAAATAAAAGTTAAAGTTTCAGGGTGTGCTTTCATTCTATAGTATTTCTCTTCCCCAAATTAATGAGAATAAAAATAATCTTTAAATTATTTGTCAAATAAGTTAAACCTTAGATGCATTTCCACTGATCTACAGTTATTCAGCTTATTGGGCATTAAATTATATTAAACTCCCATCAACAACTAGCTGTATAGAGGCCCATGCTGTTCAAAACACCACCTGCAAGCATCATGTACTTGAAACTGCTGCACCAGCCTATACATTATTAATTCAACAATTCTTCCACTTTATGTGGCAAAGGAAGTGAATTTGGGTGTATTACTGACTCTTGGAAGGGAAAAAAAAATACAGGGCTATAGGGAGTTGGACCAGCTGGATTACTCCTGCATGAAGTTAACATGAACTCAAGAGGCTTCCTTCTATGTTGTAACCTTCCTATCATTATATTATCAAGGATAAAGCTATCCCAACCTCTTATTTGGTTCCAAGACATCATGCAATGGGTATTTCAATGTACAAATATCAGGCTGAAATCCCCATTTGACATTGTTGAGTTGTCACTCACTACCATCATAGTTCCATCCAATATTAAACTTCGATTCACTCAAAGTGAGCAGTTATATGCTTTCCTATAACGTTTATTCTAGCCAAGTGTGAAACAGTGGCAGTAGAGGGGCAAAGTATTTGCCATAGGAAAGAAGGAAAATCTAGACCAATACATCATCCACTGAAATGAAATTTCTTTTCGGGTGATCTTCAAATTTCTGTTGTGAAGTCAAGAACAAATACCTAAAAATATACTTTATGAATAAAATTTACAATTATGTAGTACAGTGCACTCAGAAGCCTTATTATTCCATACATCAGCTACTTAAGGAAAGTATCTCATATATCTTCTTAACTATCTTATCTGTCTATGGCACAAACTTCTACATTCTGTAGACATGCATTTCAAGGTCCCACTATTCCTCCACACTTCTTAATATCCTACCATTTATTATATATTGCTTTGCATTGTTTGCCCTCTCCAGGTACTCTATGTATACTTTTTCAGGCTGAATTTCATTTGCCACTTTTCTACCTATCTGACCAGTCTATTGATATCTACTGCAACTATCATCTGTTTCACAAGAACTTAAGAAATCAGAGCAGGAGAGAAATCAATCAGTCCCTCAAGCCTGTTCCACCATGTAATAAGATGATGGTTTATCCAATCATGGTCTCAACATCATCTTTGCCTTCTTTCCACATGCCACTTTACTCTCTTGAAGTTCAACTGTCTGTCAATCTGGCAATTTCCTTATTACCAAACACATGGCATTTTCTGTATTATCTGCAAACTTCTTAATTATGCTTCCTGTATTTAAATCTAAATCACTGAAATGCATCACTAAAAGGAAGAAACTTGGACTGAGTTCAACAGTGCCCCACTGGAAACAGACTTCCAGTCACAATAATACCCTTTGACAACTATCCTCTGTTTCTCATCACCAAGTCAATTTTGGATCCAAATTACCACTTATCACCCGATCCCATGACTAATCTGTCATGTGGGACATTACATCAAATATGTCAGAAACCACTTCCCTTAATAAGTTCATGCTCACTGTTCTGGATTAATTTGTGCCTTTCAATGGTGATTAATACCATGCCTCAGTATTTTTTCAATAATTTTCTTACCATTGGAGATAAGTTGACAGACCTATAATTATCTGTTCTCTCCCTTTCACTCTTTTTAAACAGGCTGCTACATTAACAGATCTCTGTTCTCCAATTCTATGCCTGCAATCAGAGAGAACCAGAAACTGATGATCAGAAAATCACTTGCATCTTTTATCAACTTGGGATACATTTAATTGGGTCCTAGTGATTTATTTCCTTCCAAAGATGTAAAATCTGAATACTCATCTCTCAGTAGGTTTATCCAATCTGATATTTCACATTTCTTTTTAACCTCAATATCAGCACCATCAATCTACATGAAGACTGATGCAAAATCACTTATTAAGAACAAAAAACCATCTCCTTGTCTTTCACACACCAGTTAACCTTTTATTTCTCATAGTTCCCAAATGATTCCCTTGCTCGGTTTGTACTGTACAAGATTTCTGTGTTTTTCTTGTTCTTACTTATGTTTTCTTGCCTTTTCTTTGCTTTTCTAATATAATTTTTACTTTCACCCAGCGCATGCTACACTGAGTTTATTTTTCTTCAACAGTTAGCTTTTGGTGTAAGATTCCTTCTTTTCACTGATCCTACCTAGTACACTGCTTAACATCTATGGGGCTTGACATGGGAATCCGACCCATTTCATCAGATTAACCAAACCCCATTTCTAGGAACTCTGCATCCCTTTTACTGCAGCCACGATGAAGCTGAAGCTCAAGTTGCACCCCAGCATTCTCACTGCATAACATATTTTAAGAATGAGCATTGTCCTATTACAGAACAGTGAATCAGCAGTGTTATAAATTCATTTGTAAAGTTGTTTGTTACATTTGCAGATTCTTCAATAGGTTTAAAATAAGCCTCTGAGTAACCCAATAAAGTGATGCTATTTAAAGAACACTGTATGAAGCCTAGACTCTCTTACTCACAAATTCTCAAGTGATTAGACATCAATTGACATGGAAGATCTAAAGTTAGTCTCATATTTTTGGCATAATAACAATCAGACGTTAATAAATATCAACACAGTGAAAGAAGTCTCATGGTTCAAACCTGGATACTGGTCAATATGCAGATACAAAGTGAACAGAGAATACCCTGGAGAATTTAGCTTTCCTCAAGTGCTGATGTGCCTATATTTTTGAATTTGGCAAAATAACACAATTAATGTCATGATTTTAAGATTAAACCATCCTACACACCAGATATAAAAGTCAACATGAAGGAATTAATTAACAGAAGCACACATTTAAAATTATCTGTGCACTTCCAATAAATTCTGGTTTCATCCTACAATAGCTGATTCATTCAGCTCATAAATAAAACATCATTTAAAATTTTGTAAATATCAATGGAAGTGAACTTTTGGAGAAAAAATTTGAGGAGCAATATCTTTGAAGTGTACTTTCTGCTGGCTAGATTTGAAGTACAACCTTAATATCAAAGTATTGTGTGCTGCATACAAATAGAATAGTCAGGAGAAGATGCAGGAAACAATTATTTGAAATCCAAAATGTGCTGGAAATCAAATAGTTAATTATGAAGAATGTTGCTCAAGATAAAACTATATGACATGCATTGCTACAAACTATAACAAATAACTTTATCTGTCATTGTGCTTTGCATATTTTGATCATTTCAACTAATGCTTTAAATGATGCTTTGGTTTGGTAAAAATTAAAGGAAATAAGAGAAAGTAGGAAAACGGCAGCAAAAGGATTTGACAGCTTTACAAGAATATTACAGAATGAAAATTGTGAATCTTGAGGAGACCATCAATTTGTAGACAGTGATCACAATGTCACAGTGGTTTTAGTTCACGCGAATCTTTGCCGAAGAACAGGATATTAGAAAGAAGGTTAATCCTGAGTGAGAGTGAGGTAATGGATACAAGGAAGACATAAGAAATAAAAATAGAAAGGGCTGGAAATACTCCACAGAACTGGCAGCATCTGAGAGAGAGAAATTGTGTTAACATTTCAGGTCAATGACATTTCATCAGAACTGGAAGAGTAAGAAAACAATTGCTTGAACTTGCAGAGAGGGGGAGGGTTGGAGAAAACAAAGGGAACATCTGTGACTGCGTGGAAGCAAAGGTTGTCCAAGTGGCATAATGCTTTTGGTGCTGTTAATAGATGAATGAGAGCAGTTAGAATAAGGAAAGAATATGCAGGGCCTGTGAGATGCAGAACACATCCTGGAAATGTAAAACAGAAGAAGATGCTGGAAACACCCAGCAGATCAAGCAGCATCTGTGGAGAGAGAAAAACTGAGTTAATGTTACAAGTGGATGACCCTACAACAGAACTGGTCAATTCTGACACAAATGGGAAAGGCTGGTTGTCTGAAATTGCCAAATTCGGTATATGTCTTTTGAGCTGCAAGTTACCTTGACAGAAGATGAGGCAAAGTTCACTGAGTTTATGTTGGGCTTCTTTGGAACAATATAGAAAGCCAAAGGTAAAGAGGTAAATGTGGGAGTGGGATGGAGAGGTAAAGTAACAAGTAGTTGAACAGAGGTATTCTGCAAAGCAGCCACCCAAACTGTGTTTGGTTTCTCTAGTGTCAAGGAGACTACAATGTGAGCAGCAAATACAATACACTAGTTTGGAAAAGTATACGAGATGTTAGTCAAACTGCAAAATAATCAAAAGTGACAGGACCCAACGGATACATCCGAAGATTCTGAGGGTGATGAGGGAGAAAATTTACTTCCAAGGACTTTAAATTATAATGCCAATTGTAATTGAGCAGGAATAGACAAGCAGAGTGGGTCTGAGACAACAGCAAAATGTCCCATCCTTGCCAGATTGTGGCCAGAGCTATTTTAATTCTTGGGTTTTACCAGCATGTTGACAGCCACTTGGTTTTCTAAAACGTGAGGAAATGTTAGCTGGCCAGCAGAAAGGAATAGATTTTTGAGGTTCAAATGGTCTCCAGCAGGGAATGAAAGATTGTACCCAGGGACTCAGTTAAATCATGGGGTAGGTCGCTCAACACAGTTTTGTGATGACTATTTTCTCCTGTATAATATTGAGGACATATCTAACTGACATGAGTAAAATGATTAAAGGAATAGGTTAAATAAAGAGATTTCACTTGGGAAAGAACCCAAAAATGTATCCAAACCCACCACACCAAACCACCTTACTCTGGGTGGCCAACGGGATTACCCAATATTATAGACCTGAGAGGATTCTTTCCTCTCCTGCATTTGTTAATAGAATCGAACCCACAAAATGGAGTGGCTTCCTGTTTGTAAAAAGCCTCTTGAAATATGAAATAAAACAGAAAAATCCTGGAAATGCTAAGCCAGACATGCAGCACCTGTGCAGAGAGAAACAAAAATTAATAATTCAGGTTAATGACCTTTTATCAGAAATAGAAAGTTAGAAATAAGACAAGTTTTAGATCGGAAAGAAAGCATTAAGAAAAGGGTAGAACAAAAGGGAACATCTCAATAGCTTGGAGACCCACATGGAAGAAGCTGTGCTTCACTGATGAGATCCTGTTCATCTCTTTTACCTTATTTATCTTTGTTGATTTCTATTACTCTTCTTGTTTTTGTTCAGTCTCCTTTGTCCCTTCTGCTTTTCCCACTTACTTTGCAAATTAAAACTTGTCGAATTGCTAGCTTTTCCCAGTCCCGATCAAATGTCATTGATCTGAAATGTTAACTCAGTTTCTCTTTCCACAGACACGGTTTGGCCTGTTGAGTGTTTCCAGCATTTACTTTTATTTCAGATGTCTAGCATCTGCAGTATTTTATTCTTGAAATATAAGTCTTGCTTGAGAAGAGGTGGAAAGATAAACCCAAAAAACTAATGGGTAAACTCAATGGTGAGTAGGTTGTTAGAAATGATATTCAAGGGCAAAATCATAGTCATTTACTCAAGTTTGGATTAATAAAAGAAAGACAACATAGATTTGTTCAGGATAAATCATGTTTACCTAATGTTTGATAAAGCATCAGAGCAGGCTGATGAGGGGAATGCCTTTGATGTTGTTTAAATGGACTTTCAAAAGCATTTTAATAAAGTGCCATCTTGTAGGCTTGTTAACAAAGATGAAGGACCATGGAATAAAAAGGGCAGCAGCAGCATGGACACAAAATTGGCTTTGGGAGAGGAAATAAAAAGTGAGTACAATGCTCTTTCGTCATTAGTTTACTGCACTAGTAATCCAGAGATTTGAGTTTAAATTCCTCTATGGCAGCTGTGGAATTTGTTTGGATAAAGAAATACAACAAGTAATAATGATGACCACAAATTGCTAGACTTTTGTAAGAACCCACTGGTTCACAAATGCCTTTAGGAGGAGGAAGAAATCTGCCATTCTTATCTGGTCTGGTCGATATGTGATGCCAGATTTATCAATGTTGTTAATTCTTAAATGCTCTCCAACAGGGCTGGCCAGCCACTTAGTTCAAGGGCAATTAAGGCTGGGTAATAAGTGCTAGACAGTGATGTCCAGATTGTTAAAATACAAATACATTTTTAAAAATCCCTGGTAAACAGTTGCATTTCTCGATAATAAATAACATCTTTAAGGGCCTGGTAGAAGGAGCATTGCCCCCTGGATAAGGAATCAGTTATATGGACGGATTGGAGAAATATTTTTCTCCTTAAAGCAGGGAATTGAAAGGTGACTTAATAGAGATGCTAATTATCATAAAGTGCCGAGACAAAATTTAAAAAAAGAGAAACTATTCCCATTGGCATAAGGGTCAAAAAACAGTCATTTGCAAAAGGGTCAGAGACAACTTGGGTGGAAAACTTCCTCATGAATAAAATAGATGTGGTTTGAAATGAGATGGAACAAAATATTCATCTGACTGTTTTCTATGAGGAGCAAAGCTCTGGAATTTAGCTATGTCATATGGATACACAGGAAACTGGAGCGGGGTAGGCCTTTGGGCCTCTCGAGCCTGCTCCACTATTCAACTAGATCATGGCTGATCTTCTACCTCAATACCATTTTCCTTCATATCCTCATTTCCCTTAATTTCTCTATTATCTAGAAATGTATCCCTTAGATTTAATATTATCTTTAGTTTCTCTAATCTATGGTTGAGTCATTTTTCCTGTTGTATTTGTGCTTTAAAATGGATATTTGTTCCAAATTATGCATCATTTCATTAAATGCTAGATATTGCCTTACCCTTTAACTTAGTTTCTTATTTTACCCCATTCAACCTGCCCCCTTATGGCTTCACAGTTTCCTTTGTTTAGGTTGAAAACCCTAGTTTCAAATTTAACTGCATTACTTTTGAACACAATATACAATTTTACCATATTATAGCCACTCTTTCCAACAGACCACTTTACAACAACTGTTTATTAAACTTTTCTCATTACACACTACTAGATCTAAAAATGCCTGTTCTCTAACCACTTCATCAACATACCAACCTAGAAATCCATCTTGTTTTCCAAGAATTCATCTGCTACATTGTTAGCATTAATTTCATTGGCTTAATCTTCATATAGATTAATATACCCATGATAACAGTAATAGCCTTGTTACGTGCACCTTTAAGTTCCACATTTATACTGTGATTGTTTTTGATAGGTTATTTTCTTTCTCCTTCAACCAGTTTTTGATATTGCACTTTTTACAATTCATTTCTGAATACAAAGTGTTGGTAACTAATTATCACTTTGCCTTTACATAGCTACATGTATGATGATCTTGGTATGATTTACCTTTCTAAAATATGTTCCATTCAATGATTTCAGATATAAGGGGAAAAGAGCATTTATAGATTTCTCTGCATGGTGACGAACACAAATGTGAAACTGATAAAGACAATGCCATTTAAGAACAATTGGCTGTTAAACACCAGTATTTTTCAGAATAAACTAAATATGACCAAAATAGAACAGATTATTTTCGCTTAGCAAATGATCTTCATAATGGATTTCAAGGAGCAGCCTTGAATTTTTATGCTTTTTTCATTGTATTTGGTAGTAATACTGAGGAAAATGTTTGAGCCACACAGGAAGACATTTTGATGAAATGAAAACTATATAAGTAAACCCCAAAAAGATATGCCATCTATATGAATAAAGGCTGCCCATGTGGTCTTCAGCAATAATTCTATGATTCAGTCCAGTTTCATATCCACTGATTTACTCCTACTTGCAGAAGAGAATGTAAATAGCTGGGAAAAGATTCTAATTATATATTCATTACTATGGTACAATAACAAAATACAAGAAAATTATTTGTGTCAACTAAGCCTATGGAATACTTTGCAAAAATTATTTATATAAGCCCTCCAAGTACATCTAATTACTTGCTTTGAAACAAATGATGTTGCTTTTTCTGTCATTTAGTATTCATATATATAAACTTTGTAAACAACTGAAACTGCTTTGGCCAAGGACATTAACTCAACATTCGTTTACTTAAATTTCTAATCATACCATGTCATATTTTGTAATTGATTACATATGATGAAATTATTCAGTTTTCTGAGCAAACACCTTGCTAATTCCTGGCTTTAATATTGTTTATTAACACATTACTGGCAAAATGATGCATATATCTATCAAAGCATATTGTAATTTCTATCACTCCCAAACACTACAGATATATTCAAATCCACAAAGCAGTGAAGTTAAATAACACAAGCAGTTGGGTCAAAGGACCTGTTTCCATGCTGCATAACTCTATGACTGTGTGGCTTCAATGAATGACATCAGAATCCATGACTAATGTAATAGAATCTTTCATATGTATACCACTCCTCACATGCAAGATTCGATCCCAGAGCTTTTTAAAGACTTGTTGACAACAAAACTTAATGGGAGGAAAAGATACTGAGGTAGACACTGCCCTGAGATATGAGATACTGATCTCCAAAAACCAAAACCTTCCACCTTTGTGCCACATATGACTCTGGCCACCAGAATGCACTCTCCTAATTCTCAGACTGGTTTCTTCCTTTGCTCAACTCTTGGTCAAGGGAAACCATGCTCATTTTGCTCTGGGAATTCAGCTCATGCCTAGTATTGCGCTAATGCTGTAATTCCTCTGCCTGGTTTCATTCTTGTTGTTCAGTGTAGCAGTTTCATACAATTGGGTCACTTACTTAAAAAAAACTTTGGAGGCTATGTTTAGAGGTCAACTACATTGATGTGGGAGTAAAACCAGTTAAAGATCAGGATAATTGGTAAATTGGTTTATTATTGTCACATGTATCGAGACAAAACTTTGTCTTGCATGCCATCCATGCAGATAATTTCATCACATTAGTACATTGAGGTAGTACAAGGGAAAAAGCAATAAAAGAATGCAGAATATAGTGTTACAGAGAAAGTGCAGTACAGGTAGACAATAAGGTGCAAGGCCATGACGAGGTAGATTATGAGATCAAGAGTCCATCTTATGGTATAAGGAGACCATTCAATAGTCTTATAACAGTGTGATAGAAGCTGTCCTTGAGCCTGGTCGTACATGCTTTCAGGCTTTTGTATCTTCTGCCCGATGGGAGGAGAGAAGAGAAAATGACCAGGGTGGGTGGGGTCTTTGATTAGCTTTACCAAGACAGTGAGAATTGTAGACAGAATCTATGGTGGGGAGGCTGGTTTCCGTGATGTGCTGAGCTGTGATAGGTAAGAATGGCAGATTTCCTCATTTCCTCAACTTTACAGTGAATCTGTAAAGTTTTAACAACAATCCATCAAGTTCATGGCCACTTTTATTTATACCTGCTTCATTTTTATGATTTTTTTAAAAAAAAATTAATTAAAATTCACAATCAGTGAGAAGGAATCAAGAAAGAAACTTGGTGGAGTATTAAAAATAAACAAGCAAATGCCTCTCTTCATAGTTTTTTTTGCATTTCTGGTAGACCGTAAATTAAGCTTTTATTATTTTGTCAAATTTAACTAAAAAAATTGGTAGAATAGCCCAACATGCCCAATGTAACATATAAACATAAATGTTTATTGAATGCAATCACTTAAAATAATTTAGTGACACAAATATTCAACATATAGTGAGGTTGTTTATATTAATAGCAGAACTGTCAGAATTTCAACTCTAGTGGCCTGGTAAATAAATGGGGGAAAAAAAAATCACACTAATACAAATAGTCTGTTTTCCTTAAATTACATTAAGATATATGCGTTCATCATCTGAAAATTGTAAATCATGTGATGAGGGAAAGTGGGATATGAGAAGGAAGATTAGGTATAAGGATAATTCCATCTTTATATGGAATTACCAAATTTCAGCTCCAAGCATTAATAACCTTATTAACATAATTGACGCACCTCTAAATTGGTAAGCTCTCAGCTTATCTTACTTCCAAAAATTGGATGCCACATACCAAATTTTATTTCCTTGATTTTAAACATGGCAGCAAGATTGGCCATTCACAAAGCAATGGCAGGAGGAAATTGAAATAGGCTCATTCCCACACAGTATCAACCTCAGAATCAGGAACATCTCTCTTGCCTCACTCTCCAGCTGCTTGTGCTCCATTCAACATTTTCCCACATCCTGCTTGTATCTTGCTCCTTCCTATCATACTCTATGTGCACCATCAGGCAACTGCACTTTCCTACTTTCCACCTACACACACTAATTCTTTCTGCAGAACAAAATGAAGCACAGAGAACCACTTAGCATCATGTCCCTCACCTTGATGGTAAAGGAAGTTCTTGAAATCAGTAGGGACTCGTTGGCAGAGTGTGAAGAGAGAAGTACATTGCATAATAATAGCACACATGCCAAGATGGAAGTTATACGAGATATGCAAGCTACATTTTCCCATGACCTTTATTCCCTCAGACAAATGAACGACATGATGAAGTATAGATCAGCCACTGTCATCGAGAATAATCCTGAGACTAGGAATTGTGTGTGACAGTGTCCATACTCTCAGATTTCATCTGTCCCATTTCATACATAAATCATTAAAATTAAAAACATGACACAATTAATTTTTAGGTAAAATATTTAAATGCATCCTCTTATTAAATAGCATTATTGGCTGCACTAGCAACCAATTAACATGGCAATGCACCTAGGCTGAGAAGTTAAAAGACACCACCTTCAGTTATATTGATGTAAGATAGTTTGAGACAACTGAAAAGTTAAAAATCAGCTACTTCAGCTCTGTATTCCTCCATTTAGTTCATCATTAAGTGGAGAACATTTAGTGCTTTTCTTGTGTTTTTTTGCTCCTTGAGGTTTGTTCAGCAAACAAACACAAGTGTCTATATTGTTCTCAAAGTCAAAGTCAGGTCACCCCTGCTCTCAGAATTGCTTCAGCATCAATGCAGGCTGTGCCTGCAGAGATATGTACTCATGACATTCTACCACTCACTACACTGTTGTAGAAGAACAACGTTATTGGTAGTGTGGGGAACCTTCCATCTTGATAAATGTGTTTTTGCAGTCAGATCTGGAAGGGACATTGGGCTGCAGTGCAAGGTTTTCCAAAAGAACCTACAAGTGGTCATGTCCTTACAGACACCATCCTGGCAACTTTCTGCCATGTGTGCCACCTCCATTGTCAGATGCCTCTCCAGTTTACTCATTTCTGACCTTCATATTTCTTCTGGCACTTCTGGCCTTTGATTTTGAGGGAGAACCTATTAAACCCACCTGGAGGGATGGTGATTGGGTCATCACTTTGGGTCGGTCTATTTGAAGCTCGTTTGGCAGAAAGTTGAGTAGCTTATGATTACAGGAGAGATTTATCTCACCCTTTAAGAGATATTCAGCTTGAGTCTTCAGCAGTATTAAAGCTGGTTCTTCTGTGAGTGAACAGTGCCAGTTGTGATTCAGATAAATAGAGCACTACAGCACAGAAACAGGCCCTTCAGCCCATCTAGTCCATCTCAACCTGATCTTCTGCCTAGTCCCATCTACCTGCACCCAGACAATATCCCTCCAAATCCATCCCATCCATGTACCTATCCAAACTTCTCTTAAATGTTACAATTGAACCCGCATCTATCACTTCCACTGGCAATTCATTCCACACTCGCACCACCCTCTGAGTGAATAGGTTTCCCCTCAGATTTCCCTTAAATATTTCACCCTTCATCCAGTTCTAGTCTCACCCAGCTTTGGGAGAAAAAGCCTGCATGCATTCACCCTATCTATACCACTCATAATTTTGTATACCTCTGTAAGGTCTCCCCACATTCTCCTGTGCTCCAGCGAATAAAGTCCTAACCTATTCAACCTTTCCCTATAACTCAGGTGCTCAAGACCCAGCAACATCTTTGTAAATTTTCTCTGCGTTCTTTCAAGCTTATTGATATCTTTCCTGTAGGTAGGCGAACTGCACACAAAACTCTGAATTCGGCCTCACCAAGGTCTTGTACAACTTTAACATAACATTCCAACTTCTGTATTCAGTGCCCTGATTTATGAAGGCCAATGTGCCAAAAGCTCTCTTTATGACCCTATCCACCTGTGATGCCACTTTCAAGGAATTATGGATCTGTATTCCCAAGTCCCTTTGTTCTATTGCACATCTCAGAGCCCTATCACTCACTGTGTAAGTCTTACCCTGGTTTGTCCACCCAAAGTGCAACACCTCACACTTATCTGCATTAAATTCCATTTGCCATTTTTCAGCCCATTTTCTCAGCTGGTCAAGATCATGCTGTAAGCTTTAATAGTCTTCCGCCCTGTCCACTATACCCCAATCTTGGTGTCATCCACAAATTTGCTGATCCAGTTTACCACATTATCATCTAAATTATTAATATAGATGATAAACAACAACGGACCCAGCACCGATCCCTGCGGCACACCACTAGTCACAGGCCTCCAATCAGAGAGACAACCACCTACTACCACTCACTGGCTTCTCCTGCTAAGCCAATGTTGAATCTAATTGGCTACCATCCTGAATGCCAAGCAATCTAACTTTCTGGACCAGCCTCCCAAACGGGACTTTTTCAAAGGCCTTGCTAAAGTCCATGAAGTCAATATCCATTGCCTTTCCTTCATCAACCTTCTTGGCAACCTCCTTGAAAAATTCTATAAGATTGGTTAGACATGACCTACCACACACAAAGTCATGTTGACTATCCCTAATCAGGCCCTGTCTATCCAAATATTTATATATCCTGTCCCTTAGAAAAGCTTCCAGTAATTTATCCACAACTGAAGTCAGGCTCACCAGCCTATAATTTCCCAGCTTATTCTTAGAGCCTTTCTTGAACAATGGAACAACATTAGCTACCCTCCAGTTCTCCGGCATCTCACCTGTGGCTAAGGATGTTTTAAATATCTCTGCCAGAACCCCTGCAATTTCTGCACTAGCCTCCCACAAGGTCGGAAGGGACACCTCATCAGGCCCTAGGGATTTATCCACCTTAATTTGTCTCAAGGCAGCCAGCACCTCCTCTTCCGTAATCCAGATGAGGTCTATGACCTCAGGACTCTTTTGCCTCAGTTCTATAGTCTCTGTGTCTGTCTCCAGAGTAAAAATGGATGCAAAAAATTCATTTAAGGCCTCCACCATCTCTTTCGGCTCCATGCATAGGTGACCATGCTGATCTTTGAGAGGACTAATTTTGTCCCTTGCTACCCTTTTGCTCTCAATATAGCTATAGAAACCTTTGGGATTCTCTTTCACCTTGTCTGCCAGAGCAACCTCATGTCCTCTTTTTGCCCTCCTGATTTCTCTCTTTAGTGTTCTCTTGCATTTCTTATACTCCTAAGTGCCTCATTTGATCTTAACTGCCTATATGTCATATGAGCCACCTTTTTCTTTACCAGGGCCTCAACATCCCTTGATAACCAAGGTTCCCTAAAGCTGTTAGCATTGTCTTTTATTCTAACAGGAACATACAGAATCTGTACTCTCAATATTTCATCTTTGAAAGCCTCCCACTTACCAAGCATCTCTTTGCCAGAAAACAGCCTATCCCAATCCACACCTGCCAGATCCTTTTGGATGCCATCAAAATTGGCCTTACTCCAATTTAAAATCTCAACCTGAGGACCAGTCCTATCCTTCTCCATGATTGTCTCGAAACTAATGGAATTATGATCACTAGCTCCCCTGCACACACTTTTGTCATCTGCCCTGTCTAATTCCCTAAGAGGGGATCCAGTATCGCTCTCTCTCCAGTTGGGACCTCTACATATTGATTAAGGACACTTTCCTGAACAGATTTGGCAAACTCTATCCCGTCCAATACCTTTACAGTATGGGAGTCCCAGTCAATATGTGGAAAGTTAAAATCACCTACTATCACAACATTCTATTTCTTGCAACTGTCTGCTATCGTCTACAAACTTGTTTCTCTAAATTCCGCTGACTATTGGGAGGTCTATAATATAGTTCCATTAATGTAGTCATTCCTTTTTATTCATCAGTTCCACCCATATTGTCTCAGTGGACTAGTCCTCCAGTATGTCCTCTCTGAGCACTGCTCTACCCCTTGAATACCTCCTTCGCTACGATGTTTAAAACATCAGAATCCTGGAACATTCAGCTGCCAATACTGCCCCTCCTGCAACCAAGTCTCACTAATGGCTACAACATTGTAATTCCACGTGCCGATCCATGCTCTTTAAGTTCATCTGCCTTACCTACAGTACTCCTCACATTGAAATAGATGCACCTCAGAACATTAGTCCCACCATGCTCAACAACCAGTTGATTTCTGTCTTTGCTTGTAGGCATAACATCTATTTTCCCCACAGCCACTCCACCTGCTGCCCTGGTTCCCACCTCCCCTGAAACTCTAGTTTGAACCTCCCCCCGCTCCCCCCACCCCCCAAGCAGCACTAGCAAACCTTCCCGCAAAGATGAGACCATAAGTAGACATGCAAGTAAGACACTCTTGTGTCTTCCCGCAAGTAAGACACAACAGCAGAATTAAGCCATTCAGCCCATCGAGTCTGTTCTGCCATTCGATCATGGCTGATTTATTTTTCCCTCTCAGCACCATTCTCATGACTTCTCCCCATAACCTTTGACGCCCTTACTAATCAAGAACCTATCAACCTCCGCTTTAAATGTACCCGTTGACTTGGCCTCCACAGCCGTCCATGGCAATGAATTCCACAAATTCACTGCCCTCTGGCTAAAGAAATTCCTCCTCATCTTGGTTCTAAAGGGACGTCCTTCCATTCTGAGGCTGTGCCCTTTGGTCCTAGACTATCCCACGACTGGAAACGTCCTCTCCATGTTCACTCTATCCAAGCCTTTCAATATTCAGTAGGTTTTTTAAACTCCAGCAAGTACAGGCCCAGAGCCATCAAATGCTCCTCATACTTTAATCCTTTCATTCCTAGGATCATTCTTGTAAACCTCCTCTGGACCCTCTCCAATTCCAACACATGGGGCCCAAAAGTGGTCTGACCAACCCCATTTAAAGCCTCAGCAGTGCATTCTTGATTTTATATTCTAGTCCTATCGAAATGAATGCTAATATTGCATATGCCTTCCCTACTACTGACTCAACCTGCAAAGTTAACCTTTAGGGAATTCTGCACTAGGACTATCAAGTCCCTTTGCACCTCCAATTTCTGAATTTGCTCCCTGTTTAGAAAACAGTCTATGCCTTTATTCCTTCTACCAAAGTGCATGACCGTACACTTCCCTACGCTGTATACTATCTGCCAATTCTTTGCCCATTCTCCCAACCTGTCCAAATCTTTCTGCAAACTCCCTGCTTCCTCAACACTACCTGCCCCTCTACCTATCTTTGTATTATCCGTAAACTTGGCCACAAAGCCATCAATTCTGTCATCCAAATCACTAACATATAATGTGAAAAGTAGTGGACCCAACACCGACTCCTGCCAAACACCACTAGTCACCAGCAGCCAACCAGAAAAGTCCCCTTTATTCCCACTCTGTCTTCTGCCAGTCGGCCAATCTGCTATCCATGCAGTACCTTTCCTGTAATACCATGGGCTCCTATCTTGTTTAGCAGCCTCATGTGCGGCACCTTGTCAAAGGCCTTCTGAAAATACAAGTAAGCAACATCCACTGACTCTCCTTTGTCTATCCTGCCCGTTACTTCCTCAAAGAATTCCAACAGATTTGTCAGGCAAGATTTCCCCTTAAGGAAACCATGTTGACTTCAGCCTATTTTATTATGTGCTTCCAAGTATCCCAAAACATCTAACACCTTACCAACCACTAAAGTCAGGCTAACAATTTCCTGTCTTTTGCCTCCCTCCCTTCTTAAAGAATGGAGTGATAATTTCGATTTTCCAGTTTTCCGGAACCATTCCTGAATCCAGTGATTCTTGAAAGCTCACTACTAATGCCTCCACAATCTCTTCAGCTACCTCTTTCAGAACCCTGGGGTGTAGTCCATCCGGTCCAGGTGACATCCATCTTCAGACCATTCAGCTTTCCAAGCACCTTCTCCTTAGTAATATCGACTATACTCATTCTGCCCCCTAACTTTCTCAAATTTCTGGCATGTTGCTGGTGTCTTCCACAGTGAAGACTGACACAAAATACTTATTCCGTTTGTCGCCATTTCTTTGATCCCCATTACTACCTCTCCTGCGTCATTTTCCAACAGTCCGATGTCCACTCTTGCCTCTCTTTTACTCTTTATATATCTGAAAAACTTTTGGTATCCTCTTTTATATTATTGGCTAGCTTACCTTTATATTTCATCTTTTCTCCCCTTATTGCTTTTTTAGTTGCCTTCTGTTGGTTTTTAAAAGCTTCCCAATCCTCTAGCTTCCCACTAATTTTTGCAATATTGTATGGCCTCTCTTTTGCTTTTATGCTGTCTTTGACTTCCCATGTCAGCCACAGTTGCCTCACCCTCCCTTTAGAATGCTTCTTCTTTGGGATGAACTGACCCTGCGTCTTCTGAATTACTCCCAGAAACTCCTGATCTTGCTGCTCTACTGTCATCCCTGCTGGGGTCCCCTTCCAATCAACTCTGGCCAGTTCCTCCCTCATGCGTCTGTAGTTACCTTTACTCAACTGTAATACCGATACATCTGATTTCAGCTTCTCCCTCTCAAATTGCAGGGTGAATTCTATCATATTATGATCACTGCCTCCTAAGGGTTCTTTTACCTTAAGCTCCCTAATCAAATCTGGTTCATTGCAAAACACCAAATCCGGAATTGTCTCTTCCCTGGTAGGCTCGACCACAAGCTGTTCTAAAAAGCCATCCTGTAGGCATTCTACAAATTCCTTCTCTTGGAACCCAGCACCAACCTGATTTTCCCGATCTACCTGCATATTGAAATCCCGCATGATCACCGTAACATTGCCCTTTTTACATGCCTTTTCTATCTCCTGTTGTAATTTGTACCCCACATCCTGGCTACTATTCGGAGGCCTGTATATAATTGTCATCAGGGTCTTTTTACCCTTGCAGTTTCTTAACTCTACCCAAAAGGATTCTACATCTTCTGATCCCATCTGACTTCTTTCTAGGGATTTGGTTTCATCTTTTACCAACAGAGCCACCCCACCACCTCTGCCCACCTGTCTGTCTTTTGGAAAGGATGTGTGTCCTTGGATGTTTAGCTCCCAGCTGTGATCTTTCAACCACAACTCTGTGGTGCCCACAACATCATACCTGCCAATTTCTAACCGTGCTTTGAGCTTCTACCTTATTTTGTATACTGCGTGCATTCAAATATAACACCTTCAGTCCTGTATTAACCACCCTTCTCAAATTTGTCTCCATGTTGCCTGAAGTTAAATTCTTATCCCTTTCTAAACTTTCTGTCTTTCTTTATTCTGGAGACTTCAGTAACCTCTCTTGCACTCTCCTTCCCTTTTACTTTATCCATACTTTTCCAATCTGTTGAACCCACCCCCTAATCTTTAGTTTAAAGCCCTAGCTACAGCCCTAGTTATGCGATTCACTAGGACCCTGGTCCCAGCGTGGTTCAGGTGGAGCTCATACCATCGGAACAGCTCCCTCCTTCCCCACTGCTGGTGCCAATATCCCACAAATTCAAACCCACTTCTCTCACACCAATCTTTGAGCCACGCATTTATCTCCTTATCTTACTGACCCTGTGCCTATCCGGAGATTATTACCTTTTTGGTTCTGCTTTTTAATTTAGTCAAATTCCCTCAGCAGAACCTCTTTCCTTGTTCTACCTACGTCGTTGGTACCCACATCGCCCATGAAAACTGGATCTTTCCCCTCGCACTCCAAATTCGTCTGCAGGTCAGATGAGATGTCCCAAACCCAGGCACCAGGCAAGCAACACAGCCTTCGGTTCTCTCAATCCTTGTGACAGAGAATTATGTCTATTCCCCTGAATATACTATCCCCAATTACAATTACATTTCTCTTCTGTCCCCCCTGTTGAATGGCCCCCTGAACCATGGTGCCACGGTTTGATTGCTCATCCTTCCTACAGCCCCCACTCTCACCTGTACAGGGAGCAAGAATCTTAGACCTGCTGGACTAGCTCAAGGGCTGAGCTCCTCCAGCACTACCTCTTGAATCCCCCTACCTGCTTCACTCACAGTCACCTCCTCTTGTCCCTGACCACAGGATACTGGTCCCACTCCAGCTCAAGTGCAAACCACCCTACCTGTATAGGTCCCAACTGCCCTGGAAGAGAGCCCAATGATCTAAAGATCTGAAGCCCTCCCTCCTGCACCATCTCCTTAGCCACATATTAATCTGCACTATCTTCCTATTTCTTGCCTCACTAGCATGTGGCATGGGTAGCAATCCTGAGATCACCACCCTAGAGGTCTTGTCTTTTAACTTAGCACCTAACTCCCTGAATTGACTTTGCAGGACCTCGTCACCTTTCCTGCCTATATCATTGGTACCGATATGGACCATGATTTCCGGCTGCTCACCCTCCCCCTTAAGAATGAGTGGACTCGATCCAGGATGTCTTTGACCCTGGCGCCTGGGAGGCAACATACCATCTGGGAGTCTCATTCTCGTCCACAGAATCTCCTGTGTGTTCCCCTAAACAATGAATCCCCTATCACTAACGCAGTTCTCTTTGTCCCCCTTCCCTTCTGAGCTACAGAGTCAGACTCACTGCCAGAGACCTGGCCACCATGGCTTTCCCCTAGTAGGTCATTTCCCCCTAACAGTGTCCAAAGCAGTAGGCTTGTTATTGAGGGGAACGGTGACAGGGGTACTCTGCACTGACTGCCTATCACCTTTTCCTCTCCTGACAGTCACCTAGCTACCTGCATTCTGCAACCTAGGTGTGACTGTCTCCCTGTAACTCCTGTCTATATACCCCTTAGCCTGAAATATGATAGCAATTCTCACCAGAAGCAAATTTTCTGTGTGGCAGAACCACAAACATCACCTGGGTGAGCTGGCTGACAGATAAACAGAGCTGGGGTACAAGGAACTCTTGCCCCAACAAGTCCATACCTTATTAATAACTGGCATTAACCCAATCAGAAAACTACACAAAATTCATTTCTGCTGCATTACTTTTTTTCATGTATAACACTTTTTTGGGGGCATTTTGCTAATGAATTCCTAGGCTCATCTATTCTAAACACTTCTTAAATGATGTGTTTCATTGCCCATACACTGATCCAATAGCTACCATACAGCATCCAAGGTATTTTTCCACTTAATGCACAAACTTTCACATCTCCCATTCTTTCATAAAAAAGATAAAAACATGAAATTAACTTGTAAGGTTACCTACTCTACTTACACATCACTTGATACATTGTCACTTAGCTCAACTTCTTTCCATAAAATCTGGAGATGAATTTGCTGAAATGGTAAAATAGGCTTACAGAGAATCAATTTAGCCATCCCTGTTCACTCAGTATTTATGAAGACAGAACAATTATAACTGTCTCGTTGGTACCCACCCTATTATCCAGAAACACCCACGCAGTAGTTCAGAGAGTGCATTTTCCTCCTCCACATGAGTTGAACTGAAATACACATAACAGCTGAACTTTTTTGGTTCTTTAGGTGCTTCTCCATTACAATTCACATCTCCAACATAGATATCATCCTACACCTTCATGAACAACTGAGACAGTGCAACAAGGTGCACCACTCTGAGGCACCTTGTACCTCAATTATTAATGATAAAAATTATGACAAGATTGATGCACATCTTACCATTAAAACAATTTAGCCTATTAGGAGCAACACACAAAATGCTCAGCGGGTTAGGCAGCATCTATGGAGGGCAATGGGCAGTCCCTGTTTCAGGTCGAAATTCTTCATCAGGACTGGAAAGAAAGAGGGGTGATAGCCAGTATAAAAAGGTGGGGGGAAGGGGTGGAGCAAGAGCTGGTGGGTGATAGGTGGATCCAAGTGAGAGGGGAATGATGGGTAGGTGAGGGAGGGGGAGAGTGGGAATGATGGAAGAAGCTGGGGGGATCATAGGTGGGAAGTGACAAAGCGATGAAGAAGATGGATTATAGAATACTATCTGATTCTAGTATGGACATCAGCTGTCAACAACTTGAACAAAGTCGTCAGCACACTTGTGTTTGTTTTTCAGAAGGAAATGAAACTTATGCACTCAAACTGTTGATTGCTCTCATGTCATTATGTTATTTTCTTTGCCCAGAAGTCTTTGCAGCACTTGCTTAATTAAAGCTGCCAAAGCACATCAGATCCAACACTAACAAAAGAGGTAAAACATTTATCTGATTCCTCTGTAGAAATACATGCTGACCAGGGACAGAACAAAACCTATTCTAGTTCCAAGTTAATGAAACAATATTCTGGACTCAAAAAGCTGAGTCACATTCTTATTTCAGACAAACTTATGGCAAAAGAAGGGCCATTCAGCTGAATGAGTCCATGCCAGCCAAAATTGGTGATGTTTAGTTTAACTCTAGTTTTAGGCTCATAATGTTACACATTATGGCTCTTCAGGTGCTTATTCAGTTATCTTTTACATGTTGAATGTTTCTACCTCCATCACTCTTTCAAGCAGCAGTGTGAAGAACTCACTTTAAACCTTTTATCCTCTCCACCAAAGCAAATTTCTTCCTGCTCACTTTATCTGTGCTTCCCAGAACATTGTGCTCCATAGTTAAATCTCCCTCAGTCTCCTATTTTCCAATGGAAACAAGCTCAGCCTGGTCACTCTCTTATCATTATTATCCTGTAGCAAGGCAACATCTTTGTAAATCTCCTCTGTTCTTCCCCCACCCCTCCCCACCACCCCACATTCTATACAGTTCTTGTATCAACTTCTTTCTCTTACATTCAATGCCTCAGATGATAGAAGCAAATTATGCTTTCTTAACCATCTTATCTCCTTGTCCTTCAGGGATCTGTGGATGTAGAATCCTAGAAAATCTATGACACAGATAAAAGCCGTTTTGTCCATCATGTCCACACCAGTCTCCAGGCCAATATCACCTTCCAGCTCGTAGTCCATTGCTCTGCAGATCACGGGTCTTCAGGTACACATCCAAGTACTGTTTAAGTGTGATGGGGGTTCCTTTTTCCAGCGCCTTTCAGGTAGTGTGCTCAAGATCTGTGAAAAATTATTTTTCTCCATCTCTCCTCTAATCCTTCTACCAATTACTTTGCATGTATGCCCCAGTTTTTCTCCTCTCTGCTAAGAGAAATGGATCCGTTTTCACTCTCTCTAAGGCCTTCATAACTTGGGCGCTATGAATTCAGAACGCTATAAGCAAATAAAAGAAACCATTCTATTTCCTACATCTAACAACATTGGATAATTTTCCATCTTTGTAATTTGCATACTAACAAGCTGGGAATGAAATTTAGACATCTTACTCTCCCACAGGTGAAGCAAGCACCAGGAGTGCAAAGCTAAAAAATTACCATATCTCAGTCATCAGAACCAGTTGGATAACATTTAAAAACAAGCAATGGTTTACAATCTATCCTTTTTAAGCTGTAAAAAATGGAAGAATTTCAAAATGAAAATAAGAAAATTAACTCAGTCATACTATGTCATTAATCATATCTAATTCCTCGATCCAATCTAACCATAGCACATAGTAAATGACTATTTAATTCCTCTAGTGCTTGAATTAGCACTCAATAGCAATTAACTGCAGATGGCATATGAAATCTGAACATAAAAATGACCAGCTTTCATTTATAAAAAGATCCAGTGAGAGCTGTTGAGGAGAGGTGGGAATGTTTTTAAGTATTTGGGTAAAAGGATCACCGAATCTAATAAAAGAATTTCTAGAGGAACTTGGAATTCTTAATTCTTTGGGTTAACACCCATGCTATTTCCAATTCGTCTAGAGTATATTCCTGATAACATGTGACAAACACAAGAATGTAAACTGATAACCCATTTTTTAATAATAGTGCAATAAGGTTTTTAACATCCATTTGAAAGACCAGATGGGGCCTTGGCGTAATAATCTCATAAAAAATAACCAATTCCAACAGAACAATAATTCCATGATATTGCACTTAATTATACTTTCGATTTAATATTCAAGTTCCTAGAAATGGACTTGAACCCAGAACCTCCTTACTCAGAAACATGCAAGGAAGAAATTTCTTTCTTTGATGTATTAAACAGAAAGTGTGCAAATGTGATTATTCATAGTTCAAAGGATGATGCAGGAAATGGTCTAGAGTGTCAATTCCTACCAGCAAATCATGCACAATCTTCAAAATATTATTTCTTTTTCCCAGCACATTTATGTGTAGATTGGATTATAGATTGAAAAATTGAGGTGACATATCTGACAGTTGATTTCTCAATGGTTCTTTGCAAAAAATTCAGTCTATCAATATAATGAGCAATATTTACCTTTTTAAGGTTACAATTAACTCAACATATTTGATTTCCCAATGAGGCAATGCACAAGCCAGCAGCCCCTGATTTTCTCTTTTGGCAATTATAGAGTAGAAAATCATGAATTACATGTTCCCATTTTCCCTGCAATTCTTTCCTGCAGGTATATGGACTTGACTTGTGTTCTTACTGGGAAGTTAGTCCTAAAATTAAGTGATTTTTTACTTTCCCAATCTCTAATCCGACTTGTGGCTTGCCAAGTTTGTACTTGGGTTCTTAGCTTAACATTACATAACCTGCTTTCAGCTACTTAATCCATGCTGTTTAATATTTTAGAGATGTGGTTTACTTCTCATTTTTTTGATGGAAATACTTCATTTTGTGAATCTCTCCTGTTAAATTAAGAACTGTGAATAATAGAACCATTGTCACTTATCTTTGGAGCCTCTCTCATGATGCAAGATAAAGCAGTCCGGTATGCACAAAAAAAACAAACATTACACTGAAGGGTTATAAAATAACTTTGCTGGGAAATCTCTTAATAACATACTCAGTAACTGCATTGCTTGCACATACAGAGACTATAAAGGTATAAGGTTCAAACCCTGGTCCAAGCTGAGTCAGCTCATTTAAACCAGAGTAGGATTGTAGCAATGTTTCCCCAAGGTCAGCAGAAAATAAAGCCAGATGTCCTGCTTCACTGCCATTCCGTTGTCCTTCTGGAAAATTTTAGGCGAGGACAAAACTGCAGTTAAGTGGCACATTGAAACTGGTAATTACTTACTTTGAACTTCAAGAAGTTTTCATTATCTGTTTTGTTCTTAAGCTAAGCACATCTTTTGATTACACCCAGTGAAAGAAATCTTTCTTCTTATTAATTGTTTTCATACATTACAACAGCAGGAAAGGTCATTCAGCTCATCATGCCTGTACCAGCTTTTGAAAGAGTCATCGACTACCTTGTTCCTTCCCTGCAGCCATTCAAGTTTTGCCTTTCATCCAATTCACTTTCTGAATATTATAACGTAACCCTCCACCACTCATTCAGGTTGCAGTTCTCATTAACTTCCTGTATTAAAACAAATCAACTCAGCTCTGGCTCTGTTGCCAATAACCTTAAATTTGCTTCCTCCATTTACTTCAGTTGATTACAAACAGCCACTGGGAAAATTCTTGGCTCTCATTAGATAGTGACACCTTATACCTTAAAATAACAATTCTTTCATGCTTTTTATGAATTAGAATTCTTGGGTGAAGTATGTAACACAGGTTTAGCTTTTGCACCCCCAAAGCCTAGAAGAAATAACTAAACAGATTTCATCTACTGAATAGGGCTATAAACTATAATAATGTAATCAGCACCAAGAATCATAACAGTAAAGAGGTTACTACATTTGTCCTGATGTACTACTACAGAAACTGGGCTAAGGCTGACAAAATTTACAGATACCACTTCTCCCACAATCTCAGCTCTGAGCTGGGTACTTCACTTATCTATATTCTTTTAAACAGTTTTTACCTCTACATTACCAGTGGTTGGAATACTACATCGGTCAAGATAAGGATGCTCCGCAGAATAAGCTGTAGCACCCTAAATTGCAGAGAGTTACGACACAGTCCAGTCTATCATAAAAATCAGCTTCCGTTCCATTGACTCTGTCTACACTTCCTGCTGCCTCGGGAAAGTAGTCAACAAAATCAAGTATCGCCCCTTGCCCACCCCACTCCGGTCATTCTCTCTTTCCTCCCTTCCATCAGGCAGAAGGTACAAAGGCTTGAAAACACGTACCACCAGGCTCAAGGACAGCTTCTACACTGCTGTTATAAGACTTTTGAACAGACCTCTTGTATGATAAAGATGAACTCTTGATCTCTCAATTTACCTCGCCATGGCCCTTGCACCTTATTTGTCTACTGCACTTTCTCTGTAACTGTAACACTATATTCTTCATTCTGTTATTGCTTGTCCCTTTGTACTACCTTGATATATTTACAATTGGAATGATCTGCATGGATGGCAAGCAAAACAAAATTTTTCACTGTACCTTGGTACATGTAACAATAATAAGCCAATTACCAATTAGCTTTAGGTATCCTGGCCTAGACAATGAAATCACAGTTGCATCTACAGCACTGGAGAGTTGGTAATTCATCCCTTAACTTCCTGAACAAAATATGCAACTAAATGGTTTAAGCCATAAAAAGGAGCATTTTATTTATGTTAGCTCTCCTCCTTTATATGCAGAGTCAAGAACAGAAGTAGTGTATTGTGAAACAGTGTGGTAGAACTGGGCATATTTGAATTTGGACAGGCAGACATAACACTAACTCCAGTACAAAGTCATATGTTCTAATTATGTTCCTTAGCCTACAAAATTGGATTCCATTACATCAGAGTTTTGGCATTAAGATGTGCCAATTTGCTTCCAATTTCTCATAAGAATCTTGCGAACAGTTTGAGTACAAATAGATGCCTCCCAAGAGATTGATAAGGGCAGTAGCTCATGTATCATCATATAAACTTTTAGCCAGCACATTTGGTGGATCATGAAGTTAATTCTGTAAGGCTGATTTGCTGCTGCCAAACTGGACTGTAATGATCCGAATAATGCCATGTCTTAATCATGCATGGAGAACATGGCTTTTAGAACAACAACCACAATCACTGTACCCACGCTATTTAAAAGGATTTTGAATGACTTGCAGGTTTGTTAGTCCTTGAGCAGACAGAAAGTTGATTGTGCAGATTTCTTGAACTTTCTTGTTGAATACCATTGAAGGTATGGGTGAGAACTGTTATTTAAAATAGTTTACCTTGAGCCTGGACTAATTATATGCAGACAAGGACCTTTGGTGACCACCTGTCAACACTTTCACCATGACAGGGTGAGGAGGAAAGCGTTCAGACAGCAGGTTGACATACTGGAAGAGGGAGGAGGAGGAGGAGGGGGGGAGGGAAGGGATGAAGGAGAAGCAGAGTTTGAGGAAGGAGGATTTGGAGCAAGAAATCTCTCCACAATGGGTTTAGGGGAGCACATTTCATATAGTCAAAAAGCACAGAAACAGGACCTTCAGTCCACCATATCCATACCAACCATCAAGTACCTATCTATACCTCTCCCTAATAAAACCAGGCTAGCTATCTTTGATTAAGCCCTGCCTTTCCAAGTGCAGACTAACTTCTATGATTCTACATGACTTAAGGCTTATGTGCACAACAGAATAAAATTCCATCAGAAAATCTTTCACAAAACACAATCTCATATTTACCCACAATGCACAAAGTCCACATTTTTCTTCTGGGACCTTCATGTATCTGATGCACTAATAACTGGGATGTGCATAGTGACATCTGATGGTGAGTCACACGTGCTATTCCAGAATGTGCAGAGCAATGGCCTTTGAATGCATCAAAAATGTAAGGCCAATTCTATAACATGAAGCAACCAAAAGCATTTGCTGGCCTTTCATGCACCTGCCTGTTTAATCACTGAATTTCTAGCCCATTGTCTTATATCTCTGAAGTAGGTTTGAATCAACAGATCAGAATAATAGGCGAGAGATTTTGTTTTGTGATTACAGTATGACTCAATGAAATCTGTTTGGCATTTCTAAACACAATTTCCAGTGGGTTTAGTCTGAAAGTTCAAAAATACTTCAGCTGTTTAAAGATGCAAACTAGAAGAAAAGCACCTCATATTCCACCTGGGTAGACTACAACCCAGTGGCATGAACATTGAATTCTCCAACTTCTGGTAAACTGCTCCCCTTCTGTCCCTTTTCTCTCTCTTCCTCATCTACCCAGCTCCCATCACCCTGTCTCAATCCCCTCCTCCACCCTTTTCATTTACCCATTCTCCCACTGGTTCCCCTCCCCCACTATGCCCAATCTGCCCTCTGCACCTCTCTCTCTCCCTTGATTCCATGCTCCACCTTCCTCTCCTATCAGATTCCATCATCTTCAGCCCTTTTTACTTCCACCTATCACCTCCCCACTCCTGGCGCTAATCCCACTCTCCCCTTCCCCATCTGTCTATCACCCTTCCTCACCTGGATCCACCTATCTATCATCAGCTAGCTCTTGCTCCACCTCTTCCCTCTACCTTTTATATTGGTTATCTCCCTTCTATCTTTCAGTCCAGATGAAGGGTCTCAACCCAAAACGTCAACTGTCCAGTTCCCTCCAATACATGCTGCCTGATCTGCTGTGTTCCTCTGGCTTTTTGTGTTTTGGCTCCAGGTTCCAGCATCTGCAATCTCTTGTGTCTCCAATAATACACACCTGGTCTGCTTTAGTTTCTCCCCACATGATAAAACCCCTCCCTTCCCATCCCAGGAAACAATTTGATGAACCACTATATTCCAGCCGCAGTTTCACTGGGGTCCTATACAATTGGAGTAAGACTCTTGTACTCAAAACTCTCTTGCAATGAAGGCCAACCAATGATTTACCTTCCTAATAATTTAACCTTCATGTTATCTTTCAGTGAGTGGTTACAATGACACCCTGCTCCCTCTGAACACCAACAGCCTTCAATGTCTCACAAGTGCTAGATAGACTTTAATACAGAGAAGTGTGAAGCTCATATGTTGGCAGAAGGAATGGGATAGGTAATATAGACAATAATATAATTCTGAAGAGTGTGCAGGACAGAGGGATCTGGGGTTCATATGCATGGATGTTGAAAGAAGTTAGCATTAGCAAAGCATTTGGGATCTTGAGCATCATAAATAGATAAGTAATGGAACTCAGTACAAAGGCAGAGAAGTTATGCTGAACCTTTAAAAAGCCACAAATAGAGTACTGCATCTAGTTCCCATCACAGTGGTTTGGGAAAGATGCAAAGATCCATGATATAGTGCAAAAAAGATTTAGCAAAATGATTCCAGGGATGAGACATTTTAGCTACAAGGCTAGGTTGGATAAAATGGGATTCTTCTCTATGGAGCAAAGGAGAGATTTGAGAGTGATTATGACAGGTTTAGATAAGGCAAACAAAAAAAGCTGTGGCTGTCAACTAAGGTACAAGAACCAATGGACACAGGTTTAAGGTTTGGGCAAGAGGTCAAGGGGAATGTGAAGAAAAACTTTTATATGGAATTAATTTTAATGACCCCTGGAATTTGCTGCCCACAAGAATGGTGGAAATGGAAATGATCAGTGATTTCAAATAAAAATGAGACGAGTCATGTGGGAAATAAATTTACAAGGCTTCAGGGAATGAACTGGAGTATGAGACTGATTGGATTTCTCTATAGGCAGCTGGCACTAACTCAACGAGATGTGTATTCTCCTTTTGTGCCGAACTGACTCAATGCCTAATTAATCATTACTCTTAAAATGTATGAGCAGTCAAGGATGAGAAAAGGTTATTCATTTTTTCAAAGTCCATTCCCTTGTGCTTTCTAATATTAAATATATTTTGAATCCCCACACAGTGCTTGGGCTGGAAATTCATCTGCACTATTTTGTCAGCATTAAAGTATCATTGCAAGTCTCTCAGGTGCTGATTTTAAAAGCTAAAAAAATTATCATGAGATTGCACAGCACATTTTATAAAACAGCACTGTCAGCTCCCATACGTAGTGGCACAGTGTTTCAGAATCAGCAGGCATTACTGGAAAGTTCCAGTTGAATTTTCACAGCTCCTGGCACTTAGTTACGCAGCTGAGACCTCATCAGCCACCCCTTAAAGGCATGCAAAAACAACACTACTACTAGTCTTCTAGATTCCGGAGTGTGCCATTTTCTTGCAAATGACTACATGAGTGATTCCTGTGAGCATGGAGTATGCTTCCACATTTAATGAGGCGGATATAAAGAAGCTGGTGGCTCACATCATCCACAGGAAGGATACCCTCTGTCTTCATTATATCAGAATCTGATAATGCAGTTAAAAGATAATGCATTCCTCCTGAGTGGACCTTGAAAGTGGATTGGATTATAAATCTGGTCCTCCCTGCCAAAAGGTTGTGCTTGAAGAAACAATCACAGCTGCGAGATGTTAGGTGGATCATAAAATGGGGCTATATGGGTTGAACTAAAGAACAAAAAGGAACGAGAATCGCACTGTTGGCAGTGTAATATAAAGCTTCAGTCTGAAGGACACAGAAGAACAAATTCGCTATCAGAAATTTGCCAAGTGCAAAAAAATGAGACTGGCTATAGAGAGGAATTTAAGTTGAACCCAAATATTAACTGAGATACATTCAGTGCATATAGCACAGAGAGCACATTCAAGAAATCAATATTTAGCAAATTGAAAGCTCAACAAGAAGGAAAGGGTCATTCTGGATTTAGTTTCAGGCTATGGAACTGGGCAGGTGGAAGGAAGATCCTGAGCTGTCAGAGAGCAAGTCTGTGGTAGCGATGATAATTCTGTTAGATTTCACTCAGTTTTGGAAAAAGAGAAAGTAATAGTGAAGATTCTAAATTAGGATCAGACCCATTTTAGAGGACTGAGAAGTGATTTAGCAGAAGTGGCAGACAGCAAGGAATGAAGTGTTTTTGTGATTGGAAGGCCGTGCAGTTCCACAGGGCTCAAGATAGTCTCTACCTTTTTTTGTATGTATTAATGATTTTGACTTACATATTGGGGACATGATAAAGATGTTTACAAGTGACACAAAAATGATGAAGGAAGCTCTAGACTGTGAGAAGATTTGGACACAGTGGTCAGCTGGATCTGGAAGTGGCAAATAGAACTTAATTCAGACAGGTATGAGGTAGTGCATTTGGGAAGGAGCAACATGACAAGGGAATATATCATAAATGGGAGCATATTAAGTGCATGATGGAACAAAGAGACTTTGGAATACATGCTGAAAGATGTTTAAAGATATTAGTACAGGTCAAAAAAGTAGTTAAAAAGGTTTATGGGTGGTTTCCTTTTTTAGCTAAGGTATAGCTTGTAACAATAGGGAGGTTATTCTCAACCACAGCTTGAGTAGTGGATACATTCTGGACATCCCATTACAAGAACAATATGATTGCACTGGACAAGGTAAGAGGAGATTTACAAGGATGTTGCCAGCTCTAGAAAATTACAGTTATTAGGAAAGATTGTTTTCCAAACAAATGGAGGCTAGGGGGAGATAAAATTGCTTTATATAAAATATGAAGGAGCTACTTCAAAAACCAAGGGGCAGAGATTGCAACAGATTGGAAAAGGTAGAAGGACTGGACCAGAAATAAGGCATACAATTTTTCACCTGGAGAATGTTAATGATATGGAATTTGCTGCCTAAAAGGATAGTACTGACAAAAAAACTCATCACATTTAAAAAGTACTTGAATGTGCAATGAAAGAGCTGTGATCTCAGGACAATGGACCTGGTGCTTAAAGGTGAAATTTCTCTGGGAACTTGTCAACTGGCTTTGACATAATGAGTTGAGCAGCTTCTCTCTTTTATATAAATGTTCTATGATTCAAGGAGATCAAACTAAATGTCATGTCATGAGGCTACATGGATTTATTCAGTATACATTGTGAGTTCTAGCATCAGAGATTAATGAATGCTGCCAACAGTAGATTTCTGAACGGTCCATGAACCCATGAACACTAATTCTTTATTACTTTTTTATTGCACTATTTATTTATTTATTTCGTAATTTATAGTAATCTTATGTCTTTGCACTGTATTGCTTCCGCAAAACAACAAATTTCACGACAGATAAGTCAGTGATAATAAACCTGCTTCTGATTCTGTTCTCAGTGAAGACTGGTGTCAAACAAGACTGCAACATCGTCCCAATATTTTTCTCAATGTGTCGTGCTACAATGATGCAATTCATCTCCAACAAACTTCCTGCAAAAGTGGATCTAATCTTTAGAACAAATGAGAAGTAATTCAACTTACAATGACCACCATCCAGAACCAAACCTAAGTAGTACAGCAGCAGTATGTTGATGATGCTTGCATTTGCACATGCTCAGAGACTGAATTCCATGCCATCATCAACACTTTAAGTGAATACGGGAAGATGGGCTTTATACTCAATGTTCCCAAGGCAAAAGTCCTCTATTAATCTGCTCCTGCTGTGCCACATTTCCCATACCTTGGGGGCTACCTCTCAGCAAAGGTAGACATCGATGATGACATTCACTACCACCTTCAATGCATCAGCACAGCTTTCAGTTGATTGAGGAAAAGGGTATTTATAGATCAAAACCTCCAGCATTTTCTTGTAAAAATTGTGTATTATTTGTTTAACTGAAATTTTTCTTATGAACGTTGTGTCTCTGCTGCTATGTGCCTGTGATGCTGCTGCAGGTAAGTTTTCATTGCACCTGTGCATATATGTACTTGTGCATATGACAATAAACTCAACTTTGACTTTGAAAATTCATGATCTACCAGGCAGACGTGATCCCTATACTTCCATGGGATTCTGAGATTTTGACTACCCACAGCAAGCTTTGAGGCACTGAAAAAATACTATGAACACTGTCTCTGAAAAATCCTCCAAAATTCACAAGAACAAGTGAGCCAACATCAATGTCCTCTTCCTGGTCGGTCAATATCCCCAGCACTAAAGCCCTAGTTAAACTCAGTTGGTTATGCTGGGTAAGCCTCATCATTTACATGCCTGACATCAGACTCCCTCGATTAGATACTCTTTTCTGAACTCCATCATGGGAGGAGATTACCAGGCAGACAGAGGAAAAGATTAAAAAATCTGCTCAAAACCTTCATAAGGAAATGCAACATTCCCACTGCCTCCTGGGAACCTCTGGCCCATGACCTCTCAGAGCGGAGAAGGATCATTCAAGACTATATTGAAAACCTCAAGGCCATAAATCAGGAGCAGCTACACAAGGAGCAGACCATCTCATAAACTACGCACTCGCCAGTTCATCAGCCAATACCTGCTCCATCTGTGGAAGTATCTGTGGCTTTGGTTCCTCATTGGCCACCCTAGAACCCAAAAAACCAGAGTGGAAACAAGTCATTCTCAATCCCAAGGGTTTGTCTAAGGAAATGAAGAAGCTATTGTGAGGATGCTTTCAGTATCATAATTTAATGTTAATAATAAGTAGATTCATGCAAATAGTTTAAAGCTTTATGGTGGTGAATTACTATACAGCAACATTTCCTCAGTAATTCTGTTATAGACAGAGCCTGTGTTCTGAGATGCCTTTTGACATGTAAGGATGCAATGACACTGCAAGATGCCAAACGTCAGAGAGGGCTGTCCATGCTTCATGCTTTGTTGTTTGAGAAATGTCTGTAATTAAAAAGCCATTGTTGGGAGAATAATCTCAGAAGGGTAGAGACAGATGCTTGAAGCACATCATTGCACAGCTTCAATGTTGCGTTCTTTCCCAGAGACCTCATGAGAACTGTAAGACCTGACTGTGGCTGTCAAAGTATAATGTTAGATCAATTACTGTACAGACTGATATGCCAAATGGGCTGCAGTGTCAGATTCAAATGTGCAATTTCAAACAAGACCATGAGGCTAATGAGTGCATGACTTGATCAAGTGAAATGACCATTTGTAGTTGTTGCCCAAGTATCCCACGGAATCCAATGATACTGTACTGGTTTGAATGGCCCTGAAAATGTGTTCTGTGAATGATTGTGTAGGAAAGGGTGAATGTTCTGAACTCAGTGAGAATCTTTCCAGGGCCAAATACTGCCTCACAGCACTTACAGAAATGTACACTCTACAGATAAGTCTGGCTCCTGTTGATAAGGGTGTGGACCAAGTAAATCCCTGACCTCATCTTCTTCCTCTTCTGCAGATGTTTTTAGTTATCCTGGTGTATGTCTTCACACCATTGCTCCTGTTGCCTGCTGATCCTTCCTATGCTTGATCTTGGAGGCAATGGCTGTGCTCATATAATGGTCGAATTATGCAGTGCAGAGCTGAGCAATACAAAGAATATCAAGTAGGCTGCTGAATACAGTAGCGAGCAGTCAGAATGGTGGAGGCAAGGAATCTTATTTTCAGCAGCTCTCTTGTGATGTCAACTGAGCTCCGGGCTGTTGGGTAGTTATGATTGAAGACTTGCTCATCTAATGGAGCAAGGGTTGGAGGTTGGAGCTTTGAGTGTACTGATCACCCAGTTGCACAGGAGAAAGCCCATATCTCCCAAACTACATCCTGTAAGACAGTGTGGCCCCTGAAAGAAGACAAATAGCTGTGATTGACTAAGAATCAATGAGCCATGGGAACTGCCAACATACCTGGAATTGATCATCACAAAGGTCTTTTCATGCTGTACCACCAAGTGCATGTTGAGAGAATGCAGTCCCTTACTGTTGAGTATTTGTGTGTTGAGAACATGAGCTGTAAAGGCCACACATAAGCACTGCGGGCACATGTGAGATCTTGTACTTTACATCTTATGATGTCTCAGATGTAATTGAGGAGTACCATGTGGAAGCATAGCCCGCATGGACAATGTTCCTCCAAGAACTATACTTAAGAGTAGGACTCTTTGTGAAGCCTGGATGGATAGGGTGTTGGGCACTGATTCCTTGTCTGCATCCTGTGATAAGTCCCAATGAGTACATGTGGTATCTGGGAAGAGCTTTTTGCAAGCCATGCCATCCATGAAGAGGTCTAGATAAATGGGCATGATGTCAGGTTTGGTTGCAGGGAAATGTTTGAAGATGCAAGGAAGAGATGCTGTTTTGTGTGAACAGTGTGGTGTGTATAGGCTGGCTATTAATGGAGGATTAGTGCAATTGGTCCTTTAAGTGATTTTGCTTTTGAGCCTTCTATGAGTGAACAGTGACTGTTAGTTTTCAGACCAATCTAGTTGAAAATCGTGCTGATATCAAATTTTTGGCATTACACTGCATTTGGAGTGACTTAGATGAAGGAGAAATATTAATGAACATGAAAATCACACTGAAAATAAGAGACAATGTTAGCAAATAACACTAGGATACCCAGAAATGTGCAAAAGTTGCTTCACTCTTCCTTAATGCTATACTTTTTTGGCATTCTGCAAATGAATTTCTAGCCATTTGAGTCTACCATTGCCTTGGAAGATGAGTTCAAAATTGCCTTGGAAGATAAGTTCTTAGCACCCACTGTGGAAAGAAAGTTTAAAACAATTAATTAAAATTAATTTTCCATTAATTCATGTATCTAGCCTGATCCTATGGATTTAATTAATGTCAAAATAATATTCTCTGTCAACCTCATTTACACTGTATTACACTTTGCCACAAGGATAGCTGGTTTGGGAAATCAGGATATCACACTGGTGGATTAGACAGTGTTTGTCTTGCCTTGAGTGCAAGAAACTCTTATCTTAATTTTGCCAAATTCTATATCTAATTGGAATGTTCAATGTTGAAAATTAATGTAGAAGTGTTCCATTCCTAGCACTGCCATCCCTCTTCATTATTAAATGCAGAGTTAGCAATCCCACCAAATTAACTATAAGACTGAGAATAGTGACCAGGTTCTCAGCTTTCCAGACTTACTGCATTGAAAATTAATATCAACATAACCAAACAAAAGTTTTTCAGCAATTTCCTAAATCAATGAATCCGAGTACTGTTGTTGGATAATTGAACCACAACCTGAGTCCTGCTAATAAATAATACCAGTGCTGCCATTCTCTATTGTTCTACTTTCCTGATATGTCTTTGTTTATTCACTGAAATCAAAATGTTCTTACGATCAAAAGACAAAAACTTAGAAATTTGATCCTGCAAGGCCGCATTTTTGTGCTACATGATCCAATTTCTGTGAAAAATTAGAAGTGAAAGGAAATTGCGAATTTATAGCATGAATCATGATGTTCAAGATTTTCATTCTAGGATCCCTCTGTGTGTCCGCTTCATAATACATGGAGAGCCCCAGATATGTGCAGGGATATACAATGATATCCAATGCACATTGTGGCCCACTTCCAGGACTTTTTGTTCCTGTTGAGCTGCATGTTCCAGATCCATCATAGGCACAACTCTCCCCACCATCGAGGACATCTTCAAGAGACAGTACTTCAAGAAGGGCGGCATCCATCATTAAGGACCCTCACGATCCAGGACATGCCCTCTTCTCATTATGACCATTAGGGAGGGGGTACAGGAGCCTGAAGACCCATACTCAATGATTTAGGAACAGCTTCTTCCCCTCCACCATCAGATTTCTGAACGGTCCATGAACCCACGAATGCTACCTCATTATTCCTTTTTTTTTGCATTAATTATTTTTGTAATTTATAAATTGTTATGTCTTTGCACTGTACTACTGCCACAAAACAACACATTTCATGTCATCTGTCAGTGATAATAAATCTGATTCTGATTCATGACACAGAGCCCCACTGCAACCAGATTCACAACCCAAACTTCCCTTCCATCATTCACCCAAACTAACTACCCTGCCACTCCCTTCTGACTGGCAATCTCTACCCTCCCCTCCCCGAACCCAACTTGCAAACACAGTGAAAAATCTAACCTCAGCCTTACCATCAATTGCTGACGACCAACCTTTATCCCAACACCCAATTTCTGGCTTCCAAACTTCACCCCAACACAGGCCTTTTGCCCCAGTGACACTCCCCTCCCTCACTCCCTCCTGCTCCTAGACCTGACTATGGCCTCAGATTTGATTGATTTTCTTCACATATAAATGCAATTGCCAATGAGATTCTGGGCAAAAAAGTATAATGTCTGACACTACAACTACTGCTTTTCAACCACAAATATTTTCAGGGATCTCCAGTTATTATTACTATTTGCATAAGTTATTTATCTACTTTATTTCATGCTTCTCTAAATAGGAAATAACCTATATACTGTAAATAATCTGCTCAATAATAAATGATCAAAAATCTATTTTACAATGCTTTCTAATAAGCCATCACATTTACTAACTTGCCAACAGGATAGCATAAATATCATTTGTCAACAGGAATACCTCCTTTTCAAATGGAAGTTGAATACACAGATGCAGTGAAGTTATATCAGTCACTGCAAGAAGATTACAAGATAATCTGGTTTCATTTTAATCACAGAACTCCATCATGTCTCAGAAACCGTTAGTACAGTACATGGTATTAATTGTTTAAATTATTGTTATCAGAAAACAATAGGCACAATAGTGGCACAGCTAGTAAAGTTGCTGCCTCATAGCTCCAGTGACCCAAATTCAGTCCTGACCTCTGATGCTGTCTGTGTGGAGTTTGCACAATCTCCCTGTGACTATGGGGGTTTTCTCTGGGTGCTCCGGTTTCCTCCCACATTCCAAAGACAAGCTGATTGGTAGACTAAGGGCAATTTACATGGCCAATTAGTGTGTTGGTGACCTGTTGAATCTGGGGGCATTTTATGGGAATGTGGGCCAGAATAAAAAAATGGAATTAGCATAGGATTAGTGTAACTGGGATTTGATGGTCAGTGCAGGCTTGGCGGGCTGAAGGGTCTGTTTCTGTGCGTATGATTCTAATCAAGAGATTCAAATATTATTGTAAACTATAAAATCAAAGGTCAATTGCATTATAATCATAATCTAGAAATAAAGTTTCACTGATTTCCTAAATTTTACAAATAGTTTTGATGCACAGTAGGACTGGCAACTACAAATACTTATAAAAAATTATGTTTGCTCTGCAGTAACTCAACATGCCCTTTACAGAAGGAATTCTGCCTTCCAATTAGACCCATGGTAGTGACTTCAAATCCCTTTTTAAATGGTCTTGCATTGCTCAGCATTCAAGGGTTGGTGGGGATAGGCAACAGAATGGTGCTCTTCGTAGTAATGTCCAGGTTCTTTGTATGAATAAATAACAAATATATCTTTCCTTAGATTTTGTATCCAAAATTGAACATGGTACTATGAATGGTGTTCTACCAAGGCTCTGTGCAACTGAAGCATTCCATCCTCACTTATGAATTCCAGTTCTCTTGAGGGAAAAAAAACATACAGTTTGTTCTTTTTGTTATAGTTTGTACCTGTGCAGAGCCTTTAAGTGATTTGTGAACATTTCCTCCATAGCTTCTAGTTTTTTTATATCCCATTATGAAAATGTTCTAATTTGTTTAATTTTAACTTTCTGGAATGAAGGAAAAAACTTTTTGTTGAGGTATCTGGAAAGTTTGTGTTCCTTAGCTGTCTCTAGTTTGTCCAATATTGTCCAGCTGTTTAAACAGTCTGTGCTTAAAAGAAAGCCAAATGGCTTAAGCAATTCTCCAGAATGAAGTTTTAACTTTGCTTCCTCTGATTGTTTCTCATGTTGTAGAAAGCAGTTTTTCCTAATAATAAATGATCATGTTGATAACTAAGGCAGCTTATTAGAAAGCACTTTCATAATCATGATATTCCAATGAATTTCACTTCGGTGTTGCAACTGTTATATATTCAATAAACAACGAGCTTAATAGCAGATTTTGCACTTCTATGCAACACATCAAAATTCTGAGGTTAGCCTCAAAGGGGGGAAGTTGATAGGAATGTTGAGAGAATAAATTGGATTAGCGTAGTATTAGTGTACATGGGTGCTTGATGATCAGTGTGAACTCAGTGGGCCAAAGAGCCTGTCACCATGCCTTAAAAGGATGGCACAGCAGTGCACCTAGTGGAATCATAGAAAGATACAGCATGGAAACAGGTGCTTTGGCCCACCAAGTCCACACCAACCATCAACCACCCATTGACACCAATCCTACATTAACTCCACCTTTTTTTCTCCCTGCATTCTCATCAATTCCCCCCAGATTCTACTACTTACCTACACACTAGGGGCAATTTGCAGTGGCCAATTAACCTATCAATCCACATCTTTGGAATGTGGGAGGAAACCAGAGCATCTGGGAGGAAACCAATGTGGTCACAGGGAAAACGTGCAAACTCCACACTGATGATACCCAAGATCAGGACCGAACCTAGGTCTCTGGTCCTGTGAGGCAGTGGTTCAACCAGCTCCACCACCGTCCTGCTGTCTCACAACTCCAGAGACTCAATGCTCGATCCTGACCTCAGGTGCTGTCTGTGTAAAGCATGTACATTCTCCCGATGACCACATGGGTTTCCTCTGGTTTGCTCCCACAATCCAAAGACGTATGGATTTGTAGATTAATTGGCCACTGCAAATTGCTCCCAGTGTGTAGACAATTGGTAGAAGCTGGGGCAGTTGATGGGAATGTGGGGAGAATAAAAAATGGGATTATTGTAGGATTAGTATAAATGGGTGATTGATGATCATCATGGACTTGTTGGGCTGAAGGACCTGTTCCCAAGCTGCTTCTCTCTATGACTCCAAGAGAGCTCAAAGAGATTTAAGAATAATTTCAAAATCATGTGTTATTTATGGGATCCTCTGCTTCAAAAATATGGGGTCTTCAAAGTGAGGATTCCATAAATAACATATGACTTTGAAAAGTTCTTCCACATTTTGTGCAGCCTTTACATCACTTGCTGTTTCTTTGGTTGAAGGTCATGAGGGAATCACGGTGGAGAGAAACTGGGGGAGAAAAGATAGGGTCAGAGCATTAGTTGGGGGGGGGTGGGGAGCTGGTGAAATCTAAACCTTGATTCACAGATCCAGGCATTGGTGGGGAGGGTAGAATCAGCTTCTGGTGGCGAGTGTTGGTGTGTCCTCGGTGTCACAATCAGCTAGAGTTGGGGTGGTGAGTGAGCAGACAGCAAGAGGAGGGGTATCAGAGTTACAAATAGGCCAGGGGCTGATAATTAGAGGCCCAAGGGTGATTTGCAGCTGGAGCTAAGGACGAAACTTAAAGTGGAACTGCCAGTAGGTAGGTTCAAACATAAGGCTCATTGTGACGACCTGCTTCTGCATGAACAGCCCAAACCAGGGGCTATGCAGTCAAAATTAAATCTTGAAGTAGCAGCAAACATCATGTGTGCACCAGATACAAAGAAAACCCAGCAGCAATTAATCATAATTCAGGAGTTACACAGTAAGTGCCTAATCACATAAACATTTCAGTATTATGGAATTTTATCACATATTTGTGTTCAGTGGATGACAAATTTATTAAATTTTATTGACAATAGTGGAAGAGGAAGAAGGGAGAGGTAAAAGAGCAAGAGAGAGGGAGAGGGAGAATGGGAGAGCAGGGAAAAAGGGGAAGAGAGAAGGAGTAGAGAGGAAACAGAGAGAGAGGAAGAAGGAGAAGGAACAAGGAAAGAAGTGGGAAGAGAGGTGGAATTGACAAAGTCCTGACAGTGAGACTGATGGAAATCTATCTCTGCTTCTCTCTCGGTTTCTCTCGTTTCTCAAATCAGGACCAGATTGGCTCTTTGCTTCCCACCCCACATTTTTTGCTCCTTTTGCCTTGCAATATCTAATCCAAGTAAAATCCTATTTACATGAGTGTAACAAAACTATCTGATAATTGGCCATGTGGTTGCCAATAGCATGGCAAAAGAAACTGGGGATGAAATTTAGTGAACTAAATTTCTGGAAAACAAAGATTGAAACCAGTTCCCATTTTTAACTAAGACTATTGAGCAACAATATGAGCAATGAAATGATTGAAGAGCATATTAACTAGAAAATACTGGAGACATTCAACCAGTCAGGTGGCATCTGTTGAGAGAGAAGCCGAATAACACTTCAGGTCAATGACTTTTCATCTCCAGCATTTTCTGTTTTTATTACAAATGATCAAATGTTGGAGGGCAAATCAAGGTTTACTTGGCTTCTTTCAGACCAGTTTGAAGAAATATTCTCCTGTTGGATATGATTCATAGAATACTAGAATATTCAGTTTATCTGGCTGAGGGATTAACCTTGCCCCATCTTTCAAATTACATTCAGAAGGAACCAATGGAACTTTAGGGAGAACACTAGATAACTTCAATATTTTTAAAAAAAGACATTCTTTGGAACAGTTTTGGCTGAAAGTTGGCTCAAAATATCCAGCTTTGTTAAAGTGTGCAAACAACGCACTTTTGACATTTGGTTTCAATTTAAGATTATCTGCACTGGCTTTTCTGAAGATTGTTTGGGAATTAAAGTGGAGGACAATTTCAGAGGGCTGGTTTTAAAAATCTTCACACAATTGATAGAATACCTGTAGAGAAACAGATATGCCCTTAATATAAAAACAGATGTCTTCAAACTATAGGTCAGTGTATGACAGATGAAGTTGTATAACTGTTAAGGTCTCAGTTGTGTAAATGAGTAGGCTATCAACCACAGATTTTCAATTACATTATGTGTGCTAGAATGCTAGAGTTGCCAATCGTCACGTATGGAACAGTATTTCCCATTTCCAAAAGAAAACTTGGTTCTTTCATATAATTTTGAAATGGTCACCAATTTTCCCATCTAGTCAACAAAGGGGTACAGGTGTGCCAACTCAGTCACCACAACATGAGTATACCATGAAATAACCACCCAGTTTGTGGTTGATTTAGAAGCCCTAGAATAGGATTACTTATGTGGAAGGAAGCTGTGAATGCAGCTCATTGGTGGGAAGTCTCTCGTTTCTTTTCATTATTGTTGTGTAGACCATGGGAACAAAGATATAATTGGGTAAAATCGTCCTCACAAAAAGCCCCATCCACAAAAAGCTCTGCTCAAAACAAGTCCCACCCACAATCAATTCTTACTCTTTAGATAAAACAGAAAATGCTGGAAACACTCAACAGGTTTCCAGAGAGAACCAGGTATTTCAGGTTCAAGGCTTTGTTCTAAAAATACAATAAAACCCTGGCTATTTGGAAATCCTGATGGTTTGTCATCTGGCTCACCAGGTGATGCTTGCCTTGCTCTCAATCTATTCACTAGGGCCCAATTCCCAGGCTCTCCTTCCACTCACCAAGGCCCCTATTCTTGTGCTCCCTTGAAACTCGACTAGTTCTGTTTGCCTCATTCCCTTGAAACTTACTGGAGCTTTGTTAGCCCAAATTCCATTACTTGGTTCACTGGAAAATTTATTACAAAACTAGGTTACAGTGGGACATAGATAGGATGCAAAACTGGGCTGAGAAGGTGCAGATGGAGTTCAACCCAGATAAGTGTGAAGTGGTTCATTTTGGGAGGTCAAATATGATGGTAGAATATAGTATTAATGGTAAGACTCTTGGCAGTGTGTAGGATCAGAGGGATCTTGGGGTCAGAGTCCATAGGACGCTCAAAGTAGCAGCACAGGTTGACTCTGTGGTGAAGAAGGTATACAGTGTATTGTCTTTCATCAATTGTGGAATTGAATTTAGGAGCCGAGAGGTAATGTTGCAGCTATATAGGACCCCGGTCAGACCCCAGTTGGAGTACTGTGCTCAGTTCTGGTCGCCTCACTACAGGAAGGATGTGGAAACCATAGAAAGGGTGAAGAGGAGATTTACAAGGATGTTGCCTGGATTGGGGAGCATGCCTTATGAAAACAGGTTGAGTTAACTCGGCCTTTTCTCCTTGGAGTGACGGAGGATGAGGGGTGACCTGAAAGAGGTGTATAAGATGACAAGAAACATTGATCGTGTGGATAGTCAGAGGCTTTTTCTCAGGGCTGAAATGGTTGCCACAAGAGGACACAGGTATAAGGTGCTGGGGAGTAGGTACAGAGGAGATGTCGGGGTAATTTTTTTTACTCAGAGAGTGTTAAGTGCGTGGAATGGGCTGCCGGCAACGGTGGTGGATGCGGATACAATAGGGTCTTTTAAGAGACTTTTGGAGAGGTACATGGAGCTTAGAAAAATAGAGGGTTATGGGTAAGCCTAGTAATTTCTAAGGTCGGGACATGTTCGGCACAACTTTGTGGGCCAAAGGGCCTGAATTGTGCTGTAGGTTTTCTATGTTTCTATGTTACATCTATAAAAAAGTGAATTAGAAGTGTGTTGGAGTATTAATGGAGTAATGTCCAATAGACTGGAAAATCTGCTGGTCCAGCACCGCTCAAGCCCCGATTGTGCCAGATTAACAGAGCTTTACTGTACAATGTTAGCCACACTGTGGGGTCATAACCAAAACTGCAACTCACCCTGAAAGTTTGAAAATCCACACTGTAAAGGACATAGTGTGTAGCTTAAACAATCTCTTTTGATAGCTGTAGGCTTCAAAGTAAATCATCTGCCTGTCTCAGCTGTTTTGAAATCTTCCAACATTGCAGGAAGCCCCTAGCCAGCAAAGCAATCAGCAAAACATCTGCCATGTCTTCAATTTGCTGGTAAAATATATCTGTAGATTGGTTCATTTCCCTGCCACGTCTTATTTTAATTTATTCTCCCAAAACGCTCCTTTCACAACATCTGGTCTTCAGTACAGATATACACCTGTCAACTCCATTTTCTTCAAACCATATCCACAGCCAAGCCATTTCCCAACTTCATTCACCATATTATTTCCCTGTACAATAATTCACTGCATAATCCAACAACCAATGCTATATCACATCTAAAACCATCACATAATTTTTCAGCACATTCCTTGCTATATACTGTATATCCCACATTTGCTTTGCAGAGGAAGCAAACGTTGAACAACTGTACAAGAAAATTCACACTCTGCTACTTATATTTCAATAACAAACATCCCTACACACAACACGTCACCCTTCGTCCACATTATATATGTTATTCCATGTTCATCTTCCTAACTGTAATATGGGAGCATCACGTTCTATCATATTTGTAAAATGCAACCCACTTACTCCTACAGTAAATATTACCAATGCCAAATTAATTCCTGCAAGTACAACTCCCTGTCACCCACTGAACTACAACATAAAACTTCTCCAACATCCATTCCACAAAAAAAACTGTACTTTGCTCTCTTGTAGAATTAAATTCATCCCTTTCCCAAGCAGACCTGCCTTTATTCGAAGAAAAACGGTGGTAATTTTTGTGTAAAATTTAAGTCATTTCAGTTAACATATTTAACATTAACTTAACGGATGAAGGAAAAAGCTGAAGAAACTGAGTGACAAAAAAATATTGATAATTAAACTCACTTCACAAAACACATGTATTCTAACAACTGAAGCTAAGACTCTCCTCTAGCACCATAGTGTTTTTCACTCTATGCACAACATAGTTGCTTAGTTACCAGTATGGCTCCGATCACAACGAGGCTTACTATTTATATCTAAATCATCAGAATTGATCTCATCAAATCATGACTCTAGACAATGTTAAAAAACCATTCCCGTTCTCAATTTCTGCAAAAGCAGATGTAAACCATAACAATACTTAAATTACATCAAAACCAGGAACTTCTTAACATAAAATGTTTTTGTCATTAAGCTTTCAAATGCTCCTTCAAATTTCAAGTCACATTATGCTTCCTCTTAGATCTGAACTTTTCATCAAGTAACAGACAATTTGAAAATATAATCTGCAGAATGCTTCATATCTTCTTTATAAAGCTGATTACTCTTACCATTTAAAAGATGGAGAAATCCAAGAATAACACCATTGTACAAGGTACAAAAAATGTAATTGACATTCTAAGGTTTATTTCTTTATATACTAGTGATTGCCCAAAGCTATTAAAATAACTAAAAGATGTTGGGATTTCTCAGCAAGGCATAACATGCTACTTGTTTTTATCTAATACATAGTAAACACCAGAATATAGCAGACACCAAAATACATCAAATTAGACGAGTCAACTTTCATGTCATGTGTGTATTGATTTCTCACTCAGTCAACTGGCATTTATCTCCTTTTCACGTCAGTAAGTGGCGAGATCCATAGAGTCACTTACAGCTTGGGGACTGGAAACTTTCCAGCTTCCCATCAGTTTATCCTTCACCGTGCTGCCGGGAGCAAGGAATCTCCCAGTCTTTGTATTGCTGGGCAATCAATGGTTGCAGAAATCCAGGGTTTGCCAAGATTTTTGGTGCCCTGAATCTTGCCAATCAGCAATTGGCAAGATGTCTTGGAATGAGGAGGTAACATTAAAAAAAAGATTAAGCTTCCCTTTCCCACTAGACCCTGTCTGATCTGCAGCCATCACATCTCTGAAGCACAACACATCGTGATTTTCTCACCTTAAGACAATGGACTGCCAATAATCCCTGCCATTTGGGATTGATGCTTATAGTGTTCTACTTCTGGGAAGTGATTGGTCAGATGAGGGGACTGGTGGATGTTGGGATAGCAGGGTTTGGCTGTAGGTTCTGGTATGATAGGAAACCTAACCATAAATGTCACATCTTCAAAAACAAAAGGCAAAATGACCTGATACTTCCTAAGACTTTCTTTGACTTTCATAACCCAGTCACCTCACAAGGCAAAGGGAACATTACTTTCATGTTAACTCTGAACTGGAGATTAAATTTCCCTCAATAAAAGCAATTAATTCCAAGGAACCTCCGACCATATACACCACCAGTCTAAAAGGAGGAGATGGGCAGGCAATATCCTCAGTATGGCTGCTGAAAGCTGCTCTCTTTCCCTCTGAGATATCCTTGATGATTTACAAGAAGCTGGCTTCAGTCTGCTGCCCAGCACAAACATCTGAGATGGCAGGCCATGGGCATATTCCCTGAGAGGTCATAGTGGGATTTGAATTGGCACTTTCACGAGGGGGATATCGATATCCTGATACTGCACACCTGACAACTCTCAGAGCAACTCCCTAGATAATGGTGCAATGAGCTGTTGGCACTTAGAACACACAATCATTATTTCAACCATCACACCCAAAGCCAAATTAACCAACATACCACAAATCACAGAAGTTTCATCTTTGCTGTATTCACCCTTCAACTCGGAATCAGTTCTCTGTGCAATCCAATCAGAACTCATGATCTGTGAGTGAGGAGCAGAGTGGGGATGAGTGGAGGGAAGCATGTCGCTGCTCTTGAAGAGAGAAACAAGCTGTACAGCTCTATAACTCTATAAGGTTCCTCATTCTTTAAACAAATGAATTCAGCAAATTTCCAAACACGTTCCCTTAGCTGCTTCAAGGAGCCAGATTAAGATTCAAAGAAATACTCTGCATTACCAAAGACAGAATCTGACTCAGTCGTTTATCTGGGACTATAAATTAGAGGAAGTTAGGAAACTTCATTTGGATACTATTAAAATACTGAGATAACTTCACGACGTGCATAAAATAAAATGAATATACTATGCTTGTGTATCATATGAGCCATATTAATGCACCAGCATGTTACTTACCAGTTACTATTACTGAGATCAAAACACTGATTCTACATATTCCCTAAGTCAAAGCAAAATAATGTGAATGCTGGAAGTCTGAAATAGAAACAGAAAATGCAGGAGACATGCAGCAAGACAGGCAGTAATTTGTGGAGAGAGAAAAAGAGTTAATGTTTCAGGTTGATGACCTGATCTGTATGCCACTGACCTGAAACTAACTTTGTTTCCCTCCCCACAGATGTTGACCAACTTTGCTTTTATCATTTTAAAGGTAAAGGGAATCCAAACTTATAAGGGATCTTCCATTCCAATGATAAGTAACTTTCTGCTTGAATATTATTACATTTAATGTAAGTTATTGGTAATGTACTTTAAAACATATCTATGCATGTTACTGATTCATATTTGCTGATTCATTATAATGAAAATAAATCTATCAATCTTAAGTGAAAATGAGAGAGAAGAATATTTTGGAACCTGTCCATATGACTTCAGACCTTGTGCAGGATGCTGAAAGGTATGCAAGATCAATTCAATTTATTTGTCCATGGGGATATTGTTATTGCAACTCAATGTCTTGGAGAAAAATTAAAAGTATGATTCCATTTCCTAATGCTCCAGAATACAGAAAATGGTACAGTACATCAATACATTGCTGCCAACTCATCCAATAAAAAACTAAATATTCCATGACAGAATGCATTATTTTAAAATGGTCTCATATGCCTGGAGCTCAACATTGACAACACCCTTCAATATGTACATAGTTGTCTCACAAACCTCATTGAAACACTAGACTCTGGGAGATATTGTCAGGGAGCAATGCCTCATTTAGGTCATTTAGGACTGAGATGAAAGTAAATTTTGCAAGGGATTTTAAATCTTTGGAATGTTGTCTCAAAGAGGACCATTAACTATTCAGTTAAGTACTCTTGAAATTTTGAATACTGAGGGAATCAGGGGATATACAGATTGGTGAGGAAACATGGACAAGGCACAAGATCACCCTTGATCTTACTGAATGGTCCAGCAGGCTTGCTGGGCCAAATGGCCTGTTCCTGCTTCTACTTTTTATGCTCTTCTGTAAGTCACCACAATCATTGATATATTTTTTTTTGGAGAGAACAATAAAACTCCCATAAGTCTACCTGCCACACCACCCCTCCCCCCCCAAAAAAAATGTGATTTAAACCTGATAACCATATCATGTGATGATTTATGATGGCAGGTGTATATAATGCAATTTAGGCAGAATATGATTGGTTCAAACACTCTGTTGAGATGTTCCCAGGGAATAATTTATTCCAGGATTTGGAATTTGATTGGTTGAACCAAGATGTTGGGTACGGCAATAGGATATGACTGGTTAAGGTTCACTTATGTCATGGCTTGAACATACATAATGACCTAGAAGGATGCTGATAAAAGTTCAATGAATTCATACATGGGATCAAGGCTAAGGAATGCATCCTCACCGTATCAATACATGTCTGTAACCCCGAGGCCCCTCTTCTTCCTCTTCACAACTTACACTTTGTACCATTCTTCTTCTCCTCCTCCAGTTATTGCCATAAAGCAGGCAAGAAGAGCTATGATATCATCAATGTACAACAAATGACAGACTGCCACAAGTCTGTATAAAGTCTTCATGTGATGAAAACTGTAGGGATCCTCCAGGGCAGTCCAAATGGAAGAATCATTAAGCTGCCAAAAGCCTGTTCCGTTGATTTCCATATGGCATCATTGTTTTGTTGAATCCATACTGCTGACAGATGCCTGGGTGGTGCATTTGGGTGATCAGCTATATGTCATTCACATATCTCTTAGCCCCTGCAACAATCCTTTGGTTTGTCATAGTTGCTCAAATGTAGGTGGTGCAGGAAGCTCCCACAGAATGAAGGTATTATTAGTGCTGCCTGGATACCAGGCAATGACTTGCATGATTTACTGACCATGACCATGTCCGTGCCCTGCTGTATATTTAGAGAGTGGAATCACATCTGATATGGTGTAGGGCAAATTTAATATGCAACAAGCAAAACAGTATGCTTTCAGCTGTAATACTTTGCACCATGAGGAAGCCTACCATCCTCAAGAAGCGACTTGCTTACTCCATCTGTTACATTTTGGCAAATAACAACAAAATGTTGTCGTCTCCCTTGAGGTAGTAAATGTCAAATTATCTCCCTCTTGCAACAGCAAATAAGAAACTTTTCCAGTTTCAGAAAAGAGCCTAATGCCAAACAGATATTTGTTCTGTTCTTAGCTTGCATTGTTGGCTGAGGCAGATGGCAGGACTCAGCTAAGATAATCGGACTGAATTAGAGATGTGCCCCACACACAGTTCCCAAGTGGAAGTTCAGGTAGGAGAATTGCTCTGTGAATAATCTGAGTAGATATGGCCTTCTGCTTGTCGGACTTCTCTACCTGCTCCCTAAGCATATTGCTCTGCTTTGCCTGTCCCTGTGTATTTTCCAAGTCATTTGCTCTCCAAGGAAAATGCCTACCAAAGAATCTGTGTCTGGAAGCAAACTGTTTTTTTGTGAAAACCTTTAAGTCACAGCAAAGATCTTCTGCACCAGGCACAGCACTGCCCATAGATGTTAGAAACAGTTGAGAACTCTAGAAAGTACAAAGCCGTGTTGAACTGTAGCAACAACTAGAAAAAAAAATCAATTAATGACTGCAAGTGTTTGATGATCCCTTTAAATAGCAGTAGTGGGAGTCCTTCTTGCTGTGTGAGGTTGAGAGGAGATAATAATTGAAACACCACACTCCAAAATGGCAAAGGAGGCATAAAATTAGCATTGATTGACAACCTGCCTACTCTACATAATTCCAGTGGGTGATAGTCATGCATGTGTTAACACCTTCAACAAAATGTTCCATGTGCAATCAAACTGTCTTTAACCATGCTGAACCAAATGGTTCCATGACTCCAATTTTTTTGCCCTGAGATTTAAATAGTAAAAATGATTATTTTTACACACAAAAAATAGGTTATTCCTTTTAAAAACAGTAATGATTCACACAATGGTTGGTCAACAATTGCAGCTCTACTTACTTTCCTATTTTTGGATTAATATAGGCAACTGACAATTTAGAAGATGGGTGGAGTCTGAATATTAACCAATGCTTGCTTTGTAAATTGTAGATTTAAGAGAGAGCAAAACCAAAGATTCAGAAATTAGTTCTTGCAATAGCAATCTGCTCAAATGAGTAGGTTATAATTCCAATGGCATTATAAATTACGTAACTGAACTTTCAAAAATAATCTATTTAACAACATACACTGGTGCATTAGGCAAAGCCTTTGTGGCGCTGCATTTCTATTACTACAGCCCAAATTTTCCTGTGCAAATAGTAGCGTGATTTTGTACACGTCTTTATTAATAGACAAATTGGCCAACAAATTCAAGGATCTAAGAGCTGCAGTATAAATTGAGAATCACAAGAACGAAGTGCGGTCTTGATCTGCATATCAGTTACCCATTAAACTTGTTGCAAAAACTTAGGGCTCACATTTTAGTTCTTATGAATGGCCCGAATGGCACCCTGGCAAAGGTAAAATGGGCACTCCCAATGCTGTAAATTCTATGATCCTGCTTTATGAATTATGATCTTTATAACATTCTTAAAGTGAAATAAATCATTGGCAGAATACTAAAAAGAAATATTTTCAATATTGATATTGTTAATAGACTATATTATTATATATGTAACTATCTCCACCTCCCTTGAAAAAAAGTGTCCTAATTTTTAACATTTGCAGTCTGGTCATCCGGTATCATTTGCATACTGTGTTCTTGCACAACTTTCATCGGTCAAACAGCAAATACTATTTTTATATATTTCATTCCTGTCATAGTGGATCTGCAGTGGATGTAAATCCTGGAAAGTACAGTAAAGTTGCAAAGATTGCCATCTGGCAAGCAAGTCATTCAGAAACAATAGCAAAGCCAAAACACCACAACTGTTGGAAAGCTGACATCTGGAAACATGAAATAGTATAAACTCTCAGCAGCTGTAATTCTGAAATAAAAACAGAAAATGCTGCAAGTCTCAGCAAATCAAGCAGAAGTTGTGAAGACAGAAACAGGTTAATGCATCAGGCTGATAACACTTCATCATTGACCTGAAACATTAACAACTTCTTGCTCTACGGATGCTCTAGGAGCTGATGAGTGTTTGTTCTATTTTGTGTTCTAATTCAGAATTTCAGTTTATAACATCAAAAGAGTAAATATCACCTGGATTTGCATCTCCCACCTACAATTTGTATTGAACATTCACAATAAAACCAGGTGCACATCGTATCAAGGTCCCCACTGAGGCATTGAGAGTGCTCACACATACAGATAACTTTGTTCTGTCGACCTTGTATTGTTCCTCGCCTCTAAGGCAGCTATTCCATGACTGCCATGTGGAAACTACCTAAAAGACTAGCAGCTTTCCTAGGTCTTGCTCAGGTCTTTCTCAGTTGAAAACTTCTCCTGCAGCTCCTGTTGGGAACTGCACAGGTCCTATTTTACAAGTGATTTTGGACATAAACCAGCATGCTGCTGTTTTACACAAACACTTGCCAAAATTCATCACTTTTTGAGGAGAATCCAGTTGAGTGTCAGTGCTACATACAGCCTGTTTATTGCCAAAGAAAGAGAGAAATCCAATTTCTAAGCAATAGTTCTCACACACACACACTCCCAACACTACAGAATCATAAAACATTGGTTCTCTCCACCATTTTGTCTTCAGTGTCTCGATGCTAAATATTTAAACATTGATGAACTTCAGTTTGTTTTTTGAACTAACAAGAATGGTCTATATGATTTGTAAAACTGGCATGGACACTTGCATCCCTTTTCCAGAAGTGGGAACTGTGTTCCTAAACCTTTGCTTAATATTGTTGGAATTCATAAATGAGGATTTTTTTCTTGCCTAGAACAAGCTATTATTTGGCAAAAGCAGTGTGTGGCTGAGCTTAATCAAGCCAGAACGTGTGTATCTTGAAATGTACTTTGAAGGCTATTTGTCTAATCATGGTAACGCTTCTGAATCATTCCAGAACAACTGTTTTTCTTTAAATGGTGCTGTTGTACTCATTCTTTTATTCCTAACAGACGTTTATTTATCTCAGATGATGGAAGTTATTTTCGACCTTGATTATGCTGCAGAAACATAATAGCCACAAGAAAGTATGCTTAATGGGATGCTGCAAGATTTGTATAATTTGCCTTGATGTATTTGGGCATATTCTTTAATGACTGTCAGGCTGAAGAACAAGTTATCAGTACAATTCTATGCACCAATTTTTGCTGCAGGGTTAGTATTTACTTAGTCCATTCATTTTCCTTATAGTTTCAACATTATCTGAATTGAGGATACATAGATGATTTAATAACATACATACAGTGGCATACAAAAGTTTGGGCACCCTTGGTCAAAATTTCTGTTACTGTGAATAGCTAAGCAAGCAAAAGATGACCTGATTTCCAAAAGGCATAAAGTTAAAGATGACACATTTCTTTAATATTTTAAGCAAGATTACTTTTTTATTCCGATCTTTTACAGTTTCAAAATAACAAGAAAGGAAAAGGGCTTGAAGCAAAAGTTTGGGCACCCTGCATGGTCAGTACTTAGCAACACCCCCTTTGGCAAGTATCACAGCTTGTAAACGCTTTCTGCAGCCAGCTAAGAGTCTTTCAATTCTTGTTTGAGGGATTTTCACCCATTCTTCCTTGCAGAAGGCTTCTAGTTCTGTGAGATTCTTGGGCCATCTTGCATGCACTGCTCTTCTGAGGTCTATCCACAGATTTTTGATGATGTTTAGGTTGGGGGACTGTGAGGGTCATAACAAAACCTTCAGCTTGTGCCTCTTGAGGTAGTCCATTGTGGATTTTGAGGTGTGTTTAGGATCGTTATCCTATTGTAGAAGCCATCCTCTTTTCATCTTCAGCTTTTTTTTACATACAGTGTGATGTTTGCTTCCAGAATTTGCTGGTATTTAATTGAATTCATTCTTCCCTCTACCAGTGAAATGTTGCCCGTGCCACTGGCTGCAACACAAGCCCAAAGCATGATCGATCCACCCCTGTGCTTAACAGTTGGAGAGGTGTTCTTTTCATGAAATTCTGCACACTTTTCTCTCCAAACTTTCCTGCATCCTCACCCCAAAATTCAGCATCAGAACTTTGCAAAGGAACATCTAAACAAGCCTGATGCATTTTGGGAACAAGTCCTGTGGACTGATGAAGTTAAAATAGAACTTATTGGCTGCAAAGAGAAAAGGTATGTTTGGAGAAAAAAGGGTGCAGAATTTCATGAAAAGAACACTTCTCCAAATGTTAAGCACGGGGGTGGATCAATCATGTTTTGGGCTTGTGTTGCAGCCAGTGGCACGGGCAACATTTCACTGGTAGAGGGAAGAATGAACTCAATTAAATACCAGCAAATTCTGGAAGCAAACATCACACCATCTGTAAAAAAGCTGAAGATGAAAAGAGGATGGCTTCTACAACAGGGTAACGATCCTAAATACACCTCAAAATCCACAATGGACTACCTCAAGAGGCACAAGCTGAAGGTTTTGCCATGGCCCTCAAAGTCCCCCAACCTAAACATCATTGAAAATCTGTGGATAGACCTCAAAAGAGCATTGGATGCAAGACGGCCCAAGAATCTCACAGAACTAGAAGCCTTTTGCAAGGAAGAATGGGTGAAAGTCCCCCAAACAAGAATTGAAAGACTCTTAGCTGACTGCAGAAAGTGCTTACAAGCTGTGATACTTGCCAAAGGGGGTGTTACTAAGTACTGACCATGCAGGCAGCCCAAACTTTTGCTTCGGGCCCTTTTCCTTTTTTGTTATTTTTAAAGTCAGAGGAGTACCTTCAGCTTTCTTTTCAGCAGCAAGAGAGTGGAGAGAGCTGGAAATTAACAAGGAGCAAGTTTTTTTTCTTTCTAGCATTCAGGATAGTGGTGAGTGACTGCGCAGGCGCGTGGTGTCACTCAGAAGCACACGGGCGATTTAAAAAGAAGACTGCTATATCCAGCGGGCAGCGTCAGAGCGGGCAGCGGAGTGAGAGGGAGCAGAGTGGTTGGGCTTTGGCTCAAGGGACTTCAGCGAGACCAGGTAAGAGGGTGTAAGTCACTGGTTTACTTATCTCAGTAGTATAGTATTGGACAGTGCCACAGCAGTATGCATCTGGGGTTGGTCTTGTGTTTGGAGTGCCAGATGTGGGGACCCTGGGAGACTACCAGCCTCCCCGATGACTACATCTGCACAAAGTGCACCGAGATGTGGCTCCTCAAGGAACGTGTTGAGAGTCTGGAGCAGCTGCTTGATGACCTTCAGCTGATTAGGGAGAGCAAGCAGGAAATAGACAGGGGTTATAAGCAGTTTGTAGGGAGTACCTCTGTGGCAGTCCCCCTTGAAAATCGGTATCTCATCTTAGATTCCGTTGGAGAGAATGACCTGACAGAGGAAGACCACGGCAACCGGGACCTTGGCACCGTGCCTGGTACTGTGGTCCAGCGGGGGAAGAGTAATGCAGTGGTTATTGGGGATTCTATAGAGAGGGGAACGGATAACAGATTCTGCGAAAACAACAATGAATCCTGGATGGTGTGTTGCCTCCCTGGTGCCAGGGTACGGGCTGTCGCGGACTGGGTCCAGAATATTCTGAGGGGAGAGTGTGATCAACCAGAAGTCTTGGTACATGTAGGTACCAATGACATAGGTAGAAAAAGAGAAGAGGTCCTGAAGGAGGAATACAAGGAGTTAGGAAGAAAGTTGAGAAGTAGGACCTCTAGGGTGGTAATTTCAGGATTACTACCTGTACCACGTGCTAACGGAAATAAGAATAGAAAGATCTGGCAGATGAATGCGTGGCTGAGTGACTGGTGCAGGGGGCAGGGCTTCAGATTTCTGGATCATTGGGACCTTTTTTGGGGGAGGCATGACCTATTCACTAAGGATGGGTTACATCTAAACTCCAAAGGGTCCAATATCCTGGCGGGAATGTTTAATTTAGCTGTTGGGGAGGGTTTAAACTAATCTGGCAGGGGAATGGAAACCAGGATGTTAGGATACAAGAGGTTAAGGTAAGGGAGGAGGTTTATAGAAACAAGTCCAAGACAGTGTGCAGTGAGGATGGCAAGAAGGACAGGCAGGTGATAAATCAGGATAATTTGCTGAACAATAGAAGTACAACAAACCAGGATGTTAGGATACAGGATGTTAGGATACAGGATGAGGTATACAGAAACAAGTCCATGATAGTGTGCAGTGAGGATGGTAAGAAGGACAGGCAGGTGAAAAGTCAGGATAATTTGCTGAACAATAGAAGTACAACAAAATCAGTAGCAGATACTGGACTAAATGTACTATATTTAAATGCACATAGCATTAGGAATAAAGTGGATGACCTAGTGGCACAACCACAGATTAATAAATACGACATTGTGGCAATCACCGAGTCATGGCTTTATGACGGATGTGATTGGGAACTAAATGTCCAGGGGTACACAGTGTATAGGAAGGATAGGCAGGTAGACAGAGGAGGTGGTATGGCCATGATGGTTAGTAATGATATAAAATCAATAGAAAGGAAGGACATTGGGTCAGAAGAGGTGGAATCCTTACGGGTGGAGCTAAGAAATAGCAAGGGTAAAAGGACAATAGTAGCAGTTATATATAGGACCCCTAATAGCAGTCAGGATGTGGACTATAAGTTGCAGTTAGAAATAGAAAAAGCACGTCAGAGTGACAACGTTAAGATAATTATGGGGGATTTTAACATGAAGGTGGACCGGGAAATCCAGCAAGGCAGCAGATCTCAGGAGAGTGAGTTTACGGAATGTCTATGGGACGGCTTTTTGGAGCAACTAGTTGATGAGCCCACCAGGGCATCAGCTGTTTTGGATTGGGTGCTGTGTATCGAACTGGAGGTGATTAGGGAACTAAAGGTAAAGGAACTATTAAGAACTAGTGATCACAATATGATTGAATTCAGTTTCAAATTTGAGAAGGAGAAGTTGATAACTGGTGTATCGATATTTCAGTGGAACAAAGGAAATTACAGTGGCATGAGAGAGGAGTTGGCCCAAATTGATTGGAAGAGTAAGCTAGCTGGAGGGACGGCAGAGCAGAAATGGATGGAATTTCTACAAGAAATAAGGAAAATGCAGGATAGATATATTCCAAGAAAAAAGGTTTTGAATGGAAAAAAGGCACAAATGTGGATAACGAGAGAGGTGAGGGCTAAAATAAAAGCAAAAGGGAGGGCATACAAGGAAGCAAAAATTAATGGGAAAACAGAAGACTGGGAAACTTTTAAAAACCTGCAGAAAGAAACTAAGAAGGTCATTAGGAAAGAAAAGATGAATTATGAAAGAAAGTTGGCAGATAACATTCGAAAGGATACTAAGAGTTTTTTTTAAATATATAAGGAGTAAAAGAGAGACACGGGTTGATATAGGACTAATTGATAACGGTGTGGGAGAGATTATAATGGATGATAAAGAGATAGTAGAGGACCTAAATGAATATTTTGCATCAGTCTTCACTATGGAGGACATCAGCAATATACCAGATAGTCAGGGGTCTCAAGGAATGGAACTGAGTTCAGTTAAGATTACTAGAGAGAAGGTGCTAGGAAAGCTAAATGGACTAAAGACTGATAAGTGTCCCGGACCAGATGAGGTGCATCCCCGGGTTCTGAAGGAGGTGGCTTTAGAGATTGCAGAGGCACTGGTGATAATTTTCCAGGAATCAATAGACTCCAACATGGTTCCTGAGGACTAGAGGGTCGCAAATTTAGTTCCGCTGTATAAGAAAGGTGGGAGGCAGCATAAAGGAAATTACAGGCCTATTAGTCTGACATTGGTGCTGGGAAAGTTATTAGAATCGATCCTCAAGGATGAGGTTATGGAATACCTAGAGGTGCAAGGCAAGATAGGTCCAAGCCAACATGGTTTCGTGAAGGGAAGATCCTGCCTGACCAACCTATTGGAGTTTTTGGAGGAAATCTCAGGTAGGGTGGATAAGGGAGAGGCAGTAGATGTTGTGTAGTTAGACTTTCAAAAGGCCTTTGACAAGGTGCCGCACAAGAGACTGATTAATAAGATGAGAGGTCATGGAATTACAGGTAGGATAACAGAATGGGTGGAGCATTGGCTGGTTGGCAGGAAGCAAAGGGTGGGAATAAAAGGATCCTGTTCTGGTTGGCTACCGGTTACTACTGGTGTTCCACAGGGGTCAGTGTTAGGGCTGCTTCTTTTTACTCTGTACATTAACGATTTGGATGATGGAGTAAATGGTTTTGTGGCTAAGTTTGCAGATGATTCCAAGACAGGTGGAGGAGTAGGGAGTATTGAGGAGACAGGAAGGTTGCAGAGAGACCTAGATAGTTTAGGAGAATGGGCAAGGAAATAGCAGATGAGATTCAATGTTGAGAAATGTGCAGTTGTACACTTTGGAAACAGAAATAAATGGGCAGATTATTACCTAGAAGGGGAGAAAATTCAAAGTACAGAAGTACAAAGGGACTTGGGGGTACTCGTGCAGGATACCCTAAAGGTTAACCACCAGGTCGGATCGGCAGCAAGGAAAGCGATGCTATGTTGGCATTCATTTTGAGAGGTATAGTGTATAAAAGCAAGGAAGTGTTGATGAGGCTCTACGGAGCACTAGTGAGGCCTCATTTGGAATACTGTGTACAGTTTTGGGCCCCATATCTTAGGAAGGATGTGCTGATGTTGGAGAGGGTTCAGAGGAGATTTACGAGGATGATTCCCGGAATGAAAGGGCTTACATATGATGAGCGTTTGTCAGCTCTTGGACTGTGCTCACTGGAGTACAGAAGAATGAGAGGGGACCTCATAGAGACATTTAAAATTTTGAAAGGACTGGACAGAGTAGATGTGGCCAAACCATTTCCCTTGGTGGGTGAGTCCAGGACCAGAGGGCACAATCTTAGAATTAGAGAGTACAGGTTTAAAACAGAGATGAGGAGAAATTTCTATAGCTAGAGGGTAGTGAATTTATGGAATTCCTTGCCACGTACAGCAGTGGAGGCCAGATCATTGGAGGCGTTTAAGGAGGAGATAGATATCTAATTAGTCAAGGTATCAAGGGATATGGGGATAAGGCTGGAAATTGGGGTTAGAATAGTTTTTTTTCTGCTCATGGAGCAGACTCCACCCCCCCCCAATTTCTCCTTTCTTTTTCCCCTTTTCTTTGGAGCAGACTCGATGGGCCAAATAGCCTACTTCTGCTCCCTTGTCTTGTGATCTTGTGAACTGTAAAAGATGGAAATAAAAAAGTAATCTTGCTTAAAATATTAAAGAAATGTGTCATCTTTAACTTTATGCCTTTTGGAAATCAGGTCATCTTTTACTCTCTTAGCTATTCACAGTAACAGAAATTTTGATCGGGGTGCCCAAACTTTTGCATGCCACTGTATATATGATCTTATCAAAAAATCACAACTGAATTATGTCATACAAAATGAATTGCATATACATTATTTGGAAATGTAAAGGAACAATAAACAAACTTACATGCCAATGGAAACGAAAGAAGGGAGGGATGAGGCTGCCAGGGGCTGGCCGAGGCATGCCAGGAGGGATATGCTACGTGCTGGGGTGGTGGGAGGGAGGAGGGGGAGGAGTGGTGGGTGGGGAGTAGGGACAAGCCATATGGCCTTCAAAGGTGATAATAAAGCAATGCTGAAAGGAGATGGAGCATAGATTGTCCACCTTCAGAAAATGGAGCACTGTAAAACAAAATGCCATGACCTCACAAGATATGTCAAGGTGATAGTTTGGAAGCCAATCTTCTCCATTAAGGTAAGTCAGTCATTAACCAACAGCAAAAATGGTTCCACAGTATCTTTCAGGCAAAAGTTATAAGGAAACACAGGTTGTCAAAACCAGGCATGAGTGAGCCATCTCAGAGACACAGAAGACTGGAGGAAAGGCCCACATTCTCATGGAGGAATGGAGTGACCCAGTCCCTTTCAGAGGTCAAATCAGTGGAAATATAAAGCTTATGCTGCATGTCATTTATGTAAATAGCTGTTCTGTCTAAATGTATCTGCACATGCGCTGCCAGCTTCCTCCAAACAGACTATGCACAACAGTTAGTATGTTTTTCTTATGTTATTTAACACTGCAACCTTTGTTGGAAGACAACCACATCTTTTGCCCCAGTCCAACCACAAAGACAGGACAAAGTGGAGAAAGAACAGTCTAGGGCGATAGGGAGGTAGAAGTAGTAGTGGAAAAGTAGGAGGCAGAACGCACTGCATCATTGCATCTGACACCGTTAAACACAAACTCAGATATTGGCACCTTTAGGATAGATGAAAATAATTTAGCTGGAAATATATTATAGGGAGACAAACTTGGCACAAATGTACTCTTGTCAGATGAAGGAATATAATCCCATTTGCCAGAGTGGAGTCCGTCACAGGTACTGCACTGGTAGATTTGGATAAGAACTATGTTTGGGAGACATTCATTGTAAGGTTGGTGTGATGCATACAGAGATGCTCTGTTTAGTCGGCCAGCCTGCTTGACCAAATGTACAAGATGGAAACAAGGGTGGTGGAGTCTATCTCCTACCTCTCACAGGAGGTAATGCAGATCCAGGAGGGCATTATTTAAATCTTTGTGCCAAGATCCTGTGACACTTCCAATATATAGCAGCTAATGGGTCATGTTTCAATTTCCACTGAGGCCCAGGTGGAGGTCATTCAAAATCTCCATGCCTCTGTGGAAACTCAGTGTAATGCCATTAGAGCTCTGTAATCATTACAAAGATTATTCAGAAAAAATAAACTTTTAAGCAAGCTTGATCTAAATATGTGTCAGTTGTCTGATGCCCTTCATCATTTTCATTCAATGTTAGTTTTCAAATCCATCCAAATCTGTTGAGGTTTCAGAGTTCACTGAGCTAGAAATTATTGTGTGAAAAAAAAGTCTTTAAATGATGCTGGAGGCGGTGGGGGGGGGGGGCGGGGGGAGATCCTCAGCAGGTTAATGCTGAGCCACAGGGAATTATTTTCCTAAGCACTTGGCAAGCAATATGTTGTGAACACAAGTATCACAAATCCTGGGCTATTTCTTGCAAAGTCCCCCAAGAGGCATGGACTTTGTCACCCAATCTTCTGCTATAGCAATAGCATTTAAAGCAATGGGGCCAATTTGAGGGAACTTTCAGTTGATGTGGAGATTGGAGATGTGAGCAGACATTATCCATCTCTCTAATGGACAATGGTAAAGAGCAAATATTTGTGTTGCTGAGACCTGCAATCCACAATGAAAGACCTTCCTTACCTGTAAACATCAGACTTTAACACTATCAGTGTGAATTCCTGATTTACTTCTTATTGATTCCTCTAACTACAGATTAGAAAGGAACAGGCCCTTTAATTTACTCAAAGACAGACCTTCACCTCCCAATTTAGAACTGTCCTTGTATTCAAAGCTCACACAGGTTCTTCAACGCCTAGGTACCATGCACTGCATACTGACTGATATTACTACTATGTGTGTGTGCTTAAGCAGCTCACAAGCCTAAAGGATCACAACAGAATATCTTGGCGCATTCGATAAAAATGCTATGGTTTGACTATATCAAAACTAAGGCATAGCACATAAAACCATGGACAATATGACTTCTAGCCCCACGATCTTTCAGCTGAATTCATCACATGACTCCCTGAACAATAGTAGTAGCCCAGAAATTAGGATGCCACTTCATCAGTTTCATTGAAATATTATTGCAGTTTTCAATGTGTGGGATTAATAAAAGGCAAATGAGAGAGAGAGACGTCTTGGTTGAAATACCAACATGAGAAATACTCAGCCTATACAAAATACTAGTTCTTGAATTCTGTTGAACAATTTTGAACAATGGGTTATTAGTCTTTGCTTCCCTGTTTTCTCTCTCAAGCAACGACTTTTCAGATAGCCATCAATAGCCCACATATTCCTAAAGCTACCAAGGTTATCCTGCTTCCTGTCTTCTTACAAAGATTTTCCCTACTTTTCCCTTGTTTGAGTCATTGAATTGTACCATCTGATCTATTGAACATTTACTTTTAATAATGTTTTGCTTTGCTTCACTGAGATTACCTTTTTACTTCATTTAGCAGTATTCTGAATTTCTATCAGGAAGTTTTCAGGCCACACAAGCTGTAAAAATCCTCTCTGTGGATGGAGTATATGGTGATCATACCTTCTTTCCAGTTCCAGCCATATTACAAAACCTGTTTACTATTAAAATATGAACCTACCTTGTCTCTTCACAACTGCTGAACTGGGAAAATAACTCCACCATTTTGTTGTTTTCTTTTAGAAAATGTTACCAGTACAACAGTGTCTGCAAAACCAACTCAAATTTTTCAAATACCACAGAAACAGATACCGTGATCCTCACATAATTATTCATTTAGAAAGCACATAATTACAAAACAGTCAGATTATTTTATCATTACAATAATAATGTTGATGAGTGAGCATAGATTTTAATGAAAGATGACAGTGAGGATTCCATCGACCCATGTATGTTTTACAACAAGGATCCTTCCGTCAGTTTTAAAACAGATAAAACAGCTTTTTGTGTGTCAGCACCTGCAGAAGGTTAATTAACTCATTCAATAACAGATTTTCTATCATTTTCTATTTTACCGACAGGTCAGGATTCATCACTGCCAAAATTGCCATAGTAACTGCACATTCTGAGCATTTAGCTCAAAGCATTTATCTTAAATGCAGAGCCACTTGGTTGGTAGGCAGAAGCCCCTTAAATAAGAAGTGTTTGTTGAGCGCAAAACAAAACTCATTTACTGCTTGAAAAGTTGTAAACATTCTATTAACTCAATGAAGTGCAAGCTCGTGCATCTCATGTTTATTAAAACTATTTAAAATCAATATGAAATCATGTTAAATCAAAGAAAAATTTATTAAATTTATCTGAAAGTAATGCTCAGTATTATTATTTAGGCAAATAATAATCAAATCCATCCCACAAAATGTAAAAGCTTTTCTATTAGGTCTCTTATTGCAAAATCTCTTTCTGTCCCTTATTTCCCACAATGGTTCTTTCTAAAGTTTTCACTGGTATCACCATGCACCAAAGAGATTACTTCCAGTTGAATGTCTGATACCCAGCTCATTGATGACGTGGTCTTATGCTAAGATGCAGACAGATTTAACTTTCTGGATAGATCTAAAGCCACGATGAAGTCTGGAATCCAATAAGTGGAAATAAATTTCACTGTAAATATGGTAGCTGATTCATTAATATTTCACATTCAATGTTGAAATGCAAGAACAGTTGGGCCTTATAGTCATGGGACCACAAAATTCATGCACTGCTTAACTGTGATTTTTAGTATCCAGTTCATGCATACATACCGTAGCCTTCCACAGCATTAGAATTAACAAAGGGAATAAACTCCAATAATTTGCAAAGGGACTACAATAACATGTGTAACATAATATTTAATTTCTTAGTGACTGGTTCTTAGTGACTGGTCCTTGTTCCCTTGTCCACACAACAGGTCTTGAGCTACAAGTTAAATTCATCAGCCATCACACTGCAATGATTACTATGACAGGAGTCAAGTAAATGGTGATTGTTGTTCTTTTCCTTTAACTGTGCAATATTCAATTCAGTATCTGAATCATAATAATCTTTCCTGAGTTATTTAAGATTTGCTTAAATAAAAGCAGATAATGCTGCAAAAACTCAGCAGGTCAGGCAGTATCTGTGGAAAGAGAAACAAGTTAATGTGTCATGTTGAAAACCTAGTTTCTCTTTCCACAGATGCTGTTTGACCTGCTGAGCATTTCCAGCATTTTCCATTTTTATTTCAGATTTACAGCATCTGCAGTTTTTTATTTTTAGTTGCTTAAAGTTAGCTATTAGCTTCTCCTTATAATCACAGTGCAGAAGATGCTTTGTTATCTGTGACATTCTATACAAAAATTTTGAATGTCAGTTTCTTACATCAAAAGTTACATTTATTCCCATATATCCCTTTATAACAGGTGACTAATCAGGCCCATTCAAATATCTTGGATTATCAGTTTGTCACAGCTGAATCAACATGGAATCTAAGGTCTAAGCCATTCAAGACTATGGAAAAAGACTTATTTACCATTTAACATGAATTATTATTTAAGGTGAATATAATGGCAACTGCTTTGCCTGGTCAGATCAAATACAACATGCATGGATACTGGCAGCCGAAGTTATGAATTTGTATTTTTCAAAGACAAAAGGTACAATTAAAGTCTCATGCAAGACATTCTTGCATGGGCTTCAGTGCAATGAATAAGACCTTCATGTAAAAAGAGCAAATAATTTTCCCTAACACAACTATGTAACAATTCTTCCAGTGATCATACTAAATTCACTGAAAAGCACTTTTCCTCTTCCTAATTTTTAGTCCTCTCTTTGTCAAGTTATGTGTAAATGTCATAGGCAGTAACAATCTGCAATCATTCCTCAACCAAATGGTGATAGTTCATATGTGACCTTATATGGTGACATCAGTGGTTCTTGCTCCTCATTATTATCGATGATCTCCTCATGAAGATCTATACATCGAGGAACTACAGGATCCCAATTTAACTGCTTGGCCCCGTACAATCAGCTTAATGGAATGCAGTCAATTTTAATTTCTGGGTAGCTGGTTGGCGCTGGACCTGAAAATCCACCCATTCTTGAGGTGACGAGCAACACCCCATGTGTGTTCTTGGGGTACAGAACAACAAACAACATTTGAATAGAACTTGCAAGTTTTGGGCAAATTCAACAAACCTGTCTTTTATGAGATAGCTCCAACACTGCCAGGTACTCAACAAGATAAGCTTAGATGTGTCATGAATGCCTGTTGTGAGAAATCCACATGGCTGTCATGTGACAGTAACGACAATGACCCCCGCAGACCAGAGGACAGCATTGCTCCTCTGATCGGAAGTGATACTACTGTCAATCAAGGTGCGGCTCCACCCACCCCTCAGGTGTGAGAGTACCTTTTGCCTCTGAACTTGCCTGATCAGTACCCTTTGTCTCTGAACCTGCCTGACCATTGGCTGTGGCAGGAACCTTTGTCTTTGACTCCCATACCATTGGCTCGTTTAAATCACAACAGTGAGGCTCCACCCAGCCTCCTAGCACCATAAAAAGGGCTGCATCCCTTAGCCCTTCCTCTTTTGACGACCCCAGGAGTAGTGAGACAACGCTGCAGAGATCATTGGTAAGAGTGCATCACCACATGGTCTGGGAGCGTTCCACTCAGACTCCGGGTAGTATTAGAGCCAATGCTAGTGTGGGACAGGCATTGAAGTGTTATATCTTGAAGTTGTACATTGTTATTGCGTGCTTGTTTGTATCAGTGTGTGTTTGTGTGAGTGTATTTTACTCCAGTTGCGATTTCCCTCTCGTGTTCATGGTGTCCTGTGTGTGAGTGAGTGTCTGCCTGTTCCCATCCATTCTGTCCCGCATTTGCCTTTGTGATTAAACTAGTTTTGGTCTACAAGGCTCGTGTCCAGAGTCCTTGATCCTGAAGACAGACGAGAACGATTTCACACAACAATGCCAAGGAGAACAAAATTGCTTGCGAGGCTCAGAAATCCATAACAAGTATTTCAAATACTACAAATGTTATTTAAAACTTACTTTTTCATGGACTTTTATATTTATATTCCTAGCAAATATGGTCAGAGGATATATCAGTTCTGTTCTATACATGTCAAATTCCTAGTTTTCAAATTGAATGAGACTTACTGTCGGTAACACACTAGCAGAATACCGTGCACAGTTCCAGTCTCTAGATCACAAAAATGAGGTGCTAGAAAAGGTCCAGAACTAAGAGATCATAAAGATTAAACAAGCTGTTATTTTTTTCTCTCTGGAACACTGGTGATCTGATAAAAGATCTTCAGGATTGAGAAAGATGTAGACAGTTGGTCCTAATTTTTATGCTGTCATCACTGGGGTAAATTTCGTGTCAGGACAATGTTCCAATTCACAATCCATGAGAATTCTCCCATGAGAATGATAATCTTTCAAATAGAGTAAACTGATGTAATGTGTTGCCTTGTGCCCAAGCCATAAAATGTTAAACTGTTAAAAACTTCTTTAACTTCTCTTCCCAGCATTTTAAAATATTTGTCTTTTATATTTATGTTTGACTTAATTTTAATATTCTAACTGAGAAAAATAAGCATATCCAAACTCCTTGTATTGTAGCAAAATAATGATGTTTTAGACGCGCACATCAACTGAAATATTTCTACTGAAACAAAGTGTAAGATAGCTTTCCTTTAAAAAAAAAGTTAGTTATTCATTTCTGCTACACTGGGTCATTCATGCAACCTATCTTCTTGCTGGAAGGACCATGGTGCTCTGCCATCAATAATTAAGAGATTCAGGGTGTGCCCAACTTTTCATGTCAGAAAGCACTTCACATTCATTTGGCACCTTACTGGCTAAATATGGGAACCCAGATCATAACAGCTCCAAACCATGTCTTTCATTCTGTAAAGAATGGCATCTACTGAGATATTAAACCATTGAGATTTACATCTCGGTAAAAATTTAGTCCCACAGCAATACCAATAATAGCACCACTGCAAAAATAAGTAGGACTTGAAGATGTCTAGTTTATTGGCAAAAGAAGCTTCTGTGGAAACACTCTGGGATAACAAAACAAATGACTTCAAGAAAAATTCAAGAGCAAAACATGAGATTGAGAAAGACAAAAGACTGGAAAATCAGACAGGAATCAAGGAAATGAGCAAACAAAGACGAAGATCACAACATTAAGGGGATGTAAATTTGTCTTTAATATTTTGTCTTTAGAGTTAAAACATAAGGTTGATGATCTGATGAAAATTCAACAATCTGCAACTTTAACTCTGTCAAAGTGGACCCACTTTGTCCATGTTATCATGATACTTAATCCCATTTTCCAGAAATTACCCTGTAGCCATCTATGCCTTTCAGATTCAAGTGATGTTGTAGATATTGCTTAAATAGAATGAGTATCTCTGCCTCCACCACTCCCCTCAGGCATTGCATACCAAATTCCAACTACCCTCTATGTGAAAAAAACTCTTCCTCAGATCCTCTAAACTGTCTATCCTTTCTTAAATATGCCCTCTTGCTCCAGACACCTCTGCCACAAGAGAAATCCTTTCTCCATCTAACCCTTTTACGCATTTCATAATTTAACATCTCCTGCCAGGAAATCCCTCTCTTTGGTTCCAAGGAAAACAAACCCAACCTATTCAGTCCCTTCTCATTACTGAAATGTTCCATCCTAAGTGACATCCTAGCGAATCTCCTCTGCACCCCTCCAATGCAATCATGTCCTTCCTACAGCGTGGCAATTAGAACTGCACACAGCACCCCAGCCAAAGCCTAACTATTGCCCCATATCATTGTATCATCACCTTCCTGCTCTTATGTTCGATGCCTGGGCTAATGAAAGCAAGTATTTCTTATGCCACCTTACCTACCCATGCAGCCACCTTCAAGGATCCTTGGACTTGTACACCAAGTTTTCTCTATTCCTCAGTTCTCCACAAGGCCCTGCCATTCACTGCATACATCCTAGCCTTATTAGTCCTCTGAAAATATAGCACCTCAGACCATCAGGATTAAATTCCATCTGCCATTGCTCTATCTATTTTACCAGTTCATCTCTCTCTGCAAATGCTGCTGGACTTACTGAATAGTTCAGCTTTTTTTTAAATTTCCAGCATCAGCAGGATTTTTACTTTTTAATGGGAATTATTGAGCAAGATGGTTAGAGACTTTTAGAAACAGTTGAAAAACATTTCAATAATTAAAAGAATTGTTAAAAAAAAGGAATGTAATAATTTTTAAAATTCATTCAAAATCACAATTCAGCTCAAGTAAATCACAAAAATATTAACATTAATTTCAACAAAGAGAAAAAATCTTTCCTTTTCAGTGAAGGTTGATGACCCCATCAATTTTACATCAACCACAGGTTGGCATATGCCAGCTATGGTTGGCATAAAGCTGAAGGGCCAGATACTAAGTGCACCTGGCTCTACATCTCAGTAGGTTTGGAACAGCCACTGGACAGTACTGCCAGCTGACCTCCAGTGTTTTAAGACTTGAAGCTTACAACTTATTGATATGTGTACTGCATCTAGTCCGTGCCCCTCCACAGAACCAGTGGCTAGTTATCAGCATGATCTAGCCCCGCTGAATCAGCCCCCTATTTTATGACGTACATGATTTCCTTTTCTTTGCAAGTAGTTACCTGACAAGGAATAGCTATTTTGAGTGAAGCCTAACTTCTTCATCGTGTGTGGGACACCTTTTATGTGAAATGTATTTCTTAAAGATAGCAAGCAAAACATTGGTATGTCACCATCAAACCTGCTCCAGGATTTCAAAGACTTGAACTGTTGGTGATTAGGATCAGTTCAGGGTAGCCATTTGTGCAATGAAAGTTATTGCCTCCACCAGGGGTCTTGAGAGATGACAAAGGCAGGGCATTGGCCCCAGGAAAACAAAGAGTACCAGAGGAATACTGGTTCAGGGGTTGGAAACACTGGAGAGACAGAGCCTTGTCTGTTCAGGGTAGGTGGGAGCAGAGAATGATTGACAGTGGGTGGTAGGAGGATGAGATTGGTAGGTGGGAATCAGTACCACAGGTGTTAGAGCCTGAAGTATGGGATGTACTATATACAGGACTGATCTATTTATCTATCTTTGTGGCTCTCTTCACTCTGGAGTCAAGCAATGAGGTCTTGCTGGTGACTAGGGCTTTAGGTGGCATAGTGCAGAGATTCTGCCCTTGGAACCCCTCAACAAGTGCAGAGAGAAGGCAAAAATCTTCTAACAAAGCTGAAAGGGTTTTAACAAATTTAAAATTCTCTGACACATTTTGAAATATATGAAATTGAAGTAAAATGATTCAAATAATTGTATTATATTTTTAAAATATATTAGTAATCAAAACATATAAAATGCAGAAATAATTAAAGAAAACTAAAGTCATTTTTAAAAAAATATTACTTATTGTCCCCTTTGGCATCTGATCTGAAATCAATGGAGTCTCAGATCCGCTGCCAGACTGGAATACACTGCCTGATAGTGTAGTGGAAGCAGAGTCGTTGACGGAATTTAAGACATGTCTAGACGAGCACTTAAATTGCCTAGTTTTTGAAGGCCATGGGCCAAGTGCTGGAAGATGGGATTAATATTGGATGGATGCCCACTGGTCAGTGTGAATGCGTTGGGCAAAATGGCCTGTTTCCATTCCGTATAACTCTATGACTCTACGAGCTGACCCAGCATGGGATCTATGAGGCAATTGTCCAACATGAGACTGGGGAGATTCAGCCATTCAACTCCAAGTGGAGTTCAGCAACAGTGTGGTGTGGCACCATACATCATTGAGAAGCCTCAGACCTCTGTGTTCTCAGCATGTGAAGTACAAGACTTACTGACAGCTGAAAACTGGTAGTTTCACCTCAGCAGCAGATTTGTCCCACAAAGTAAACAATCCCTTGTAGTTTTTAACTAGTGTTCTCACATTACTATGTTTTGTTATCAGTGGTGCTGCTAGATATGGTGCTTTTGGGATAAGCACATAAATTCTCAGTTGAGTACTAGTAAAAAAACCTTTTTAAGATTATAATTTTTGCTTCATTGCTAGGTAGAAAATTGCTAATTAGCTCCTAGTACTTCAGTGCAATCAATTGAGCAAAGAAATAAAAATGCCATACGAGTAGTAAATGGCAAACCAGATTCATGAGTTTCACATGACATAGGCATGAATAGAGCTATACATGTCATAAAAGTCCCAGATTTGATTCAGAAGGGTATCACAAAGCATCCTGCTGATAGTCAATGTTTAGGCTCACAGAGGAAAAGGGTCAGATAACAGAAAGCTCTCAGGATCCATTACGATATCATAGGGAAAAAATTGACAGAGCACTTCAGAAGATCAGATCAAGGATTTTATTTTTAGACACAACCCATAGATAATTAGAAAGTACCAACACTTCCACTGGAAATGTTTTTGTAATATGGATTTCAAAGTAGGCAGAGGCAAGATCAATATTAGTACTAAGATCTTTGGTACTCAGATCTAAAGTTTCCTGAAATCTTCTTACAAACAAGCTCCATTCCAGTGTATGAATCCAAGTGATTCCCGAATCTTTTCAGACTTTGTCAGCATGTCGCAACATACTCTGCAACTAACACTAAATGAATGCAGTCATCCAGATTTAACCACTCGATAAAGCATTTTACAAAATCATAGAATGATAGAAAGGTTACTGCATGGAAGGAGGATTATTCAACCCATTAAATCCATGCCACATTTTGCTAGAGCAATTGCATTAGTCCCATTCCCCTGTGCTGTCCTTTACAGTCTGCAATTTTCTTTTTCTTTGCAAGTACTTTTCCAGTCCCTTTGAAAGCCATGGTTAATATGCCCCCACTACACAATCTGACCATCCTTCCCAGAACCTAACCACTCACTTGTCTTCATGTCACTTATAGTTCTTTTGTCAATCACCTTCATTCGGTGTCCCCTAATTCTTAACCCTTCAGTCAATGGCAGCAGTTTCTCTCTACCTACAATGTCCAGATCTTCCATGATTTCGAATACATCTATCAGATCCTCTGTTCCAAAGAGAATAACCCCAGCTTCTTGAATCTATCCAGCTAACTAAAGTCCCTCATTCTTGGAATTATTCTAGTAAATCTCTTCTGCACTTTGAGGCATTCACATCTTATCTAAAGTATGATGCCCATAACCAAACAGTAAACTCCGATTGCAGCCAAACTAGTGTTTCTTAAAGGCTCATCATGACTTACTTGCTTTTGTATTCTACAATCAATCATCATTTAGAGTTCAAGGTGTGTTCCCAGGAATGAGAATTTTCATGAAATTAACACTAAAATGAGTCATTACAGCATTATAAATAGTGATGTATTACTGACATCGCTGGAAACCTAGCACAAATCCCTACCCACCCAGGCTCCTGAATATCCTGGTAGACAAATGCCGTGTCAAAAGCCTTGGTTTGCACAACGGCGTATGAGAACTTTGGCTGCTGCTGAACATGTTTATACAATTAGTACAACACACTGAGCTTTGTATTTCTCTTCGTCCAACTCGGTTTTACATTAACTCTGCACGAAATCTGCTATTTGTACTTGCACAATTTTTTCTTGTTTTTTGTTTGTGTTTATTGTATGTCTTCTGTTCTATGTATGTCCTCTGTTGTGCGAGTCTGGGGGAAACGACATTTCGTTCCACCACATGTTTTTATAGCATGGATGAATGCCAGTAAAGTAACTTTAACTTCAACTTGAACTTAACTTGAACTTCAGCCCACAAAGTTGTGCTGAACATGTCCTGACCTTAGAAATTACTAGGTTTACCCACAGCCCTCTATTTTTCTAAGCTCTATGTACCTATCCAAAAGTCTCTTAAAAGACCCTATTGTATCCACCTCTACCACCGTTGCCGGCAGCCCATTGCACACACTCACCACTCTCTGAGTAAAAAAACTTACCCCGACATCTCCTCTGTACCTACTACACAGCACCTTAAACCTGTGTCCTCTTGTGGCAACCATTTCAGCCCTGGGAAAAAGCCTCTGACTATCCACACAATCAATGCCTCTTATCATCTTATACACCTGTATCAGGTCACCTCTCATCCTCCGTCACTTCAAGGAGAAAAGGCCGAGTTCCCTCAACCTGTTTTCATAAGATATGCTCCGCATTCCAGGCAGCATCCTTGTAAATCTCCTCTGCACCCTTTCTATGGTTTCCATGTCTTTCCTGTAGTGAGGTGACCAGAACTGAGCACAGTACTACAAGCGGGGTCTGACCAGGGTACTATATAGCTGCAACATTACCCCTCAGCTCCTAAATTCAATTCCACGATTGATGAAGGACAATAAACCATATGCCTTCTTAACCACAGAGTCAACCTGCGCAGCCGCTTTGAGCGTCCTATGGACTCGGACCCCAAGACCCCTCTGATCCTCCACAATGCCAAGAGTCTTACCATTAATTATATTCTGCCATCATACTTGACCTACCAAAATGAACCACTTCACACTTATCTGGGTTGATCTCCATCTGCCACTTTTCAGCCCAGTTTTGCATCCTATCTATGTCCCGCTGTAACCTCTGACAGCCTTCCACACTATCCACAACACCTCCAACCTTTGTGTCATCAGCAAACTTACTAACCCATCCCTCCACTTCCTCATCCAGGTCATTTATAAAAATCACAAAGAGTAAGGGTCCCAGAACAGATCTGAGGCACACCAGTGATCACCGACCTCCATGCAGAATATGACCCGTCAACAACCGCTCTTTGCCTTCTGAGGGCAAGCCAGTTCTGGATCCACAAAGCTATGTTCCCTTGGATCCCATGCCTCCTTACTTTCTCAATAAGCCTTGTATGGGGTACCTTATCAAATGCTTTGCTGAAATCTATATACACTACATCTACTGCTCTTCCTTCATCAATGTGTTTAGTCACCTCCTCAAAAAATTCAATCAGGCTCGTAAGGCAGGACCTGCCCTTGACAAAGCTATGCTGACTATTTCTAATCATATAATACCTCTCCAAATGTTCATAAATCCTGCCTCTCAGGATCTTTTCCATCAGCTTACCAACCACTGAAGTAAGACTCATTGGTCTATAATTTCCTGGGCTATTTCTACTCCCTTTCTTGAATAAAGGAACAGCATTCTCAACCCTCCCTAAAACAGATTTTTTTAGTAGACCTCTCTGGATTGTAATGAATTATTTCCCTTCTTTACAAGCTCCATTACTTAAAAAACAGTACACTAATGTATAAAGTAACAATATCAATCTACTTCTTTAATCTGTTACACCATTCAATTAGAGTCATAGAGCTTTGGAGCACAGAAATGGGCCCTTTAGCCCAACTCGATCTTGCTGACTGCCTGCATTAGGTATCCCTCTACCCTTTTCATATTTAAGTGCCTGTCCAAATGCCTTTTAAACATTGTAATTGTATCTGCCTCTAACACTTCGTCTGACAGCTCGTTCCAGATAACCACCACCCTCTGTGTGTAAAACTTGCCTTTTAGATTTCTTTTAAATTTCTCCCCTCCCACTTTGAAACTCTACCCTCTAGTTTTAGACACCCCTACCCTGGGAAAAATACACTGACTACCCACCCTATTTATGTCCCTTATAATCTTATAGACCTCTATAAGGTCACCTCTCAGCCTCCTGTACTCCAGTGAGAAGAAACTTGCCATATCTAACTCACCATGTCCAATCTCTCCCTGTAATTAAAGCCCTCCATTCCGGGCAACATCCAGGTAGATCTCTTTTGCATTCTTCCTAATGCCACCACATCCTTCCTATAGCGTGGAGACAAGAACTGTACACAATACTCCAGGTGTTGCCTGACCAACGTTTTGTACAGCTACAACATGACATCCCAACTCATATACTCAATGCTTCTACCAACGAAGGCAAGGCATTGAGTATGAGAGTTGGGATGTCATGTTTCAGGTGCACTAAATGCCTTCTCCATTGCCCTATCCACCTGTGCCAACATTTTCAGGGAACTATGAACTTCCACCCCAAGGTGAATCTTTACATTAAAGCTCCAAAGGTCACTGCCATTTACTGTACCTGTCTGGCCTGTATTTGACCTCCCAAATTACATTATTTCACACTTGTCTGGATTACATTTTATCTGCCATTCCTCCGCCCAACTTTTCAACTTATCTATGTCCCTCTGTATCCTTAGACAACCTGCTTCGCTATCTCCGACTCCATTGATTTTTGTGTCATCAGCAAACTTACTAATCAGACCACCTACATTCTCATCCAAATCATTTATATATCACAAACAACAAAGCATGATCCCTGTGGTACATCACTCATTACAGACTTCCAGTCAGAGAAACAACCATCCATCACTACCCTCTGCCTCCTATCACCTAGCTAACTTTGATTCAGGTTGCCAACACACCTGGGATTCCATATGCTTTATCCTTCTTAACTAGCTAACTTTGCAGAACCTTGTCAAAAAGCATTGCTACAGTCCATGTATACAATGTCTACTGCCCTGCCTTCATCAACTTTCTTAGCTACCCCCTCAAAAAACTCTATCCAATTTGTGAGACAAGATTACCCCTGTACAAAACCATGCTGATTTCCCCTAATCAATCTCTGTCTTTCCAAGTGAACCAAAGACCTGCCCCTTAGAATTTTTTCCAATAGTTTCCCTACTACTGATGCAAGGCTCACCGGCCTGTAGTTTCCTGGCTTATCCCTACTGCCCTTTTTGAATAAGTGCACAACAGTTTCTATCCTCCAGTCTTCTGGTACATGGCCTGAGGTTAACAAAGATGCAAAAATCTCTGTCAAAGCCCCAGCAATCTCCTCCCTTGCTTCGCATAGCATCTGTCAGGCCCCGGGGATTCATCCACCTTAATGTGTGCCAATATCTTTAAACTTCCTCTTTCCTGATACAAACATGTTCCAGAATAACAGTGTAACCCTCCCCTAACTCTCCAGCCTTCACAGCTCTCTCCCTGGTGAAAACCAATGAGAAGTAATCATTTAGGACCCCACTCATATTCCCAGATCCAGACACAGATTTCCCCATTGGTTCCTCAGGTTTCACCTACTCTTTCTCTACCTACTGTCTTGTTTCTAATATATTTATAGAAGGTTTTGGGATGCTCCTTAATCCTGCTTGCCACAGCCATTTCATGTCCTTTTTTTGCCTCCTAACTTCCTCCTTAAGTTCTTTCATGTATCCCCTATAAACTTCAAAAGAACTCATTTGATACTAGTTGCCTATAGCTGGCATGTGTTTTCCTGTGATGGCAATCTTCTGCTCACCACACTAAGAAATTTGTCCTCAGTAGCAATATCATAGTGGCTGCACATTGTACTCTGTTTCCAAAAATCAGCTGCATTGACCTCAATGACTTTCAGAATGGAGTACAATGCACAGCAGCTGCAATATTGTGCATTTAGCTCAAGCAGCTGAGAATGAATTTCTCCCCATTACCACCATTTTTGATCCATGTTCTTTGAATACACAATGGATTTCAATCTTGGAAATTTTAATTAATTAATTCTAACAACTGTTTTCCAGACTGCAGTTCCCTTAATGTGAAAATGTGCTTTCTGCATTCTCTCTTAAATGCCCCAGTTCTAGTTTTATGAATGTCTTTTTATTCTAAATACGACAATCAAAAGAAATAGACTTTGTCAAATAGATTTTTCTCACTTAAACAGCTTAACTAAATTACCAATCTTCTAAACTAAACATTTTTCCAAGCAATCTTCCAATGCTAACTCTCAAGCTGTGGTATCACTCTAGTGAATTGTATTGTGATATCTCAAAGTCCAATTTACCTCCCCTGAGTTGCGGTAGATAAGGGTAAAACAAAAAGTTTTCATCAAATTTTAATTCAGTGGTTATCTGAATGATTAGTGGGAACGTCTATTTTAACAACTTTCACTTTCTTCGATTAACATATCTATATTACATTGATTTTTAAAGATATTTCCGTTTGCTAGAATCTTATTTTATTTCATGGGCAGGAAATCTCCATTTGCCCAGAAATTAATAGAATCTCATTGCAAGTGCCATGGATTCAATTTCTTTTCTCAGCTTCAATATTATTACTATCATACTGCACAATTGGCAACGGTAATTGTAATTAGTGAATCAATGAATAATAGGGAGTATTTGGGACATTGCATATTTCAAGACTATTGCTCTGTCTCCTCCTTAATCAATAAGATAAGGAGAGAAACAGTGCTCATCGATGTTTCTGCAATCTGATTGGTTAAAGAGATGCACCATTATTTGACTTATTTAAATAGATTCCAGATGTGCTGCACTTTTTTGACTGCTTGGCAAAAACCCACAAAATTATTACAAACAAGTGCAAGTAATAAAGATTGCCACTGACCACAAAATCCATCTTATTGGGCTGAGACTTTAAAAGATCCATAATAAGCTTGAACACTTTTGTTTTGGTTTGATTATAAAACTTTCAGCTCCAAGATCTTGCTTACCCTTGAAAACACCCCTTGCATCACTTGTATGATGTCATTAAAAGTATGTCTGGTCCTTCCACATCAGACTGTTAGAAATTTGCTCTGCAAAATGGTAATGAGTGTCTTTTAATACAACTAATAGCTCGTGGTTTTACTGCAAGATCTGCCTCCTTCTGTCACAGATTTCATAATTAATCTAATGTTCAATTACCTTCCATTGTCTGATTGTATTGCCTTACAAATACTTTAAAATACACATAATCTTGGCTAAGTGCTTTCCCCTTGCAACATTGCAAACATGAAAAGGATACTGGGTCAGTTAGTCAAGTCATACTGAAATGAGAAATTTCTTTACACAGGAGGTTATACATCTTTGGAATTTTCTACCTCAGAGATTTGTGGAGGCTCAGTTGTTCAGGCTCTGGCTAATAGATTTTTGAACACCAAGGAAATGAGAAGATATGGGGATCAGGTAGGAAATTACACTTGGGACAATGGTTCATGACCTTCTGAACAGCAGTACAGACTTGAAGAACTATATGAACTACTCCTGCTTCAATTCCTTGTACTCACCTTTTTCAGCATTTCTGTTCAATGAACACAATTAACATAAATAGACATGGACTTAGAAATTCTTTCACATAGTACAACTTCTTTTGTGTGCCATACAAAAGTGCTTAATCAAATAGCCAGTCTCCTTTACATGCAGAACGCAGTTTGCTGCATTCATTCTGAATCCTGCAAGTATGCACACTAGATATGCAGTGATGCCAAATGACAAGCAATGCATGCTTTGGTGTAAATTTTACCTTGTTCAACCTTGGGTTGGGAACAATGATCTTAGATCTGAAGATAGCCTCCTGTTTTTGCATTGCTTAAAGAGTACCAGTTTATTTGGTCTGTAACCTGCAGGTAAGAGTGTTAATGTTCTGTCAAGTACTCTTTAATATATTTTTCATATCACTGCACTTCTGTCTCAACCTTTGTCTCACTACTAATGTCAGATGGGCACTCCTATTGCTTCTCCCACCCCACCACTAGAAACTAGCCTGATCACATTCACAACCACAACACCCAAACATCAGTCCCCTGCACAAACACTTTAAAAAAATGTTTCACCTGCTGAACTTGGCTTAATTGCTTCTCCAACCCTCCCAACTGATCACATCTGCAAATCTCTATAGGTCATTAACTCCTACCTTATTACAGCCCATCCAAGCACTCCACAACCAACCTGTTTTCCTCAGATAGCTCCAGAATGACACAGCATGCATTTTCACATGCAAGGACAATTCATAGAAACAGAACAGGACTAGGCTATTCATCACTTCAAGCTTGCTCTGCTATTCAGTATGATTATGGCTGATCCTTTGCTTCATTACCACATTCCCTCTCACTACCTATACCTCTTGACATCTCCTCCATAGATACATTCAGTGAACTCCATTGCATTTTGTGGCAGAGAATTTCACAGGTCCACTGAGTGAAGAAATTTATCTTCATCTCAGCCCTAAGTGTTTTGCCCAATATCCTGAGATTATGACCCCACCTTCTAGACCTCCTAGCCACAGCAAACCTCCCCCTTGCATCCCAACTGTTTAGCCCAATGAGATCTCCCCTAATTTTTCTAAACTCTCATGAATACATGACTAAGTGCATGATGCCTTCAGCCTCATGTTCAACAGAATCTTGCTACCAGAAGATTGCACACAGAACAGAGGAAGGATCCCCTTTGTGCAACGCTGGTTCAGCATACCCAGATTTGCAGGCCTGGATCTTTAGAGTGGGTCACTGTTAGAAGTATGTATTGGAATCTATGACAATACTTATTTAAAATAAATCACCTTTCAAAAATGGGAGAAGTTGTTCTCAAAGGAAGCTTTGCAAGAAAGATCTAAACTGGATCAATCCAATAAGTTGAAAATTTTAAAAAACTGCAGATGCTGGAAATCTGAAATAAAAATGGAAAATGCTGGAAACATTTAACAGGTCAGACAGCATCTGTGGAAAGAGAGGCAGAGTTAGTGTTTCAGGTACAAGACTGTTTCTGTTTCTACAAATGCTGCCTGTTTCCAGCATTTTGTGATTTTAAGTCCAAAATATTTAACACACATATCTATAAATTTTCCACCCGGTCATTGTTTATGACTAAAATTCTTATTTTTACAACAGTTTTTTGAAATTGTAATGGAAGTTGCTTGTTGTTTCATGATGTTGCAACTCATGATCATTCAAAAGACATTTCTAAATATGAACAAGGATACTTTACAATGAAGATATTAAGAAAATATCATAAAACAAGTTTAAGTTCCATTTAGTTTTCCGATAACTAACCTGATTTTCTGCACCTACATAATAGAACCGCGTTATAATAGAACACCCAGTAATAAATCTGTAGCTTTAAATGGAACCATTTGTTCTGTTATCATCCACTTTCAAAGGAAAGTTTCAAAAAAGTTAAACGTATTCCTCAGAAGAATAACTCAACCAACAGCCAATAAGAAGATTAGGTGACAGAAACTAAACTAAGGTAAAATACTGTAGATGCTAGAAATGCACACAATCCAAACAAATGAGGTTCATGCATATTGATTACTGCATCACAAAGTCAATGGACTTCAATAACATCAGCTGTTAACCTAACAAGACTGTAACAACTGTAAATTGTATAATAATATAACCTGCTCTTTTAAAGTGTAAACTTCACAGTCTTCATCACTCAATGAGAGAGGAAGGAGGATATCCTCATTTTGAAACCTCAGTAAAAAAAATAGATGAAGCACAACAGCCAGAATCATGAAAGTTGCACCAGATTTTAACGAAAAATTCTCATTCTTTAGTGGAAAGCAAATTTAATTATTGAAGTAATAACAACAATTATAATGCAAAAACTATCAAAACTGGAAAACAGCTTTGAAAATATTCCTTAAAATCTTAGCTGATGTTATGGCAATAGGCCACGAGCTTGTAGTAGCCTTATGCCAGGATCCTAAAACACACAAAAGCAGTGGAAATGTAATAAATTTTAGAAATTGCCCTCATTTCTGCAGGGAAGTTGTGCTTATTATGGATATGTACTGGTAAATGTTTCCAAACCGCATTATTAAATGTTTACACAAGTATCACAGTGACACTAAGGACAATGCCCTAAGAAACTCAAGTGGCATGTCCTGGGGCTGAGATGTTTCCATCACCCTCTGAGTGACATGACGACAGCCAGTGGAGAGATTTCCTCTTTAATTCTACCAGGGCTCCTTGAGACCACACACAGTCAAATGCTGCCTTAAAATTATGGAAGCCATTGACACTTAACCTCTGGAATTCGGCTTGTTTGTATCATTTCAATGCTCTATTAAGTATCCACTGTGACAGAGCAGTTGGAAATTTTAAAGCAATTATGCCTAGAAATTGGATCATTTAGTGCCACATTTCTGTGCACTATCTGGTTCAATTTCAGTTTTAAATAAAAAAGCATGATAGAAAATTGGACAAGCTCTGTGATTTTTTTCTTCTGAGACTTTGCTTTGTATTGAAAGCTGCTGCAAAAGTCCAGACTGTGCATCTGATATACACTCTGGACCTATGTAGCAGCAGATAAACACAAAGCAATGAATGGACAAGGCATACTTGTTCTGGCATCTTCATTCAGGCATTCATGGCTCTGTCAGAAACAGGTCTATCCAATAACTGTGAGGCCTGCTTCAGCATTAAAGGAAATCTTTAATGTCACAATATGCAGTCCTGTTGAAGGGTCTTGACCCAAAGCAGACTCCAGACTACTTACCTCATTCTCCCTCAGCCCCAACTCTCCATTTTCCTGCCACCATCCCCAACTCCATCCTGCCCTGGTAACAAGTTCATTACCCTCACCCAATATCTCCCTGCCTATCAGTATGGTGTCTGACTAGCCATCACCATAAAAATGTTCTTGCCCACTGACCAAACAGGGTGCCTTCCAATTTCTGGACATTGTTCTTCAATTGATAACACAGAAGCAATATCTGTACATTACATTTAGAAAAATCTTATTAGTTTCCCATAAATGGTGATTCTTTATGGCTGCAAAGGGTGCCAAATAATGTCAAAAGCTTTTAGTTTTTCCCATTGCTCTGTATTCAATTCAGAATGTTTACAATTATTATGCCATAATGAATTGCGTCAATGTCATAAATGGGCTTGAATAATGCATCAGAAAGTACTTTTTTTAAATGTTTATATTCATTAAAAATATTTTTAAAAATATTTGTCTGAAGTATTTCTGTTTTTTTGGCCTTTCCCAGAATATTACAGAACACTGGAGTGGAATGAGGTTGATGATACATATACCAGAGACAGTGCTGGTGTCTCTCCAATGATTTGAGGTAACTGCTGTTAGTACAAGTCTCAGAAGCATATTGGAGGGAAAGAATCACTGCTATCTGGTAGACCATGAACTCTGTGCTGACTTTGAGGTCCTGGTCTTCAAACAGCCTTATCCTCAGATGGCTGAAGACAGTGTTGGTGCACTAAAGGCTATAGTGAATTTCATCATCATTGTCTGCATTCATTGAGGGGTAGCTGCTAAGATGTAGGAAATGGTCGGGTTAGGTGAGGATCTTTGTTTTGAATCCTCCATTGCACTTCAATGAACAACAACAATATCTTGGAGTTCAGCCTCCAAGCACATGCATTTGCAGTGTTCTGCAGCTTGACTACTGAAGTTGGGGTGACCTTGGTTCTGGAGTGAAGATGACGTAGGTTGGACAGTTTCCCATTAGTCCTGTGAAAAAAAGATCTACTCTGTGAAGGAGATTGTTGGAGGTGAGGTGCAGCACTGTGAGAAGCAAGATTGTAAGAAAATGTTAGTACAATGGTGCAGCCTTGGCTTGCACTGAGATTGGCTCTATTGTGAATTAGCTCTGTTGCAAGTCACCTTTGATCCTGAGCGACTGTCTAAGAAGAAGGTACACATACCATAAGAAGACTGGGCAGGTTTGATAGGCTGCTTCTAAGTGATATTTTTCCATGCTCATAATTTGGGATTATTGCAGCAAATTACCACGGATATTACAGCTGAACTACGCACTGTTAACCCAGATGCCAACAACAATGTGACTCAGAGTCCAGGCTATACCATCACCATACATTTCATGCTGCAGCATCCTATAAAACTACAGCATCTTAACTTCAGTGACTGAAGTTAAGGTAGTTTTATGTTGTACATATGCATGCCTTAATCTCAGAATGTTACCTCACCACCCCCAAATTCCCACTTACCTTTGTGTATTGATGAACATTAATGGAGTGTAAAATAATTCAAGACTTCACAAACATATTTGACCTTGAATGTAAGTGTTACTTCAATCATAAAACAGTACAAATGCCAGCACAGGAAGTGGTCGTTTAACTTTCTATGCCTATAGTAACTCCACATAGAATCCATTATTTTAATCCATTTCCAGCTTTTTTCTATACTTTTCCTTTTCAAGTGTTTTATTATATTCTCTTTCATATATCTGAAAATGAGAACATAAGAAATAGGATCAGGAATAAGGTATAAACAGACCCTCAAGCCTGCTAAACCATTCAATAATATTGTGGCCATTTTGCTGTTGCCCTTGAATCCACTCGCCAAGCTATTCCCCATAAATCTTGGCTCACCTGTAATCAAACATTTGTCCAAGTCAGCCATAAATACATTTCAAGGACTCAGCCACCACAATTCTGTGAAGATCCCAAAGTTTCAAGACACTCTGAAAGAAGAAATTCTTCCTCATCTCTGCCTTAAATGGGTGATCCCTTATTCTGAAACTATGTCCTTCATTCTAGGTTTCGCCATCAGAGGAAGAATCCTCCAGGATGTACCCTGTAAGGCTCCTTCACCTTTACCTCAAAGCAAGGTCAGCCCCCTTTACATACTAGATGTTCATCTAGTTGGCAGACCAGCTGATTGTTTGGAACAGCACTCAATGTACCATGATTTGGTTTGCTAAGACTGTATTTCAAAAATAAGGGCCAGGTTGCTGTACAGTTACTTCTGGCAGAGTTCCAGCAGATTGAGATAAATGCAGGCCAAATGTTCCTTTCTCCAAAAAAAAATTTCTGCAATAAAGTAACAAAAACTTAAATTAAAATATGGTTTCAGCAGTCCTGCGTGCATTCCAGTCCCTGTAGACCCCATCAGTGTATTTGACAGCGTGACATCTGGTTAGATTGAGGACAAGGCTTAGTCAGCTGTCACGGCTGATAAAGCGTGCTGCTGTCTGCAAAACCTTGCCAATTGTGTCTGTCTGGTGTCTCCAACACAAATGTTGTCTCAGAGTGATTCCACTCAGTTCATGAGCAGGACTTAGTCTTTGTTGATTTGGGCCAGGAAAATTATTAAGAGAAAAAGAACATCCATACTGATTTTATCTGGAGCTGCCAAGATGTTAGCACTATGGTCCACCTTCTGAGTTGTAAATCTTCTATGATTCTGCCATTTCTTCAATTTAAATATGGGCATTTTTATGGGATTGAAGCAAAATTGGAGACTGGCTTCATGAGCTGACAGGCACAACATTAGACCAATTGAGAAAGGCAAGGCTCCAGCAAACACTCAGGTCACAACGAATACAACCAGACAATTATTTTACAATGTGTTGAGATCCATAAAGCTCAAATGAACAACCTCAAGAAAACACACAAAATAAAACCTGGAACACAGAACAGTACAGCACAGGAACAAGCTCTTCGGTTCACAATGTTGTGCCGAACTAATTAAACTAGTAATTAACTGCCTAACTAAACTAATCCCTTCTGCCTACACAAAGCCATATCCCTCCATTGTTTGCATATTCATATGTCTATCTAAGAGCCTCTTAAACACCTCTATCTTATATGCCTCCACTACCACCCCTGGCAGCACATTCCAGGCACCCACCGCTCTCTTAAAAAACTTATTTGAACTTCTCCCCCCACCTTAAAAGTATGCCCTCTAGTATTAGACATATTAACCCTCTATCTATGCCTCTCATAATCTTATAAATTTCTATCAAGTCTCCCCTCAGCCTCTGCCACTCCAGAGAAAACAACCCAAGTCTGTCCAACCTCTCCTTATGGCACATGCCCTTTAAACAATGTAGCATCTTGGTAAACCTCTTTTGCGCCCTCTCCAAAGCCTCCACATTCTTCCTATAATAGGGCAACCAGAAATGAATGCCGTACTCCAGATGCGGTCTAACCAGAGTTAAATAAAACTGCAACATAACTTCCTGACTCTTGAACTCAATGCCTCGACTAAAAAAGGCAAGCATGCCATATGCCTTCTTTACCACCCTATCAAACTGTGTACCCACTCTCAGGGTGCTATGGTCTTGGATCTCTGGATCCCTCTGTACATCAACATTATTAAAGGTTAAAGGGTCCTGCCATTAACTGTGTACTATCTCTTTACATTTGATCTCCCAAAGTGCAACACCTCACAGTTGGCTGCATTAAACTCCATCTGCCATCTCTCTGCCATATCCGCAACTGATCTATATCCCACTGTATCCTTTGGCAACCTTCTGCACTATCCACAATGCCACCAATCTTTGTATCATCTGTGAACTTACTAACCCACCCATCCATGTTTTCATCCAAGTCATTTACTGTATATAGATCACAATCAACAGAAATCCCAGTACCAGTCCCTGCGAAACACAATGAGTCATGAACTTCCAGCAAGAATAAGTCCCATTGACCATGATCCTCTGTCTTCTATGGGCAAGCCAATTCTGAATCCAAACAGCCAAGTCACTGTGGATCCCATGCATCTTAATCTTTTGGATGAGCCTACTATGAGGGTCCACGTAGATAATATCCACAGCACTACCTTCATCAATCACATTCGTCACCTCCTCGAAAAACTCAATCAAGTTAGTAGGACATGACTTGCCCTGCACAAAGCCATGCTGACTGTCCCTAATTAGGCCATGGTTTTCCAAATGCTCATAAATCCTATTCCCATGAATTCTATCCAATAGCTTCCCTACCAGTGACATGAGACTCATCTGTCTACAGTTTCCAGGATTATCTCTGTTCTCCTTCTTGAGCAACAGAAATTACAACACAAAGTATTGGGAACTTTTTTTTTAATCTTTATTCGATTTATTATCAGAAGATAGCTTCAGTGTCACTGCCCTGAGTCATGCAATACTATAACCTTACTTTAGATAAAGCTGGAGCACAATTACATTCACATCAGCCAAGTCTTCTGAAGGCCCACAGGTAGTTACTCGCCATAGGTACCTGCCTGCCAATATTCTGAGCAGCTTCTGTTGATTCTGCAGGGCCTCTACTGCAACACTAAGCAATCTATATCTACCCAGTGACCCATGCAGAACTGATAGAAGATGGCAACTTAGACTACTGATAAATGGAGGCAAATCCAGGCATTCTGGCCAGCAGCAGGAAAGAGCTGAATATGACTGAGCCATTGCTCGCAGTCTATCCTGGTGCCCTGGCCAGGAGGAAAAGGTGCCCAGCAATAAGTAGCTATTCCCCAGCAGGGCAGAGTTAGAGGGCAAAGGAAGGGCTGGCCTGAGCCCAAAGAAATGCCAACCAAGAAGGCTGAGATAGTCGTGTCACAAACCTTTTCCACCACCCCTCCACCATCCAATCTGCTGCACTCAACTCCTGATTCCTTGGGCTAAAAGCTAAGCAACAGCCAAAGAGAGCAAGAGTTCAAGAGTCCCTTTGAATGCACCTTACTGTATATACTTGACAGCTGCTGTTGAACCACATTGATCTCAGGTTTCATACAAGCCAGTTGATTAGTAATTATTACAGGCAAGGGCACTTGAGATTGCATGGATAAAATTAATAGCTCATTATATGAGAAAATACCACAACTTAGAAAACAATTATAATGGCTTCTCATACTATCTGGGACATTAAAAAAAGTGCAAAAGTCACCAATGCAATGCAGTTTGACTAATCTTCCCAATGTTCTTTGGGAGTGCCAGGAACAGACATGAGTTGCCATTTACTATTTCAACTAGTCATTTATTTCATTGAGATTTGTGCTATCTTGCTATATATAAATTAGCTGCTGTGTCTTCGACGTAATGAAAATGACTACACTTGAAAAGTACTTCATTGCAATGTCATGAAAAGTGCTATCTAAATTCAAGTCTTTCTTTTCTTAGTGCAAAACAAACATATAGGTTCCTGAAAAACCTTGTACATATTTCGATATATATATTTTACTTTCTTTGTAACAGAGCTTCAGAAGATTTTTTGTTACAATTGAGTTTATTACTCATTTTTCACTTTTTATTTCACATATTCTATTCTTTGGTCAGGAACAGTGAATTACAAGATTGAGCTTCCCTATGTCATTATCCACCCTATTTCTCCATTATAGCCTATCTGCAACAATAAACTCAGGAGGGTTGCAATGGGGTGCAGGATGAATTAAACAGGAATTTTAATAATTTGATTATCTAAAGACCAATGTTATATCCTTAAGATGTACCATACAATATAAATTGCTTCTCGATTCTATATGAATTTGTTTCAACTCATTTAATATGGCGATGTTCCCAGCTTCAAATCATTCTTTATGGGAGAGCTTACAAACTACATGCATATAAAAAATCCAACATGGTGGCACAGTGTGGCAGCTAGTAGAGTCACTGCCTCACCACGCCAAAGATCCAGGATCAATCCTGATCTTGGATGCTGTCTGTGCGGAGTTTTCATATTTTCCCTGTTTCCTCCCCATCCCAAAGATGTGCAGGTTGGTAGGTTATTTGGCCACCCCATATTGCGCCTATTGCATAGGTGAGTGATTAAAATCTGGAGGGGAGTGATCTGAATGTAGGATTAATGTACATGGGTGGCTGCTAGCTGGAAGGGCCTGTTTCCGTGCAATATCTCTTTATGACTCTGTGTGGATTCAAGTAGATGTCATAGTCGTTACTGCATGTATCAGATAACTGAACCTTTCTCAATTAAACACAGCAGATATACTGTGACCCTGTCATTTTTCAAGCCAATGTTCCAACTTAACTAAAGTGCTACATCCATCATGCAGTCAAAATAATGTGCTGAGCAACAATAATTTTTAAATGTCAATGAACAACTAATGAGAATGAGAAAGTTACAAAGTAGACTGAGCAGTCACTTCCAGATCAACTCTAATTATTTTTGCTATTCGTTATTTCCAATAATTTAAGTAGGTAATTATGCTGTGAAATTAGCTGACTTCAGATAATAGCATAAATGAAACAGATGGAGCATGTGCTTTGAGAGTCCCTGGCCATTTCTTCAATAGGTCAATGGAGTCAGGGATAGTTCCATTAGCCTGAGAGCTAGTTCACATTGTTCATATTTTCAAATGAAGGGAACATGTTAGATACAGGGAACAAGAGAACTACAGGTCTATCAGTTTGAAATGTATTTAGAAAGATGCTAGAATGGCTCATAAAGAAAAAAGTCATCAGAAAAGGGAAAATAGAAAATCACAATGTACTTCTAGAATAGTGATTTTCAACCTTTCTCATGCTGCGGCCCCCCAGAACATGTCCTTGTTAGATGGCGGACCCCCAAAGCCCACAAAATCAAACAATCGATAATTCATGCATACAACACTTAAATTACTGCACACAGGCCCTATTGAAATAGTGATTATTTCAATCACCAATAATTACCAGTGGTGTCTTTCAGTGTTCAGTTCAATATGAAGGTTGTGCCTGTTTTGCACTGCAGAGTTTGTCCAAACGTAGTGGTATGTGCGACAAACATATGCATTGTCTTCCTCAATATTCAGTCTTGATCTGTATTTGGTTTTCATGGCAGTGACTGCAGAAAATGCTATTTTGCACAAGTAAGTGGTTGCAAATGGTAACAGAACATTGACAGCTTTGCCGGACAGCAGTGGATACTCCTGGGAACATGCTATCCAGAACGACAACAGTGACATTTGGTTGAATTACAAGTACAAAGTCCTGTCAGATGACAGTTCAGCCAATTCTTCTTGTTCACGTCCAGTTAAATCAGTAAGCATGCATTCAAACGGATTTCAAATCCAATCAAACATGCTCCTGTCATCGTTGCCGAAATACTCATGGAAATAATGTGACAGCTGTTGAATATGGTTCAAAACGGTGCTCGCAATAGCCTCTGTCTTAGTCTCGTTCACTGTCAGAAAGTCAGCCAGCAACGGAAACATATCATAGATGCCTTGCTCACATCTTCCCTTCCAGGTACGGAGTTTTTTCTGGAAGGCATTGATTTTGTCATGCGTTTTCAGAACATTTGAGCCAGGTCCTTGCAATGATAGATTTAAACTGTTCAAAATGTTGAAAATATCTGCAAGATAAGCTAATCTGGCAACCCACGTCTCATCTGTCAAGAACTGTGCCAATGATCCATTATGCTCATTTAGAAAAATGAGCAGTTCATCTCACAATTCATATACACGCTGCACAACGCGGCCTCGTGACAGCCATCTGACTTCTGTATGTAGCAACAAATGCTTATGCTTGGCTTCCATTTCACAGCATATGTTTTCAAACAAATGATGATTGAGCAGCCTGGCTTTGATAAAGTTAATTATTTTAATGCACATGGAAAACACATCCGCAAGATTTTCATCCATATCCTTTGCAGCCAAAGCCTCACGGTGAATCATGCAATGGGTTGCTGCTACATGTGGAGCTACTTCTTTCACTCATACGACTAGACCTGACTTCTGTCCCGTCATTGCAGCAGCACCATCCATGCATACTCCAAAGCACTGTGTCCACGCCAATGCTGATTGTACAAAAAAAGTGTCAAGCACACGGAAAAGTTCTTCACCAGTTGTACGCCCTGGGAGCGCCTTGCAAAACAAAAACTCTTCCAAAGCCTCTCCTTCCCAGCAATATCGAACATAAACCAACAACTGAGCAGCACTGGCAACATCAGTACTTTCATCGAGCTGAATCGCAAGTCTGACACTGAAGACATGCTATCAGCTGGCTCTGTATATCTTCCGCTGTATCGCCAATTCTTCTGCTTACTGTGTTATCAGACAGTGGAATGGCTTTCAGTTTTTGACTGGATTCTTTTCCCAGTACAACTTCGCACGTATCTACTGCTGCAGGCAGTATAAGCTCTTCTCCAATTGTGTGAGGCTTTCTGGAACATGCTATTCGTAATGCTACGAAATATGATGCGTGAAGAGCCTCCTCATTTACAATGGCGCAGGCTGTCATTTTGCCTTTCTGCTTGAGGTACAGCTCCTTTTGCCGCTCAAAATATTCCTTCGGCTTACTGGCAATATCTGGATGCACTGTTGTTAAATGGCGCTTTTCATTTCATCGTTGGACAGTGTTTGCAACTTCGCTGGTTTCACTGCATCGTTGGACAGTGTTTGCAAACACACAACACAGAGAGGTTGGTCTGTATTTGTCCCCACTGCGATGAAGCCATATGAAATGTATTCTGGATCGTACTTGCATTGTCTTCTCTTTTGGTCACCCTTATCCCCTTCGTCATCAGAATCTTCCAGTTTCCGGTCAGCTTTCTCTTCAGAAATTTCTCCATATTCAGCAATACAGCTGGACAGTTTAATTACTATCACTGATAAACAAAATTATCAAAACTAATCTAAAATTTACACGCTTGCGCACTTTTCATTTAACAGTGATGTCACTGTGGCGTAAATGCATGGCAAGTAAGCAATATTATTAAGGCACACCAACAACATCACTCAGTCTTGCTAACACTACAGTGCACAACAGAATAGTAATGAGTAGTGAACACTACTGACTACTCTGACTACACAAATCAAATATTAAGCGGCAGCTTACCAGAAGGGAACACCGTCTAAGCCTCTAAGATTGTCGCCTATAACAGATAGAATAGATATGTCTGATTTTCTGATTAGTGGAAAACTGGAGCAAGCAAGTAAGCTACGTCTTTGTAACAGGTCGCTTTTCCATTTTTTTCTTGGCTTGCTCGCGGACCCCCTGGCAACCCGCCACAGACCCCCAGGGGTCCGCAGACCACAGGTTGAAAACCTCTGTTCTAGAACACTTGGTTGAGTCTAATTGATTCATCCTTTTTTTGAGAAGAGAAAAAGGTATAGTACAATACTTTTAGAAAGTCATATCACATAGGGTTACTTCATGAGATAGAGTCATGTGTTTGCAGTAGAAATTTAAAGTTCTAGTTTAGGAATGGGCTCCAATTAAAAGACTTTAGTCAGCTGATGTGGAGACATTGTGGATGCATGTCACTGATGTGTCACAGAGTTGCAGGGTCTCAAGCATAATGATAGGACTATGATAAGTAAGTTTGCAGATCATATAATTATCTGTTCCCATTTACAGAAAGAAAAAAATGTTATCAAATCTCAAAGAATTTAGATACACAAGGGAAGTGGAATGTGGTATTCAATTTAAGAAAGTGTACCAGATGCTCATTAGTAAGTCCAACATAGAATATATGATTTGCAGAACAGAGATCAGTGTGAGGTTGAAAAATAAAGTGCTGAAGCATGATAGTCAGGCATTCACAGTGCTAAACAGATTTGAAGGATCATTTGGTCTTTAATTGCTAGTCAATTTTGCATGTTTGTATGCGTAATAAGAAATACAATAAATAACTAGTAACAAATATTCAATGAGAAAAGTGCAATTTAGAGCAATCCAACAAATAAGATTATTTAAGTATGTCACTAACCACAGTGATAACTTCAAGAAGATAAAACTATAGAATCACTACTTAATCCAATAAATTCCTTATTGACATTTTTTTATTTATTCATTTTTCAGGATTTGGGTGTCACCAGCAAGACATTTATTGCCCATCACCAACTACTCTTGAGAAAGTGAGCCTTCTTGAACTAAGAATCATTAATGAAGAAAAAATGATCAACTGTAGTCAGACAAAAATTAGTCAGTAAAACACATAGATCAACGAGGTCTTTGATCCATGGTCTGTGCCAAATAATCCAATCTTAGATGTTGCAACTCCAGGTATGCTAAAATTAGCTTCAGCAACCTCATGGTTGGACAGGAATAAACTGTTTGGTCAGACTCATTGGGTCAAGGAACACACATCAATGAAAATATAAATCAGAACGATTCACCTTCAGTACGAGGGAAGATACGGACATACAGTTATGCAAATGATTATTTATTAAATACTTAACAGTGATAGTCTCTAGAAACTATTAGATAACCATGATTTTTCTAGACTATATTTAAACTGTGAATGCATTAAATATAGAAACTACATGAAAATCAGTTACCTGAGCACATGCAACACACATAGTTAATAAACAGCATAAGGTTTAACTACAATGTTAATAAGGTTTAACTACAAAAGTGTAGAAACAATTAGTAATTTAACCTTAAAGAGTATGACATTCAGATAAAGTTGTGTACCATAGCTGCCCAAAAATGTTACTGGAAACTGATAATACTTCAGCAGCAAGATAAAACTTATTTGCGGCATTACGATTTAAAATAATACGAAAATTAAATTAATATTCTTTTTGGTGCCTGGATGAGTGCAGCTCCTATAACACTCAAGAAGCTTAATACCATTCAGCCTACTTGTTTGGTACCCCATCTACTGCCCTAGAACTCCAGCCCCTCCATAATCAACATACAATGTCTGCAGTGTGTACCATCCACAAAATCATCATGTTGCCCCTATCAAGAAGGGCAAGGCATCAGACACATGGGAACACCACCACCTGCAATTTCACTTCCAAATAACACACTATACTAACTTGAAAATATATTGTCATTCCTTCATCACTGCTGGCTCTAAACCTTGGAACTCTTTACCAAACAGTATTGTAGGAGTCACAAGACAGACTGCAGATGCTGGAAATCTGGAGCAACATACGCAAGATGCTGGAGGTACTCAGCAGGTCAACCCTTTAGGTCAAGGCCCTTCATCAGAACTGGAAAGAAAGAGGGGAGATAGCAAGTATAAAAGGGTGGGGGGGAGCAAGAGCTGGCTGGTGATAGGTGAATGCAGGTGATGGGGGGAAAGTAGGTGGGTGGGGGATGGGGAGAGTGGGAATGGTGTGAGAAGGTGGGAGTGATAGGTGGGAGAGGCTGAACAAGCTGGAATCTGATAGGAGAGGACAGTGGACCATGGAATAAAAGGAAGGAGGTGGGAAACCAAGGGGAGGAAGGTGTGGGTGATAGGCAGGTCATGAGAGTGGGGCAGCAGAAAGAGAAGGGGTAAGGGGTCCAGAAGGATAAGGGGGGAGTGGTTACCAGAAGCTAAAGAAATCGATGTTGATGCCGTCAGGTTAGAGACCACGAAGGTGGAATATGAGGTGTTGGGAGTACCTTTACCAGAGGAACTGCAGTGGTTCAAAAAGGAATGCACAATAAATGTTGGTCTTGCCAACAATGTCCAGATATCAAAATAAGAATTTTTTTTAAAAATCACAAAAGCTGGACAAAAATGCTATTAGAACCAAAAATATATGCAAACACCCAGCCCTGCTGATACAAAGATCCACACAACAGAAGTTAAATGATCTGAATGAGCGTTTCTGGAAGACAATGTAATGAAATCCAAATACATTCCATTCAATTGTTTATTTTATTTAGCAGGTGACGCAGGCAGGGCTATATTTATAGCTCAACATTAGCTGCCAAGAAATTGGTGACGTGCTTTCTCCTTGAGCTGAGGTCTTTGTAATGATGGTGTTCTCACTATAGTGTAAAGGAATTTCAGAAAGTAACATAATATGTCCAAGGACTTACAAATGACAGTATGCCTGTGGCATTTCTTTTCTTGCTGTTGGATTGGGACGTTCCTTTAAAGTATAAAGAGCCCTGCTAGCATCCCATGACTGTGCTTTTGTAATCTTTAGCAAAGCAAACAGCTCTATTCCAAGTGATATAGTATTGTTAATGCTTCATCTTTGTACATTATTTCTCCTGATCCAACTCAGGCAGAGCAATGAGAAAACTGCGACCTTCCAACATTTTTATTTCTCACTTGGGGGATATCATCAATTTCCGTGTAAGCAAATTGAAGAGCACAAAAAAAGGGAAAGGGAAATGGAAGATATCTAATGCTTAATATAAACATTATTGTTTGACCAAACAACAGCTCTCTGGAGAACAGATATTCTCCACAGCATCCTAAACTCACTTGCTATCTGTAATATACATGTTGGGATTGAACCCCAATTTACAAAGGAAACTATGCATTTTTCTGATTGATGATGTTGGTCTTTCAATCATGTTATCCTGATTCTATGTGCCCCCAAAATGTGTCTCAGTAATGCTGACACATCAAAATCATGGTTAATTTTCCAACCTGTACAGGTCATAGTCTCACTAACTGAACATCCCTTCTTTTGCTCTCATGTTCATAAATCATAAAAACATGGACTTTTTTTTGAGGATGTAACAAGTGGAATGGAGAAGGGGGAACCAGTGGATGAGGTATATCTGGATATTTGGAAGGCTTTTGATAAAGTCCCACACAGGAGATTGATTACTAAGGTTAGAGAACATGGAATTGGAGGTAATGTATTGAAAGGAATTGTGAGTTGTTTATTGGACAGAAATCAAAGACAGTGAATAAACAGATCCATCTCAGGTTGGAAGACTATGACTAGCCAGGTACTGCAAGGATCAGTGCTTTGGTCCTAGCCATTCACAATCTGTTGGGCAAGGGGACCAGGTGTCATATTTGCAAGCAATGATACTAAATTAGGTTGAAATGTGGAGGAGGATATAAAGAATCTTCAAAGGGATATGGACAAGCCGACTGAGTGGGTGAGAGCAAAGCAGACAGAAAATAATGTTGAAAAATATGAGTATTTGTTAAATGGCGAGGTATTGGGTAAATGTTGATATTCAAAGGATCTAGCTGTTCTTAGACAAAATCCACTGAAGGCCAAAAGGCAGCAAGCAATAAGGAGGACAAATGTTATGTTAGTATTGATGTCAGGACAAAGGAAGTCTTATTGCAAGTTTATCGAGCCCTGGTGAGACCACATTTTCAGCACTGTTTACAATGTGGTCTCCTCTGTGAAGAAAGGATGGACTTGCTATGGTGGGGGGAAGGGTGCACTTGGTGGTGGTGCATCAAGATATACTAGACTGATTCCAGAGATGGCAGGTTTGGTGTTAGTAGGAAAGGGTGGATGTTTACATTTATTCTGGGCCTGTGATGTGTGGTCCTGTACTCCTCATTCAGGGGAGGAGTCCAGGACCAGGCACCACAGGACCCAAATAAGGGGTAGGCTATTAGGATTGAAATGAAGAGAAACTTTTTCACTCAGAGGGTAGTGAACTGTTGGAATTTCCTATCCCAGATAGCTAAGGAGCCTCAGTTGTTACATTCATTCAAAACACAAATCAATAGATTCCTGGAGATAAAGGGAACCAAGGGTATGCGGATAGAGCTGGAAATGGTAGAAGATCAGCTCGAACCGCAGTGTGTCCTTCACCTGTTCCTATTTCTTATGTTCTCATGTCTGCCTTGGAATTCAACCTGTCAGCAGCACAAAATGCACTATGTGGTGGGTACAATGTATTGAAATTCTACTTCCAAAATTCAGATCTATTGCTACTGCTAACAAATTCCAGTCCTTAGATTTGAAAAGCACCAGTGGACCCAATGAACAATAATCATTCGGTATTTCAACTATTTATGCTGCATTGTGAAATACTTTGTCTTTCAACTTCAAACTTAGCTTTACAACAGTTACTTTTTCTAAACTTTAATCTTCCTGTAATGTGCAATCTTCTAGCTTAGAATTTATATATAGAGTATATTGTGATTACCTCTGAAACAGTTGCTGCTTTAGTTTGGAAAAAATAACTGGCAAGCCTGGCAAACATATTGCATACACAGTTCAATCATAACACTGAAAAAGAACAGAATATGTTTATCAATATTAAGACTGACCCTCTTTAAAAGGCTCATAAATCTAAGACATTGCAGTATTTACAATAGATTCCTAGTAGTAATTCACAATATAGCAAGTATTAGATATCTGTTGTAGTATTACAGTAAAATTCCAATAATGCTGTATGCTACGGACTTTGGTGACTGATTGGCAGATTTTCAAGACCATTGGACGTTATTTCTTTTAATACAAGTTTTTATGCAGTAAATTATGATTAAATTTTCCAGTGGACCAGGTAGGTTGAAAGGGATCATGGGGACCAGGGCCCCTGTGTTTTAGAGGGCGAGCAGGAACCAGGGCTGCAATGAGCATAAGGGAAGCACTGGAACTGGGACCATGGTGAAAGGAAAGGGAGCACAGGAATCAAGTGCTTGGCATGCTAGAGGGTGTGGAGGAACTGGGTCTTCAGGGTGAGCAGGAACTGGGGCTTGGTTGTGTTCGAAGGGGCGCAGCAAACATACCTGGTGAGGCAGATGCCAATCTATCAGGATTTCCGAATAATCAGATAGCAGACTGCTGGAGTTTTACTGTGGTAGGATTTCTCCAATATTACACCAAATTAATAGAAAATTCTAGGGGAAATCTGAAATAGAAACAGAAAACTTTGGAAATAACCTGAAATGTTTACTCTGTTTTTCTGTCTCCACAGATGATGTTTGCCATACTATTGTCAGCATTTTCTACCTTTAGATCCAAGCAGCACAATTAATGCATGTCTTTTAAAATGTTCCCAGCTCCAAATGAAATCGCTAATTCTGATTTATATATAGTATTGGCTGAGGCATTTGACTTGATTCTCCAATTATGTTCTAGATTCCTCTTCCTAAAGAGAATGATTAATTTTTGAGACCTGATCCAAGGATATTAGCGGATATAGATCCAAGGCTAAATGAACTAGCATAACCAAGGTAATCACAGCCAGTTTTAACCTTTTCCTAACCTGAAGCTCACACCAAAATATTTCAACAAGGGTCACAAGAGCAATCAGAAATGCAAATCCTAACCAATCTTTTTTTCTTTTTAGATCAGGGAAGCTGAACTCTAATGACTGCCCCACCAATGTCCAAACCAAAATTAATTGGCAATACACATAGGTGGAAGGTTTACCTTCTAGATGTATGACTTTCACAGAGTGTTTATCTCCCAAGGTCGTAAAGGGCTTTTAACATCAGAAACTCAGTAAATGTAAAGCTAATCTAATCTACCAGCTTTTTCAAAAAAATACTATTGTAAATTAAATTGTTCTCGCAGGAAGTAGCTAAAGCTCTAACAGAATAATGTAAATACAATCCTGTTGAGTTCTTAAAAAGGCCAGTGTTCCTTGGTCAAAAGTCCAGAGCAGAACATGGTATAACTAAGCAAGAAACAAAAGAAACCAAAGAAAAACTTACTTACCTTCACTATTTGTCCTGTTATTATATAACAGCAATGAAGTGTAAGTTCTGCTTGTCCATCCATTCTGCCCTGACTGATTTGTAGACTTCCATCCATCCAAAGCCTCAAGATTAAAATTTGCACCTTTCTGTCTAAATCTTTCCAACAATTAAATCCCTTCTCCCTCCCTTCTATGTTCTGGGAATCCCTGCCTAAATTCTCTTCTCCCTTAAGACCTTCAGCAAAACATACTGATTCAACCAAAGTTCTTGGGACAAGCACATTTATTATCAAAGATCTTCCCTAAAACACTTTAAAGCAAGGCCTCATCACCTGGTAAAAGGGATATAAGTGTACCCATGACATTGTTCAAAACCCAATTTATCCTGGTCTCCTAACTAACATTTTACATCGTATTATATAAGTATTATGATTAAAAATCTCTTATCTGCTCATCCATTCATTTTCTTTCTGTGGGATATTGTTGAGTCCAAATTAACATCTAAATTCACAGGCATAACTGTGAGTATATTTCAAAAAGTAATTCTCTACATGAACTCTTCTGTAGAGAAGTCAGCAGTAGTTTACACATATCGCAAAACTTAGTGGCATGACCAATTAATTTATCAATTCTTATATCACTGCCTCCAAGAGAAATGTTGTCCAGGAGAGCAGATCTTCCAGATGTCCTTTGAATAGATCTATCTGAGACTACGGGAGGATCACCATTTGAATGATTCCTTTAGAACAATGGTAAACAGATTTACAGGAAAGCAGGAATAAAAAACTGAACTTTTGTTTCTAAGTTAAGATATATCTGATTTTTCAGTTGCATCTTAACTAATGTATTGGCTAATAATAGATATTTTGCAGTTCAGAAACAAAAAAATGGCATGGTGGAAGTGTTTACTGTATACTGTCACCTTAATTAAAACATATTTGGAAATCATCAAACACAAAAAATAGACTAACAGTGGTTTCTAAATCAAACCCTCAACTTGCAGACAGGGACACAGCCATTACAAAAGAGTGAGGGTACCCTCGTGAGAACAGTGACAGATATCAATGTTGAGAAAAATATTGAGAGTAAAGACATAAGATAAGGTATCTTTATTAGTCACATGGACATCGAAACACACAGTGAAATGCATCTTTGCATAGAGTGTTCTGGGGGCAGCCCGCAAGTGTTGCCACACTTCCGGCGCCAACATAGTATGCCCACAACTTCCTAACCCGTACGTCTTTGGAATGTGGGAGGAAACCGGAGCACCCGGAGGAAACCCACGCAGTCATGGGGAGAACAAACAAACTCCTTACAGACAGCGGCCTGAATTGAACCTGGGTCACTGGCGCTGTAATAGCGTTACGCTAACCGCTACACTACCATGCCTGCCCAGCTATAACAGTTATACAGCACTCAGGAAACTCTTTCCTCCTGGTGACCTGTCATCCATGTTCCACATCTTCAGCTTTTCTTCAGAAGGGGCAAGAAAATAATATTCCTCTTTATTCCAAAATGCATGAGATGAGGACATGTGCAACAAAATTAGTTTTGATAAAAGGCCAAAACTGATGTGTGGTTCAGGACTTTTGTATAAAGGCATCCCTGGGTTGCTTTTGTAGGAGATACCAGTTGAAGAAATTGCGAAATCTTAAAAGTAGTCCCTCAGTTGCAAGTGCAACTTTAAAGTTTACTTGAAGTGCATATGTAAGAGATTTTGTTGATTGAAAAGGACATAGAAATTTGTCTAAGCAACAGAAAAATCACCATCATGCAGACAAAAATTGCATTAAATGTGCATGAAACCATTTTGCACACTCTATTAACATTAGTCATTCATGATGAATGTCTTTTTGGTGCGAAATTTTCTTATACCCTAGTGGTTTTTTCTTGGTATTCAATTTATCCAAATGATCCAACACATCAGTCAAAATGATTACTAGGGCACATCACTCACAGAAGAACCAGGTTTTACTAATGCAGAAGGCTCCACAACTGGGCCAGAAATATTTCTCCTGCATTCATAAACAGAGTGCTGCACAGCTTTTTTTTCAAAACAAACCTCAAGTAAACTGATTCAAACTGGGGTCTCAATGACAGGTGGTTTCAAAGTTCATCAGATGAGAAATGAGTAAAAGACAGGAGAAAATCATTTGACAGAAAAGGTAGCAACCAAAATATTATCCACCCAGATTTCACAGGGAGCTAACCTCTTATAAACACTTCTTGCTACAGCAATGCAAGACTGGTTGCAGGAGCAGGCTACCCCTCCATAACGTAGTCCTCACTCATGTCTGTACGTCACAAAGCTTTAAATACAAGTTCACACACGTGCCTGTACTGCTCTCAAATGCGAGGTCATCCTTACTCTCAAAAATTCAGTCTCGTGATCCTTCCAGGCTACCTCTGCTGACATATAGCATATATAAATTTTAGCAGTTCACAGCCACATTATACAAGTCAAAAAGATTCTAAACATTCAACATTTGGTTGAAATGACTTTAATATTCAGAGCTGTTGACTGTCTCTCTGTCCTTGACATATTAACTTCTACTCTGTTCTCAGTGTGGTAGGGCCTTGGATGTTTAGCCTGTAGGTGGCTTTGACAGGGCTGCGAAACCCATGCATGTCATGATTGTCAGAGCTGATGGGCCACCTGCACTCTTTCTATCCACCTCTGTTCTTAAGTCAGTGGTTTCTGCTGAGCATCTGTCTTCAGATGCCTATAGAGCTGTTCCTTTTCCCTTTGGGAATGATGGAGGTTCCAATCAGGAACCCCTTATCTTTGTCCTTAATTAGCTCCTCAGTCTCCTGGTTATTCTCATCAAACCAGTCATGGTTCTTCTTGGTGGTGAATCCAAGAGTTCTTTCACAAGTCATCAATTGTGGCGGACTTCAGGGCAGCCCATACACTGTGGACCCTCTGCAGCTCCTGCTTCTGATTGCAATCCAATGACTGCTGGCTGGAAGAATACCTAAGGTTGCAATAAAGGAGCAGATTTATCATGTCTCCATTAGAAGTCATGATCTAAATCACATTACCCTTATTCGCAAAGCAAAGCGTATTGGGTAAGAAATCAAACCGCCTGGCAACCATTAATTTAGAAGTTAAATGGAATCAAACTTTTCAAGGAACGAAAGTGGAGGAAAAGAAAGAAAACAAAAGCACAAACAAAATCACAGTGAGAGTGGAAATGGCTATCAGCTCTCCCAAAACAGTAAGGTTCCATTCCATGATTTGGTTCAGGATCTGCACTGTTACTATACCCTAGATTTCAGCAGGGGCACTGTTTTTGGTCTCAGATGATCCTAGTTAAGGAAAAAGGCATGAATAATTGTTCTTGTCCCTGACTTCTGCCTATTACCTCTCAGCATACATTAGGTAAAGAGAAGGTCTAGTGTGGCATTGTTGATATCACGATTGAAAAGCCCACTGACTCATGCTATTCAGTTAAAAGGCTGGAATGTCATGGAATTAATCCCAGCAGGGATTTAATGGTTCCCCTTGAAGTGAAATGGAAAAGGTTAAAATTGGAGGGTAAATGAACAAAAGTGGCTAATATAAACACAAACTATTTTATACTCACCACAACCATTGAAGGACAACACAACTGCAGGAAATCACCATCAAACTACTCATGTATAACATAAGCCACACATTGCTTTGGTTCTCATGTAGAACACAAGATGTTACAGTCTTATGCACACTCTGAAGTTATTGATTACATGATTATGAAAGCTTTAATTGATTACATCACAATCAATGCTTTTAGCAAGCACATCATTGAGATACAGCATAAAGGGTGCATCATTATCCACCATGACAACCATCAGGTAGCTGCAGGTAAGAGCATATGAGCCTTGGAGTACCATTTTCTTTTTCCAAGTTGTTCAGTTTGTAAGTGTACCAGCTAATGTGGAATTGAGTTTAATATTTCAAGCCTGCGGTGGTAGATAATGTCAGCCAAAGGGTCTTTTGTGCTTACTTTGAAGGGAAAATCAAATAGCCACTTTCACCCTTGTGACAGTTGTCCATTTCTGAAGTAAAGTACATAAGTATGGCTGCCAATGAGTTTAGGCTCTGAGCAAACCCTTATGATATTCTGGCTGAATAACTCAATTCCACATTAGCTTGTACATTTATCAGCTGATCCATCATGGACATTTTATTAAAAAGAAGTATATTTTGAAATTTAAGTGACTTCTCTGAATTGGATATTAAAATCCAGGAGAATGCATAAAACAAGACAATGTCATATCTAAACCAAGGAATACTGAAAATATGCAGCAAGGCCATTAGAATCTGAAAGAAGACAAAAGCAGAAAAGATGCAATGTGCAGGAAACTTGAAAATAACAGCAGAAATGCTGGAAACATTCAGCAGGTTAGGCAGCATTTGTAGAGAAACTAACAGAATTAACACCAACTTTGATGAAGGATCATCAACCTGAAATGCTAACTGTTTCTCTTTCCACAAGGGCTGCCTGGCCTGCTGAATATTTCCAGCATTTTCATTTTTTTATTTGTTAAAGAACACAAACATATTCATGTCCTGAGTGAAATTCTTTTTATATGGGATCAAACAATAACACAAAGTTGGAAAGAATGACATTATTGTATGCTATGTTCATGTATTTCTATATTTTTGTGTAAAATAAAACATCTTCACACAGCATCAAATAAAACTATAACGGGTACTTCTGCCAGAAATGTAGAAAGTTGAGTTGTCAAGCCTTATGCAACAGTAGCCTTGAAGATTCCCCAATGAAACTGCATCATGTTCGTCCAATTAAGCAGCAGTGTAGGCCATCCATAACGAACCAGCTTTTCACAAAGTCCCATTCACAGCAGCTGTGCTATTTAAAGGATTATTCAAGCACCTTTCAAATGGTTGTGGAGCATTTTCCAAAGGGATTTGAAGGAATCCAAGAGTGGATTCCAAGCTGCAAAAGCTGCTTTGGTTAAACTGTGCTCTCCTTTCTCCAGCTCTGCTGCCATAGTGCTTTAGTGGTGGGCCTGCTGGTTGTGCTGCACAAATGGGACGGAGCTAAAGTAGTGGGTTCATAGGCATCACAAAAAAAAGTCAGATGATCACAAGGAAGAAGAAGGGCTCATGCACCCAGGTTCTATTCCCTCAGAGCATGCACGCAACAAAGTTGTGACCTCAGATTCACTGAGAAGCAATGTATCCTGAGCCTAGGCTTTTCAAAGGCAATGGTGAGAAAGATCTGTAACCTTCTGCTGACAGTCAGCTTGAACTTCTAGGCCACTGGAACAGGAACATTTAAGCTGGCTCTGTACTGCATTAGAGACATCACTGATACTCCCCATACAAAGAAATGGATCTTCATTGCCTTCTTGAGTGGTGACTATCAGACTTCACGACACTGAGTAGAAGCTATCAATTATTGTACACATGTGGACTTCCCAAAGGTACATAGAATAGATAAATTGCACTCACAGTGCTTTAGGCTCCCTACAAAAATCCAGACCTCTACATGAATGCAAGGGTCCTTTATTCACAGGCAGTCCACTGTGCCCACTATAATTCAACTGCCTTCTTTAGCACCTTAAGCCTCTCTGGGTTTCTGCTAGTGTAACCATGTCATTATAAGGAGGAATGGGTCAAAAGAATCCCAATGTGAAGTGTTTACTGGGGCCTCAAGATCCTGTGCCAGCCCTGATCCAAAAGCACCATACAGTACATAGGAAAATATTGGTGCAGGAGTTGACTATTCAGTCTCTCACGCCTGCTCCATTATTCAGTAAGATCATGGCTAATCTTTTAACTCAGAGGCACTTTTCTGCACTAACCCCATATTACTTGATTCCTTTAATAGCTAAAAATCTATCAATCTGCCTTGAATATACATACTCAGTGATGGAGCATCCACAGCCTGCTTGTATGGAGAATTCCAAAGATTCACCACCCATTGAGTGAAGAAATTTCTTTTCATCTCTGGTCAAGCCTTTCTTCTGAGACTGTGAACCCTGGTTCTGGACATCCCAGCTAGGGGAAACATAATCCCCAAATCTAACCTTTCAAGACTCGTCAAAATTTTGTACACTTTCTCACCTTTCATTCTTCTAAACTCTAATGAGTATAGTCCAATCTGCCTAATCTCTCTTCATGCGACAAACTTGCCATCCCAGTAATCAATATGGTGAACCTTCACTGCACCCTCTCAATTACAAGTGTTCAAGATGCCAAAAAGCCAGTACCTGTTTGCTTTCCTTTCTGCTTTCTGAACTTGCATGTTAACTTTTGTGGTTTGTGTTCAGACACCCAGGTCCCTCTGAATACCAATACCTTTCAATATCTTACTTTCTGAAAAGTGTTCAGTCTTTCTACTTTCGCTATATTAGTTCCATCTGCCTTGACCCCATCCATTCACTTGACCTTTCTATATACCGCTGAAGCCTCCTGCATCCTCCTCACAGCCCATACCGCCACCCAGCTTTGCATCATTAGCAATCATGGCTTTATGACGCTTGATCACCTCATTCAAATCACTGATATAGACTATGAAGAGGTATGGCCCCAATACCTATCCCTTTGTCAACCCACTGGTCACAGCCTTGCAACCTGAAAGTGACACATTTATTTCTACTCTCTGTTTTCTGTCCTTTAACCAATCCTCAGTGCATGCCAGTATACCACCCCCAATACTGCACACTCTAATTTTGTTTGATAACCTCTTGTGTGGCATCATATCAAAGGCCTTCTGAAAATCTATATATATATATATATATATAGAAACTACTAGTTACAATTTCAAGGAAGTGCAACAGATTTGCCAAACACGAATTTGCTTTCAAAATCTCAGGCATTACCCAGTCCTATTGTGATTTCCAAATGGTCCTTTTTACTCCTTTCTCAATAACATATTCTAGCATTTTTCCTACTACCAATGTCTAGCTAACTTGTCCATAGTTTTCTATTTTCTCTCTCCCTCCCTATTTAAATAATGGAATTACATTTATTAACTTTCAATCTATGGGAACCATTCTAAAATCTGGACAACCAACACATCCATTATCTCCATAGGCAGCTCCCTCAAAATCCTAGGATGCAGGTCATTAGATCCAGGGTTTTTATCAGCTTTCAATCTGTGAAGCTTTTACTACAAGGACAGGCACAAAACATTTGCTTAATTTCTCTGCCATTTCCTTATTATTTCTCCTGTCATAGTTTGAAGTGGATTCACATTAATTTTTGTAAATGATTTCCTTTTAACTTATCTACAGAAGCTTTTGTAGTCTATTTTTATGTTCTTTGATTGATTACACTTATATTTTACTTTCCCTCTCTTGCTCAATTTCTTCTTCCTCCCTTCCTGAATTCTCGGAAGTGGAATTGGTTTATTACTGTCACATGTACCGAGGTACAGTGAAAAGCTTGTCTTGCATACTGTTCATACAGATCAATTCATTACAGAGTGCACTGAGGTAGTACAAGGTACAACAGCAGAATGCAGAATAAAGTGTAATAGCTACAGAGAAAGTGCAGTGCAGGTAGACAATAAGGTGCAAGGTAATACCAAGGTAGATTGTGAGGTCAAGAGTCATCTTGTCGTTCTAGGGAATCATTCAATAGTCTTATAACAGCTGTCCTTGAGCCTGGTGCTATGTGCTATGTGCTTTCAGGCTTTTGTATATTCTGCCTGATGGGAGGACAGAGAAGAGAGAATGTTCTGGGTGGGTGGGAACTTTGATTATGCTGGTTGCTATACTGAGGCAGCAAGAAATATAGATATCGAGTCCATGGAGGGGAGGCTGGTTTCCGTGATGTGTTGAGCTATGTCGTCAACTTTCTGCAGTTTCTTGCAGTCCCCGGTAGAGCAGTTGCCATACCAAGCCATGATGCATCCAGATAGGATGCTTTCTATAGTGCATCGATAAAAGTTGGTGAGGGTCACTGGGGACATGCCAAATTTCTTTAGCTTCCTGAGGAAGTAGAGGCGCTGATGAGCTTTCTTGGCGAGCAGTCATGAGTGTATAGGGAACAGAGTAGGGGGCTGAGGACACAGCCTTGTGGAGCACCAGTGTTGAGAATAATCATGGCAGAGGAATTCTGAAGTTTTCCCAATTCTCAGGCTTACTGTTTTTTTTGGCAACATTATAAAGCTTTTCCTTTGATATAGAACGACTTTTAACTTCCCATACTGGCCATGATTAAACCACTAAGTGGATATATATTTATTGCTGAGTTCCTCCAGCATTTTGTGCGTTGCTCCAGATTTCTAGCATCTTGTCTTTCCTGTGTCTCTATATATTTATTGTAAACTATATATTCTTTAAATATTAGCCATTCCTTTTCTACTGTCATATCTTTTCTAGACACATCTTTTAATGTAGTTTCCCAATCCACCACAGCCACTTCAAATGTTATGCCTTCAAAGTTTATTCTGCTTTAAGGCAGATTGAACTAAATCATTTTTAATCTATATTTAAAATTCTATCACATTATGATCACTAATAATCATCAATTAACCCTTTCTCATTACACAATACTGGATTAAAAGTAGAATTTCCTTCATTGGTTCCTCAACATGCTGATCTAGAAATGCATCTCTTATACACAACATGAATTCTCCCTCCACACTATAGCTGTTAATTTGTTTGTCTCTGTCAGTATACCAATTCAAGCTCACATGATCATCCTATTA